>NC_142763.1:38186807-38507943 GCF_054948205.1 Urtica dioica subsp. dioica
CTCTTGTTTTTTAACTCGTCACTTTCTCTCTCCTACTTTTTTTCAAACATTTTTTTTACATCAAAACTTCAAAAATCCATATCTATCTCAAATGAACTCGAAATTGAGTGATTCCAAATCCTACAGATTCGTGGCGCCAAGATCTTCAAAAATATTGTGTTTGATGAAAAATCATGTTTAATGCATCATATTTACGTTTCCATTTATTTTCACATGATTTCGAAAAATTTTCAGTTATTTCCATGTCTAAGGCAGTAACGTGATATTCTACATCTATGGTATTAAACATGATTTTTCATCAAACACGATCGCTCTATTTTTTAAGATCTCGGCCTCACAAATCCGTAGGATTTGAAATCACTCAATTTCGAGTTCATATGAGATAGATATGGCTTTTTTGAAGTTTTTATGAAAAAAAAAGTGTAGGAAAAAAAAACTAGGAGAGAGAAATGGACGAATTTGTTAAAAGATAAGGGCAAATCAGACCTTTTTTTTTTGCTTATCAATCCGTTTGACTATATACCTAAAGTTTGGCAAACATGGACTAAAACCAAAAAATAAGGTTTGTTTTTTGCCATATTTCTAAAACGCCCATAAATATATGTGTGTTAAAATATCAAATATTAAAAAATTGTATTATACAGCTTGTTTGGCATAACATTAATGTGTCGTTATCCTTTAAATTAATAGATTAAATAATTTAATGTTATTTTTTGGAAAACAAATAAAAAAACATTCGACCCATTTGAACGGATATTTAAATGAAAATATGACCATTATTTTATTTCAACTTGGTTGGTGAATAAACTCATTAGCATTGTCCACCATTTAAAATGTATTAATTATTATGTATTAAATTTTCTCAAATATATCAATTGATTATTTATTTAATCAGACAAATAAAAAAATGTACGAAAACTGTTTGAGCTTCAAATTAAGTTATATTGTTATAATAATGATTTATAATTAATTTTTTTATTACTTTATTGAAAAATATTATAATATTTTATCATTTAACAACACTGAGTATATTAAAAAATGAATAGATATTGCAAATTTTTATGAGATTTGTAACTAATTAGGTCACTTTAAACATGTGATTTTGGATCTAACCTACGTTTGACAATTTTTAGTGATATAGTCAAATGGCTTATGTGGCAATAATCAAGGTCTGATTTGACTTTTTTATTAACAAATTCGTCACTTTCTCTCTCCTATTTTTTCAAAAAAAAAAATTTCATCAAAACTACAAAAATTCGTATATTTCTCATACGAACTCGAAATTGAGTGATTTCAGATCCTACAAATTCGTGGCGTCGAGATCTTCAAAAATAGACTCATTGTGTTTGATGAAAACTTATGTTTATTGCATCATATTAATGTGAAACCCCAAAATTAGCTTATAAAGAAATTTAAATATTTCATAATAATATATGAAATTTAAAGCTATGTTAGTATAGTATCTGTGAATTTTTTTTGGGTTAATTATTAGTTTTGGTAAAGTATTGCGTGCCTTATTAATTGGTGTGCCAACAAATTATGTATCTGATGTTATGAATTTTAGATATTATATGTGTACGTGTATGCTTATTCCATGTGTACGTGATTGAATTAAAGTACACATATATATTAGATTTTTTTTCCATATTCTTATGTATCTGAGGAGATATATATATATATATATATATATATATGTATATATATATATGTATATTATTAGACTGAAACGTGTTTGGAACTTATATGTTCCACCGACTAAGAAAAAATGGGTATATAATTATATGTTTAAAGTTATACATTGTTACGGGATAAATTAGTCAGACTCCGAGTAGGATAGTCGGACTACCGAGCAGCGAGAAGAATCCAGCACCGAGCTCAGGTTAAGTAAACCCAAGGGCCATCCATTGAAAAGGAACGAATCGTTCATAAGTCAAGAACGAAACCCACCGATCAGAACTTCGAAGAGAAGAGAAGAACGTGGGTCAAAGACTAGTCAAAATCAATAGAAAACATGTTTCAAACTCTAAAACGCACACCTTGACGGTTCAGGAACCATACGAAGAGTATTAACCGTCCACCTCATCAAGAGGCAGTTACCCAAAACCGTCCAGAACGTGGGATTGATCACCCCACGTTCCTCAGAATAACCGTCAAAGACACGACCACGAAGCTACACCAGACGAGTATAAATTGAAGACGCGGCACAGAACGAAACACGGACTTTTTACACACTTTCTTTCACTTGAAATCTCTAGAAAACACTGCTCTCTTGTATTTGATTCGTCTGTATAAAGAGAAAGTCTCGCCTAAATCACCTCTGTACTCGGAGGCTTCGTACTCGGAGTCTGTGTATTTTTGTGAGATATTGTTGTACTAATTTTACAGGTCAACAGTTGGCGCTAGAAGGAGGGGGACCAGCTGAAGAATATGGCTAGTTCGTCCGCACCCGTGAACGCTGTCTCTAACCAGGAGACGGAGATAGAGCACCATAACCGCACCCTGCCTCTCACCTCGGAAGAAATAGCTGAACTCCTTCCGGAACCCAGCCTCGAAGAACAATTCAGACAGATGCAAGAGCGTCTCTCGGTCTTAGAGGCAAATAACAGGGATTTGAAGAGAAGATTGCAGGCAAAAAGGGTCACACTGCGAAGCGCGATAGTGATCCCAGATGAAGAGCCCTCGCACCGATCAGGGAAAGAACCTATCGGGCAAGATCCGCAGGTTAAGAAACCTCGGAAACATGCTAGAGATCGGTATGAGAGGATGGAACATGTTCCTGAGTCCGAGAAGGAGCAGTACAGTCAGGAAAAGATTCCTGATCGGTACCAACCCAGAATGGACAAAGGACATTCAAGCACTTTCAGGCACAGCTTAGAAAGCTCGGAGACCGAAGACAGTGCAAGCACCAACAAAACAAATCTTAGAAGATTGGAACGTCGGATCGAGGAGGTAGCCCTAGGTCAGAAGGAGTCTGTTCCGAAGGTCGGAGAAGCTATCTCCCCTTTCACGGCCCGCGTGTTAGAATACCCTTTGCCTGATCATTTTAGGATGCCAAGCATCCCAGTATACGATGGAAAGACCGACCCGGGAGACCATATAGACACCTTTTCCTCTTGGATGCTGTTGCAAGGAGCCGGACCAGAAGTTATGTGCAGAGCTTTCTCTATCACTCTGACTGGCTCAGCCAAAAGATGGTACAGAAAATTAAAGCCAAACTCCATAGGATCCTGGAAACAGCTATCTAGAAAATTCATGGAACAGTTTGTCGGCTCCAGCTCAGGGAAAACTCCCAAAGAAAGACTACTGGCGGTAAGACAAGCCCATGACGAGTCTCTAAAAGATTTTATTAATCGCTATTCGGAGCAAGCTCTTCAAGTTGACGATCTGAACGAAGACTTTAAGCTCTTCGGGATCTCCTCCGGCGTCCGAACAGAATCAGAATTCTGGTGGTCACTTCAGAAGACTAGTCCAAGGGACTACAACGATTTCCTGAAGAGAGCTCAGAAATATATCAACGCGGAGTAAGCAAGGCTGGCGGCAAGAAAAAGCAAAGCCGCCGAAGAGCTACCGAGAAGAGCATAGGGAACGACATTCTGAGGACAACCGCCCACCGAAGAAGAGCCGGTCAGGAGCAGGACCTCTGAAACCTTTTTCCAGTAAGTTCGATAAATATCATAAGCTCAATGCCCCGATAGAGGAGATATTTAGTCTTACACAGGACAAGGAAGATTTCCCTAAGCCAATGCCGATCAAGAAAGATATCTCAAGGAGAGATAAAACAAAATATTGCGCTTTCCACGCTGACATCGGTCACCGCACTGCCGACTGTTTCAACCTCAAAGAAGCCATAGAAGCTCTAATCCGAAGAGGAGCGTTGAAGAAATTCAAGGCCGAGCAAGGGGAGCAAGAGGAACAGAAAGGTGAGGCATATGCCGAAATCTCACTCATAGTCGGAGGACCACATGTGGGAGGAACTTCAAGGAGCGCTCAGAAGAGCTATGTAAGGGAAGCCTACGCAGGACCCCGGCAGATCTTGTTTACAGCCGAACAGAGGCCTAACAAGATAGCCAAATCTAGCTCGGAGCCAATTACCTTTACAGCAGAAGATGCTCGGTGGGTGATGTATCCTCACAACGATCCATTGGTCATTTCGGCTCTAATCGGCAACAAGAATGTACACCGAATTTTGGTAGACACTGGAAGTGCTGTTGACGTGCTCTATGAAGACACGTTCAATAAGATGGGTCTTAAGCAAGACGCGTTGGCTCCTTCCCCTGAAAATCTCTATGGCTTCACGGGAGATTCAATCCAGCCCAATGGATTAGTCTCACTCCCAATAACTGTGGGAGAAAACCCGAGGAGTAAAACCACCAGCACAACATGGATAGTGGTCCCCGGAAAATCTTCGTTCAATGCGATCATTGGCAGGCCGACCTTGCAGTCCCTCGGGGCCGTCGCGTCGGTGGAATATTTGAAGATGAAGTTCCCTACCGAGCACGGGTTAGGTGAAGTAGTCGGAACTCAGGCTATCGCAAGGAGCTGCTATGCGAATTATCTCAAAGAGAGTCAGGACAAAGATGTCCACAAGGTTATGATGATCGATTCAGATTTTGACCCACGCCTCCCGAGCCGAGAAGAAATTGGCCCAGGAGACGAAGTCAAGGAAGTCGCCCCAGATCCAAAGCAACCTGAGAAGAAGCTCAAGATTGGAAAATATCTTGAATCAGGTACCAAAAGTAACTTAATTACTCTCCTATCTAATAGCTTAGATATATTTGCCTGGTCACAGTCCGACATGACGGGGATAGATCCCCAAATAGCATGTCATAGGTTAAATATAGATCCTAAAGAAAAACCTATCAGACAAAAAAGAAGGGCTTTAAACTCCGAAAGGTATATTGCTCTAAAAGAAGAAGTAGACAAACTGATTTCTAACGGATCAATAAAAGAAACTAAATATCCTAAATGGGTAGCCAACCCCGTCCTGGTCAAGAAACCTAACGGGAAATGGAGAACTTGTGTGGATTTTACAGATCTGAACAAGGCTTGCCCAAAGGATAGTTTTCCTATGCCGAGAATAGATCAGTTAGTAGACGCCACGGCAGGCCATGAAATCCTAAGTTTTATGGATGCCTACTCTGGCTACAATCAAATCCCTATGTATGGTCCCGATCAGGACCACACGGCATTCATAACTGATCGGGGGCTATACTGTTACACGGTAATGCCTTTCGGGTTAAAAAATGCTGGAGCAACATATCAAAGATTAGTAAATCGAATGTTCGCCGAATTACTCGGGATTACGATGGAAGCATACATCGATGACTTGTTAGTTAAAAGCCGAAAAATAGTTGAACATACGAATGATCTTAGAAGATCATTCGAACTTTTAAGGCAATATCGCATGAAACTAAACCCTCTAAAATGTACGTTTGATGTCTCTGCAGGAAAATTCTTAGGTTTCATCGTTCATGAACGAGGCATTGAAGTGAATCCGGAAAAGATCACAGCCCTATGGAACATGAGACCACCACGGAACATCAAAGAAGTGCAAAAACTGACAGGATGCATAGCTGCATTAAGTCGCTTTATCTCTCGGTCTACCGACCGAAGTATTCATTTCTTCAATATACTCAGAGGCTCCAAGGAATTTGAATGGACCAAGCAGTGCGACGAAAGCTTCGAATCCCTAAAGGAACACTTGGCATGGCCTCCGACTTTAAGGAAAATGCAGGAAGGAGAGCCCCTGGAGATCTACCTAGCCGTCTCGGAACATGCAGTAAGCTCAGCGCTAATCAAGAATGAGGGAAAACACCAGGTCCCGGTTTATTATACTTCGCGGCGCCTTAACGAGGCGGAAGGAAGATACCCGGAACTCGAAAAGCTAGCTTTCGCCCTCATCACTGCTTCTCGGAAGCTAAAACACTACTTCCTTGCACATCCGATTACGGTCCTCACCAATTTCCCACTGCGCCAGGTGCTGCAAAAGCCTGACGTGTCCGGAAGGCTAATGAAATGGTCAATTGAGTTGACACAATATGACATACACTTCAGCCCCCGACCAGCAATTAAAGGACAAGCCGTCGCTGACTTCATTGCAGAGTTCACATACAGGCCAGTCGAATTCCCGATTTGGGACATGTATGTAGATGGAGCAGTCAACGAAAAGGGGTCCGGGGTCGGAATTGCGCTATCCAGTCCAGAAGGAGACAAGGTAAAATTCGCTTTAAAATTCGATTTTAATACTTCGAACAATGAAGCTGAGTACGAAGCTATGATACATGGGCTACAAATAGCAAAAGATTTAGAAATCAAAAAGCTCAAAGTATATTCGGATTCTCAGTTAATTGTTAATCAAATGAAATGTGAATTTCAGGCAAAAGGCGAAAAGATGTCGCTATATGCCGAGAAAGCTAGAAACTTAGCAAACGAATTCGAACTTTGCGAGATCACCCAAGTCCCAAGAGCCATGAACGAAGAGGCCGACGCATTAGCAAAGCACGCCACTCAAGGATCAGACTCGGAGTCAATCCCAGTGATCAAAATTGGGCAACCTAGCATTGAGCAAGCCCCCCATGTGCTTCAGATCGAGCAACGAAAATCTTGGCAAACTCCGATCAGGGAATACTTGCAGCTCGGAGCTCTGCCCAAAGACAGAAATGAGGCTAGAAACCTGAAGTTCAGAGCTGCTCGATATTTCCTCGAAGGACTGAATCTCTACAAAAGGGGATTTTCTCGAGCTCTACTCAAATGTCTAGATGAAGACGAAGCCGAGTACACTCTCAAAGAAATTCACGAAGGGATATGCGGAAGTCACATCGGATGCGAAGCATTGGCACAAAAGATCATCCGACAGGGACTCTACTGGCCGACATTAAAGGCCGATGCTCGGCGCATGACGCAAAGATGCGTCAAGTGTCAAAAGTTTTCAAACATACCGAGGCTTCCACCTAACCCCCTCATCTCTCTCTCATGCCCGATCCCGTTCGCAGAATGGGGAATAGATCTAATCGGAGCTTTGCCAACAGGCCGAGGCGGATGCAGGTACGCAATTGTAGCCATCGACTATTTTTCAAAATGGGTTGAAGCCGAGCCCTTAAACAAAATAACGGCCCATGCAATTGAGAAATTCGTATGGAAAAATATCATTACTCGGTTTGGAATACCACTCAAAATTGTATCCGACCACGGAACTCAGTTCGACTGCGATTCCTTCAAAGGTTTTTGTGAAAAATATGGCATTAACAAAGTTTTTTCTACACCAGTCAGACCACAGTCCAACGGATTGGTGGAGGCCGTCAACAAAACAATAAAACACGGCCTGAAAACGAAGTTAGACGAGCAAAAGTCAGAATGGGTGGATATGCTCCAAGAAGTCCTCTGGTCATACAGGACCACCGAGCACTCCGCAACTGGCGAAACGCCTTTCTCCCTCGCATACGGTTCCGACGCGGCCATACCGACCGACGTCTTAATACCAACAATGAGAAGAGAAAATTACTCAACAAAGGTAAACAACGACATGCTTGAAATTAGTCTAGACCTGTTAGAAGAAAAAAGAGAAAACGCCAGATTAAGAAATCTAGCTAACCAACAAAAGGTTTCTCGGTATTTCAACAGGAAAGTCCGACCAAGATCATTCAAAGTCGGCGACAAAGTCCTCAGAAGAGTTTTTCTCCATACCAAAATCCACCAGGAAGGAGCCTTCAACGCAAACTGGGAAGGACCCTACATCATCCGAGAAGACTTCGGAAACGGGGCTTACCGGCTACAACAGTTGAGCGGCGATATGGAGAAAAACCCCTGGAATGCTGAGCACCTTCGCCGATTTTACGTTTAAGTTTGTTACTCGTTAAATTTTCAAAAAGCGGCTTGGTCGCATGTATCGCGTTTACATTTTCAAAAAGCGGCTTGGTCGCATGAATTATGTTTACAATTTCGAAAAGCGGCTTGGTCGCACGTACTTATAAATCCAAGTAATTTTCTTTCGATCTTCTACTCGGAATTTCGAGTAATCACGTACTTATGATTTCAAGTAATTGTTCGTTTTTCGTTCCTCTGCTCGAAATTACTTATGTTGTCAGGGAATCGCATTATGTATTATTTATCACGTTATGTATTAATTATCTTTCAATTCAACAAAGTAAATTGGGCGGCTAGATAACTAACAAACAGTCTTTTAGAAAACTTGAAACTCAAAATATACCTAGTGATACTTTACTTTGCCAAAAATTTGAAACTTAAGTGAATTTACACAAAATATAGATCCAACCAAGGATCAATTGTTCAAATCCCGAAAGGGAAAAACGAAAATTACATAATAAAGATCCGACCTCGGATCAATTGTTCAAAACCCAAGCGGGTTAGCAGAAATAAAAAAATAAACAACAACAAATATAAATTCTACTCCTGGTCGCCTTCTTCGCTGGCCCTTGACTCCGAGTCGAGATCGAGATCCGTCGCATCCAGAGTAGGATTCTTCGGACCAAGAAGCCGAACAGCCTCGGTCATTCCAGCGGTATAGAGATCATCGCGCATATCACGATAATCGTCGGAAGCTTTGTACTCTTCCACCGCCGCTAAACGAGCAGCCTCAAGGTCTTCTCGGAACTTCCGGGTTAGCTCAGACCTAACCTTGGCTGTCTCATCCCTGGCAGCATCTCTCTCCTTGAGGAATCGATCATTCCTTTGTCTCAGGGAAGTGAGCTCGGAGCCTAGCAGTCCGACGAGACCGGTCATACTGACAAAACTCTGCAACGATCAAATGGTCAGCCACAATGAGTTATCAAAAAGGGGAAAAGGTGCCGACTAGACAAGTAAAAACTTACCGAAATCGCCGAATCGGTGGCCTGGTTAAGCCTCTCCAAAGGCTCGAACCTGAGAACCTCATGAACCTTCTCGGCAGGGAAACGCTCGCGGAGGAAAGTGACAACCGGAGCCAAAGGATCAGAGGCAGAAGAAGGCTCGGCCAGGCTCTTAACCGGAGAAGAGCTCAGAGGCTCCGAAACCTTCGAAATAGACGAGGCCGCCCGCTTGCCGGCAGCCGAAGCCTTAGAAGCCTTGACACGTTTCGGATTGGGAGGGATCAGCTCGGGAGCGGATTTCTTTTTCGCCATCTGGGCAATCTCTGTTAAGAAACACAAATGAAAATGAGAGAAGACTGGAACATATGCGAGTTGATAAAGGGCAAGTAAAATACTTACTTGAATAAGGGTAATAATAATATTGGTCGAGCAGGTCCGGGTCCGACAACAAAAACGTCGACCGATCAGCCTCTGAAAGATCAAAAATTTCTGAGTGGAGTGGTCGCTCGCCCTCGGGGTATTGCGGAAGGGAACCTGGAATCAAACATAAAACATATAAGAACCCAGAACAAAAACCTGGCTCAGATTATCAAATAAGAATTCTGAACCAGAGTCACACCCAGTTCCGAGAACGGAGCCCTTATGGGGCACCTTTCATAAGAAGCTTTCCCTTCAACCCAAAAGAAATGGTCTTTCCAATTTTTCTGGCTGGTCAGCAGGCGAGTAACCACCTTAGATTGGTCATCATTGGCCCGAGCATAATAGTAACCATGCTGCCCTGGGGCCGACTTAAACGAGTAGTATTGCGAAAAATCTTGCAAGGTGACAGGGCGATCATAAATTTTCGCCCATAGCACGGCCATCCCGACGAAGATCTTATACACATTGGGGACAAGCTGGGTAGGGGAACAACCCAGGTCAGAAACAAACTGGGAAATTAAGGGATGCATCGGCAACCCTCCGATCACGTTCAAAATAGCCCTATTGAACGCTACTTTCCCGGCAGGAGGCTGATCGGCCCTTTCATGTTCCAAGGGCGCCGAGATGATAATCCCCTCGGCTATTTCAAATTCCTCCCTCAGATCTCGTATATATTTCTCGGTAACCCGAGAAGTCCAAACCTTGGCCGAAAACTGGCCCTCTTTCCGTTCAAAGACCAAGGCCTCATCCTCTTCCTCTGGGAGATCAACCCCAAAGGTCCTCCCACTCGGACCCGGAATACCCTGAGAGCAGCCCTCTCATCGGTCTTGCGAAAGAGAAAGGGTCGTCATATCACGAGACTCCGACCCGCTCTCCCTCGAAGAAGCGGACGAAGACGATATCTCCACGACCATGGTGTCCCTACACGACAGGGAAGACGAGTCAAAAACCTTTTTCTCATTATCAACTCCCTCGGACTCAGGACTGGGAGGCACGCATGATTCATCATATGCCATTACAGGACGGTCCCATCCGATCTCCGGGACATGATACCACACGCGACTCCTGAGGAAAGGAAACTTGGACCCATCCAACAAAATAACGCTATCGGGATCAGGTTCCGATCGCCGAACGACGCGAGGATCAAAGCTTAGATCAGGACGCGCAAGTCCTCCCATAGCCCTAATGAAGTTGATAAACTAAGATCCCTAAAGTCCGAAGGGTCCGAATACGAGATATAAAGAAAATACCGATCGCCGAATAACGATCTCAGAACAAAAGGAATGTATCAAATCAATGATAAAAAGACCTTACCCGCGAGATTGAAGATCGGAAGATCCGAGCAAAAACGAAAGAGCCAAGAGCACAATCTGAATAAGCAGATCAAGCCGAGAACGCTCTGAGACTAAAATGTAGAAGAAAAAGCGAAATGAAGTCAAAAGTTGAGAAAAGGCCTTATATAAAGACCTCACGAACGGCGAGGATTAAGCTTGTCCAGGAAGCCAAACACATCTGACCGTCGAAGCAAAAAGACGCTACGGTTCAGAAATGCCAGAAGACAAACGACGTCGTCCTGCAAAAAGAACAAAAGAATGAAGAATTCTACTCGGATCATTCCGAGACAAGTAAGCAAAGATGAACACGGTCACGAAGCAAACCGAAATAGTTCCTTACCATTTTTGCTAAAGAAAAAAACTAAGAAACTGGAGGGCAGCTGTTACGGGATAAATTAGTCAGACTCCGAGTAGGATAGTCGGACTACCGAGCAGCGAGAAGAATCCAGCACCGAGCTCAGGTTAAGTAAACCCAAGGGCCATCCATTGAAAAGGAACGAACCGTTCATAAGTCAAGAACGAAACCCACCGATCAGAACTTCGAAGAGAAGAGAAGAACGTGGGTCAAAGACTAGTCAAAATCAATAGAAAACATGTTTCAAACTCTAAAACGCACACCTTGACGGTTCAGGAACCATACGAAGAGTATTAACCGTCCACCTCATCAAGAGGCAGTTACCCAAAACCGTCCAGAACGTGGGATTGATCACCCCACGTTCCTCAGAATAACCGTCAAAGACACGACCATGAAGCTACACCAGACGAGTATAAATTGAAGACGCGGCACAGAACGAAACACGGACTTTTTACACACTTTCTTTCACTTGAAATCTCTAGAAAACACTGCTCTCTTGTATTTGATTCGTCTGTATAAAGAGAAAGTCTCTTCTAAATCACCTCTGTACTCGGAGGCTTCGTACTCGGAGTCTGTGTATTTTCGTGAGATATTGTTGTACTAATTTTACAGGTCAACATACATATACAAACAAGAAACGTTATTTGTTTCTAGTGGCATCCTATATATATACATATATATATATATATATATATACATATATATATATATATATATATATATATGAAATCCATATAAAATATATTGGATTTGCACGTACTTGTACTTTTGTGTGTGGTTTATTTACTTAAAGATATATGAATATTTACATAGATACTATGTTAGTTTGTCATTATAGTAAATTATATATATTTCTATGTATCGGTAAGTTTATAACATAGTTATCTATTAGGCGCTATTGGCGTAATATATTGTTCCGATCCTGATATTTTTGTTTGCCGACTTTGGGCTTTTCTTTTGGCAAAAGAAAAAAAAAAATATATATATATATATATATATATATATAGGTGAATTTCTTATCACGTTCAACCTCTTATAACCAGTCTTATAAATAGATTAGGTTAGGGTTAGAAAAAAAAAATTACGCTCTCAGCCTCTCTCCCTCTCCCTCACTTTTCCTTTTCATAAAAACCCTAGCCAAAAAAAAAAAAAAAAAGAGATCCTTTATAGTTTTGTTTTAGTTCTAAGAGCGTTAAGGATTTATTTTTCACAATCATCTGAGAAATTAGGTATGTAATTTTCGTGGTCTTCTCAAATTAATTGCTATATTGTTTGTGATTTTTTTGTGAGTTTTTAGATTAACAAAGGGTTTTTGGTTCGGATTTTATCAAAACCTAATTTTCATACGCTTACCGTGGTTTCAAAAATCGTGATTTTGCATCGATTCTTTTTGGAAAAGTTAGCTTTAGATGTCTTCTATCTAAATCTTTAATTGAAAAATACTTTTATAAAATACAGAATATTTTCTGATTAAAGTCCGATCAGTGCGCGTTCCAGTTTTACAGTTTTGACAAATTTTCAAAATCAATTTTTAGACGCTTACCAATTCAGTTACGTTGATTGTTTTAATGCAATTCTTCTTGTAACGTTTATTTATGTATGTCATCTATTACAAAAAAGTTAATTTCATAATTTTCGGATCACTTTGATCTATTTTACAAGCGTTACAAATTCATTACACAGATCAGGATTTTTCCAAAGTAAATCTTAATATTTTAGTATTTCGTTATTTTTGTCTTTTCGCAAATTTAAAAACTAATTCTGACTTTGTCGATTCAGAGTTTTATTTTTAAAATATTATTTCAGATTTTTTAGAATTTTTCCAGAATTTTCCAGAATGTTAGTTTTTTTTCCCGAAACCCTAATAGCCAATGGTATTTTAGTAATTTCGCGTCTAATCTCGTTTCTGAAATTTCCAGAACCTAAAATATGTCTTGAATAATTTTCTCAGCTGATCCCAATAGTCTTTTATTCCGATTAGGTTCCAATTCTCTTAGAGCGTACAATTCCTTCAACGATCTACGATCGTAACTCCCGATATCCAGGTGAGAATAATCTCACTGCAACACAGATTAGTGCAAAATAAATTTGATGAATGTTTATTCATGATATGACTTGTTTATAGATTTATATGTTTGAGTATGCGATTTGTTATTTGATTGCGTGACTAGTTGAAGTAGTTTGTGATTTATGTGTTGTATGCCATGTGGTGTTATGTTAAAGTATATTTGAGATATCTGTTTTTATTCTAGTCATGTTTTTGGTATGAGAATATATATAAAAGTTTTTTTTTATGCTCATCTCATATCAGTATGTAACGTAAGATTCAAAGTGAAAAGATAAAGTTAAGCAAGGGAGTCATACCGCCTCGAGCTACGGAGGTATTATGGAGAATTTCTCGGGCCGAGGCTCAAATGGGGAAATTTCTCGGGCCGAGGCCCTAATAAGTTAATTAGCTAGATAGAACGAAGTGTGGGCTTTGCAACCCCATATCTTCTTCTCTAAAGTGATCACTGAAATAGGTTATGACTACCCTAGGGGCACTCCGAGCTAAAAGTTGATAAAATCAAGAAAAGAAAGATCAAGTTACCGAGTAGTTTCAAAATACTAATAAACGGTTCATGCATTGCATTACTTTATTTTGTGAGCTTTATATTATTCTCGCTGAGCGTAAGCTCATCTTTTCGAAGAAAAAAAAATGCGTGTGTGTTGTAGATAAACAACTCGCAAAGAACTGAGTAGGGGGTGGACTAGCGGCGTCGATAGCGAGAGGGAGGGTCATGGTTTCCATTCTCGAAATAAGTCTTCCGCTACAAGTTATTAAGAAATAAATTTTAAGGTTTTTGTTTTCTTTATTAAGAAATAAGTCTTCCGCTACAAGTTAAGATTTTCTAGTTCATTAAAGTTATTTTATGGATTACGTTTTTTTTTTCCTAGTATGTTGGTTTAAATTGAGTATCTCATAGTTTTCATATTTGGTTAAGTACTTCTCAAGATATTTTGAAATGCAATCTATATGTTTCTTTAATGCTTTTGTTTCTTTTTAAAATCTTTAAAATTTTGGTTCACCTTTGTACGATGTGTTTAAAAAAAAAAAATTCCTCCAAGTTTTCTAAAGGATTTTCGAAAGTTTAAAAAGTAGGATAAGTAAGACGGTCCGAAAAGTCGGGTCGTCTCAATTAACGTTTCCATTTATTTTTTTGATAATTTAAAAAAATTTCAGTTATTTCCATATTTAAGGTAGTAACGTGATTTTTCTACATCTATGGTATTAAACATGATTTTTCATCAAACACAATAGATCTATTTTTGAAGATCTCGGCGTCACGAATCCGTGGGATTTGGAATCACTCAATTTCGAGTTCATATGAGATAGATATAGTGTTTTGATGTTTTTATGTAAAAAAAAAAAGTGTAGGAAAAAAGTAGGAGAGATAAAATAACGAATTTGTTAATAAATAAGGGCAAATCAGACCTTAATTATTGCCACATAAACCTGTTGATTATTTCCCTAAAAGTTGTGAAACATAGGCTAAAAACAAATTTCATAGTTTCGTTTTGCCTATTTTGTTACACTGCTCAAAATTTTATTTATAAATCACATATCATAAGTTAAATCAAACTAATGAATACATATCAGCTAATATTTTATACTTTCACAATTTTAACAATATTATTAATATGTATTTAGTGATTTTTTTAATAATATAATGAAATAAGATATATCTATTAAATGATTTGGTATATTTCTAAATATAATCATTTTAATTTATTTCAATTAACAATAGAGTTGTGTAGCTAAATAACCAAAATACTTTGTACTCGACCTTTTTGAAAGATTTGACAAAATACAAAATTACTAAGATTAGCTATATAAAATGTACTAATACACCCTTTTACAAGTTGCCTTATGTAAATAGAAAATTTTTAAAATAAATTATAATAAACGTTATTAATACAAATTTTTGTCTTTTTAATTGACATTGAACTTAATTTATACAGTCTTGTTTAGTTTTGTTTATTGCTTTAAACTTACACTTAAAGCTGTATGGAAGATAAACTCATAATAAATAATTGATTTAAGAAACGTGTACAAAGTTGTGTAAAATTAAAACATTAAGAAAAATTGGGTATTTTGCGATTTGAAAATGTTAAACGGTTTATTACGAGTAATTATTTTTTTAATAGCATGATTTTTAATTTTTATATCACTTATATCATTTTAGTTTAGAAGATGATAATCGAGCATTAATTTATTATTTTTCCGTTTGAATTACTTCTTTCATATATTTTTCTTAACGACATTTCAAATTATTGATTTGAATGTTCAATATATAATGAAGTAGTTTGAATGAAATAATCAATTCAGATGTGTCAAATGGACCATAGTCTTTGGATTGAGTTGTAAAATAACTTCAGGAAATAAATTATATGATATCAAGAGAATTATAAAGCGATAAACAGACTGTCAGATCAAACAGAACCAATAAAAAGATGTACTGACTACTGATAACAAGAAGTAGTGATTGGTTGCGAGTTGTGATTTTTTATTTTTATCGACCATTTGAAACATTGGGGGTCCCAATACGTACGGCGATTCAATCATTGTGTTTTCATAATATACGTATATATTCAGGCTCTAACTCTCTCATCCCCCTTTATAATTTTTTTTTGTTTATCAACCCTTAATGTATAATTAATAAAACATAATATTAAAATTTATAAACTAATTATTACTTCAAATCTGACATCTTTCTCAAATTTCTGGATCCGCCTATACTACTATGTACTGTTAAATTTCTTAGTTTAGACAATATTCAATTATTTATGTACGATGAGTGTGTCTGTTTTTTTGTTTTGTTTTTATTTTTTTTTATCGAAGTGTCGAAGGTGTGTGTGATTGAGCGCATTGCAATTTGCATTTGAAGTGTTAAGCCATTGATTTATTTGCGAATCATTAATTATTGAGAAATGGGGCATAAATATCATAATTGAATGTAACTTTTGTGCGTACGTCACAAGCTAAGAGCTTGCTTTGTCTATTGTTTCTTGATAAGTGGACGGTCAGATATCCAAGTTATACACGGATCTAGATGAAAACGAGTTTTTATTTTATTTTATAAGAGTACTCCAATCTTTTTCGGTGTAAAACTCGAGAGAGGAAGGCTCCTTTGTAGGAAGAATGGAAACATGTGTGAATATATTTAGTGGGAGGAAATAGAGAGGAAAAGAAAATAGTGGATTATAAGTATTAAAAAAGTTGATTGATATAAAAAGTGTAAAGATTAAAATATATCCATTCATTGTTTGGTAGAAGTAGAAAAAAAAGAGAGGATTGATGATTTTTATTATATTAAATTACATAAATACTCTCTTTATTATAATACCTTCATTTTGTTTCTAATTTGTTTTTACAATCAATGTTATTACGAAATTGCCATAAACTAAGAGGATATTATTGTAATTTGGTCATTCCTTCTTTTTTACCAAACAATGGAAACAATAAATCTATCTCCTACAATCTTTCAAATAGTTTCCATCATTCCTATATTCCATCTTACCAAACAAGCCTAAGAGTACAAACATCTTCTAGTTATTAATAAAAGGATATTCCATTTATTAACAAAATGGGATAAGATTTCGGGACAAAAAATATTCAAACTAGAATTGGATGAAAGAACCGTAGTTACTTCGATGAACAAAATATAAACCACACTAAAATTCAAGCAACTCATTACAACTTTCAAAATTTTAAAGATTAGTGAGTGAACTAAAAAGCTCGAAGACCATTAATCATAACCACTACATAACCAATAAAAAATCGAATTAAGAGCATCTCCAACATAAAACTTAACGAATGCAGTTTTTATATTCTAAAATACAGTTTATGTCAATTCAAATAGTATTTCATCTCCAACCGAATACTTTATTTTTAACACCAAAAAAGCATATTCCATATTTTCTCTAATATTTTAAATATTTTAACTTCAAAGTTATTATATTATAGTCCTATATATTTAACTTGTATTTTTTTGTATCCAACTATTATACATTTTTTTATTATATAAATTTAAAACAAGAATATATTGCAACTAGTCATTCTCATAGCTCCAATTAAGATTTTAGTCAAAGTTTCGTTTTATTATAAAAAAAAAAATTGCCCACCGCAATAAATTAATTGTAAATTTACTCTTTAGTTAATTAATTTACTGCAGGTTTGGTGTACTATTTTTTTTAATAAAATAAAACTTGAGCTACTTTTTGAAAGACGGGTGGGCTATTTGGTTACTTGCATTTTTCTAATTTAAAATTATTATGCAACTCCCAAATAAATAAAAAAGTAATATTTATTTTATAAAACCAACAAATTACACATTTCAGTTCTTGGTTCCGCCTGTATACGATGACGCATGATACATTTTTTTATAGGGTTATTAAGTTATATAGCCACACGGATATAGTGGATTGAGATATAGCCCACCTTTGGTTAATTTCTTGTAAATAGCCAAGTAAACTTATTAACAAATTAATAAAAGCCTTATTTAACACAACCAAACATATATTTTAGGTAGTTAATAGGCTGCCACGTATGCAAGTTGGCTATTTACAAATAATTTACCAAAGGTTGGCTAATTTACAATTCCTATAGTTTAGGTGGCTTACGTGGCCAATTTTTTGTTTTTTATATACTAAATTATAATTATATTATATTCAAGGTTTGGCTTTCTTGGGGAACCAGCCGGATTCTGGTCGGGATTCGCCGAACCGGAGCTCATTGGGATGAAACGTGAAGCAACCGCTGCTCTGTCATGAACCCGGTAGGAATCCGGCCGTTTTCCGTTTTCTTTTGCCTTCATTTGCTCAAATCTCCCCCTCGTATCGTTATTTCCGTCAACTTGACTGCACTTCCCGGCGGATTCCGTTCGTCACTACCTTCGTTTGTCAAAAATCAAGGTTTCCGAGAGGTATGAGTCTAGAGTTTCGGAGATTTGGGGATTTTTTCAAAAATTTGTGTCTTAATCCTAGAATATGATGATGAATTGATTAATTTGATGAGAAATTCATGATTATTGTCATGATTTTATTGAATTTAAATTAATTTGGTGATGATTGTGATGTTGATCATGTTTATGTTGAATTAAACTTAATTTGATGATTGTGATCACGTTTATATTGAATTAAACTTAATTTGATGATGAATTGATGATTGTGATCATGTTTATGTTGAATTAAAATTAATTTGATGATAAATTATGGCGTTCGGTTCTTCATTCATGAGTGACGAGAAACACTTCGCGTATAATTAATTACTAAGCAGTGTGTTTTATATTTTGTCGTACGTGTTGTAATCAAGGTTTGATTTTACGGTACTTTATGTTGAATTTTATCTTGGTTTGAACTTTATGTTTTATATTTTGTCGTACTTGTTTGTAATCTAAGTAATTTAGTTTTGCGAAATATGAAAAATTGTTTATTATTGCAAAATATTTGTCTGAATACCCATCGGTTTCCTATATTTTTGTCAGTTTCCTCTATTTGTCTGAATCGTTGATCACAGACGATGGTCGCAAGAAAGAAGAGCTGGTAGAACGACGCTTCAAATTCCAGTTCGGCGAAAGTTAATCGGATTTACTGTCACAGTTAATCCGATTAACTATCACACAGTTAATTCGATTATTTGTCATAGTTAATCCGATTAAATGTGATGAATCTCTTTCTAGAATGTTCTCGAACATTGGCGAGTCTCGCGGTTGCACCGATCCGGTCGTTTAAAGGTCGCAAGTCCGATTTTGCGTATTAACTGTCACAGTTAATTCGATTAACTGTGACGATCCTCCTCCGGAAACGATCTGAAACAGCGATGCCTCGAATCTCAGCCTTCATTAAATTCTCAATCACTGTCGCACGAATCGGAGCTTCATTCGATGATCTCACTCCGACCATCCCGGCTGAGACCGTTGCTTGTCTCAAAACGATCCCGTCAAGGAAAAATGACTACGTCGTAACTATTCGTACCTGAAGAAGTTTGTCGGTGTCGAGCTTCGGTTTGTTGGCTCACTGCGTCGGAGATTTCGTTGGAAGCGAAATCGTCGATGCTTTTGTGGTTCCCGTCGAGATTGAACGACGAGGGAGTGTGATTTGTTGTGTGGCTTTGAACGACAAATCGTGGTTTGTCTATCTAAGGGCATAATGATAATATGTTATTTTTGATTAATGAATTTGGCTATTTACTTAATCAAAGTATTAATTTGGCTAAATTTTTAAAAAAAGTAATAATGTAGCTTAAATAGCTGGCTAACTCTTATTATTTTTTTTGAGTTTTTTAAGCTACGTATTTAGTGAATTTAAAGATATGGAAATGGTGCATCTTTGTTTGATTTTTTAGTATATATAATACATTATCTAACAAATTTTAGTGCAAATAATATTATTATTTATCTTATAATAAAATAAAATGACCGCGGCAATGCGTGGGATCTGAGTTCGAGTACATGTGTTATGATATATAAGGAAAGTTTTGTTGTCCAACATGATCTTTACCATCATATAACATCGTACAGAATAAAAAATTTTGTTAAAATTTCATCGTACAAAAAATAAAAGTTAAATCTCATACTATCATATTGTATACTATCGTACAAAAAAGTTAAAACCCATATTTTTTGCTATTTACTTCAAATCTGATCGATATTTGTCCCTACATTCTATCATATTCAATCCAAAGTTATTTAAAATGACTAAATAAGTAATCTTACCCATGATTCCAAGAAATCCACTTAAGTAGAGAGGATTTGAGAGATAGAGAGAAGATTGAAGAGTTAAAATGAATTAATTTTTTAGAGTGAGAGAGGTTTATATGGATAGAAGGGCATTTTTGTCCGTTTTTTGATAAAAAAAATTCATATTTGGATATTTTTAAAAGTTAGGATCTAATCTTTATATTTAGTCAAGTTTTAAGTCTAATTAATGAAATTTCTCGAATATTATTACCAGTTCATGAACATGCCCAACTGAAAATATTATTACTTTTAACTGTATTAGCTGCTCATTACTTGACAATAAACTGTATATGGAGATCTCAAATGAAATGAGATCATATTCTATTATAAGCTCTAATATAATGAACTTCGCAATTATTTTATTTCTTCACGTTGTAACTTGTAAATAGACATATAGATTTAATTCTAAAAAATAGCAGTGTTTTCTAATGGGATTGATCGAGAGAGTTCTTTTGCGTTTTTTTGTTTTTGTTTTTTTTTTCCTGTCATTATTTAATAATTTTAATTTCTCAAACGAAAAACTCGTGTAGCCAATAATTTGGTAGTAATAATTGATATTAATATTGATATTGATATTGATATATTGTCTAGATAAAGGATTTGCAACGATACGGGTAGTTCGCGGTAGTTGAAACGTCCCTATGACTCCTTATGCACCCAAGGGGCATTTCAAATTTATGCAATCAAATTAGTTTCATATTTTCTTTGGTCATAAATATGCAAAGAAGATAAAAAGCGAAAACAAACACTGTATGGTATATTTTTGTAGAATATTCTTTATCGCTTGATATTTGTTACATTTTCTGTCAATCAAATTCTCAGTTATTTTATGGCCTCCATTATGGTCAACTTTTCATCACTGATTCACTTTAGATACTTGGTGGCTGTTATTCGAAGAGAAATTGCCTCATTTGCCACTAATTTCATAACATTTTCACACTTTCCACCAAAAGACTAATTTGGCCCAAAATACCACCGTCTATGTCAACAATGTTGACATCTATTTTTGTCCTTCATTATTAGATGTCAACATTGTTGAGATCGGTGACATTTTGGACCAAATTAGTCTTTTGGTGGAAAGTGTAAAAATGTTATGAAATTGATGACAAATGAGACAATTTCTCTTATTTAAAATCTAAACAAACTATGCCAATTTAGTTATTGACCAACCTTAACATGACTATTATGTTTCATTACCTAAAATAAAAATCAAGGGTAATAATACAAAATAAAAATGCATGGAGAGAAAAAAAAATTTAATTCAAAAGAATTTAAAAAAAAAATTATAAAATTTATTTTGAAATAATTAACTCTTAAGTGTTTGGACAAAATTTTAGCGAAAATAAATAATAAAAATTCAGCAGTTAGCCGTGTCAAACATGAAAAATATTTAAATAGGTCGTTGGTTATTAATCTTGCGGCTCAGGTTTTAAAAAAAAAACACACACACACACACACACAAACAAACAAACATTGCTAAAGTTCTTGGAAGCAAACGGTTCTTGGGTTTTCAGGGTACTTCTGTCCTACTTATGAAACCATAAGTACTTATTCCGGTCTTTACGAAATTGGAAATTTCATGTAAGATACAATGGGTGATCAACACCAGAATTTTTGGCCCCCTCCAGTTCCGCGCTTTTAGATATAATCATATGATATAAATAAAGTTATGAGGAGATCGTTTAAATTTTTACCATAGAAATTTATTATTTAAGAGTGACTTAGACAAAGTAAGTGTAAAATTAGGAGAGACATCTATTATAAATAGATGAATAAAATGTCGTGTGTGTTTTCAGAGTGATCAATCTAAATTTGAGAGATAAAATATAACCTCGTAAGTAGCAATAATTCATTAAAAATAAAGGATTTTGACAACAATAATACCATCTATTTGACACTCGCCAAAAATCACTCAAAATCTAAATGTTGACATATGTAGTACCAAGCCTAATGAGTAAAGATTATTATACCTTCAAATATAATTTAAACAAATAAAATAAAAATTTCCTCTTAATTTCTATCTCACGATTTAGCCTCTTCACATTTGGGGTTTCTCTATCTTCACTACGTCTCTCAACTTCGCTCAATCTATGTTATTCTCTTTCTTCACTATCTCTATCGAATTTGCTAAAAGCTCTCAAACCAGAGACATCGCCCATGAAAATCCCTCAAATCCCTCGTCTTCTCCATTACCAATCAACATAAACCAGAAAAAAACCCTAACTCAATCTAGTACCAATCTCCATTACAATGACGAAGGTGTCAAAATTAACGTCGAGCAAGGGTGAAGTATCGGCGCCAAAACAAGTCCGACGAAGCCCTTGGTCTGCTTTGAAAGGAAGGCCGATAAGCTAGTGCATGATTCCAACAATGACGCATTCATGGTTGCAACGATCGCACCCAATTTGAGAAGCCGAGACAAAAGAAAATCGGTCGAGGAGACACATCAACCCAGAATTTAAAAAATGTATGGATTACAAACTTATTTTGTGAAAAAAGAGGAAAAACCAATTTTAGGTCTTTTTTATGTTATTGTATGTGGTCTTTGTGAGATAGACGAACTGTATGTAGTTTTTGTCATGAACTTGTTGACTTCGAGACATTTTCATGACCTATGTATAAAAAATAGTGGATTTTGAGACACATCAATCACAAAATTGTTTATTTAGTGACACATTAGTCACGGAATATTTGACTATGTGACAAATCGGTCACAAAATCAACGAGTCTGTGATCGAAGTGTCACGAAATCAATCAGTTCGTATCACACATGTGTTGTCAATGGTGCCCACAAGAAGAGTTGTAGTCTTTATTTTGTACATTTGATGTAATAAAGTCTCACGAAGACTCTTGCTTGTAATTGCTTATTCATTAATAAAAAGTTGAAACGTTCATTCATTCCTCCTTGTCTGTTTGAAGCTTTATGATAAAACATTAGTCTTTAGTCCATAAACAAACTAAACAACTTACGAAGAGACAAATGTAGATTTGCATGAACAAACTCTTCGTAGTTTGATTAAAACGATATATTCGCAATCTAAGGGTCAAAGGACTATTGACCTCAGTACGATTGTTAGGAGAATCTATGATGTCTGGTTATGGGGCATTGAGAGTTGGAGACTCTATAGTTCTTCTAGGTATCTTCCGAAGGTACTGAATGGACTAGTGCACGAGATAAAATAAGAACAAACCATTTAACCTCTTATGTCTCGAAGTCACTACGTATGAATTGCATCGTGCTTACCTTAATCTTGAAATGAGACATACCATTTCACAACTTACGTATTCTCATTTGAGAAAGTCAGAGTTCAGACTCACTATGTGATTCTGAACAAGGCCTATTGGTGAAGTACTAAGTTGTGAGAATGTCATGAGTAACTATGTGAAGTTCTCATAGATATGGAATACATGTACAAGATTGCGGAAATGCAATGTATATCACCTCATGCTTTGTTCCTTGGAATGTGAATAAATGAACTGGCCAGTGTCCAAATTGAGTCTTGACTCTTTTGGATGAAACAATGTGACTTGTTAGCTCCTCGTCAATACATTGTTTCTAATTTATTCACAAGCGACAAAAGAGTTGAGGAAATAACAGCTAGAAGGATAAAATGGTAATTTTATAAATCCCGACTAGCTGATGATATTCATGAAGGGTAAACACTGATAATATTTTGTGGATCCACTCATTACAATTAGGTTGAATTCTTGAGTAGAAAATAAATTCATTTGAACCGAGAGATTTTCAGTGTCAACTCTTTACTGGAGTCAGTTGACATTAAGCTAAACTTGGAAAAGGTTTGTGAACTTTTGAGTCCAAGTATTTAGCTCAAGCTTTGTTCATTTGGATCCATGAGGTCACTGTCACGAATCACATCGAGTAGGAATAGTTAAACTAGAAGCTAAGTCAAAACAAGAACGAGACAAGTTTTACGAAAATTGTCAAAAGGGTATTTTTGTCTTTTGAGACATAGGATGAAATGAATGTCAATAAATTTTTTGACATGGTCATTTGATGACATGCATCACTCGGCCAAAATTAGTTTTACTGGGCCTTGTGGATTAATTTCATTTCATAAGAATTTTCTTGAAAATTCTTAATGGGTTTTTTTCATTTTGTCATGAACAAATGAAGGAGCTTCTAGAAGCCCCTTCTAGAGTGAATATGGGCGCCTACTACCCACGAGAAAGAGAGAATATTTTGTGCATAAATGTATCAAGATACTTGCCAAAAGAAAAAGAGGAAACAAATTTCCTATGCATGGCATAAGGGAAATTCGGCCATAATGGTCAAGAGAGAAGCAAATAAAAGAGGAAACAAATCCAAGGACTTGCTTGGCAAGTCTTGGCCGTGTGACTCTATGAAGGAAAAGGGAAATTGGCTCATGAATATGTGATATTCTATAGAAGAGGAAACTATCATATTGAAGGTGAGATCTCTCCTATAAATAGGAGCCTCATTCCACACATTTCAATCATCCAAGTTTTAGAGATTTGAGAGACTCTCTCTCTAGACTTGGCCGACTCCTCTCTCTCTCTCTTGTCAATTTCGTTTTTTGTTTTGTTTTGGCACCTAGGTCCTCATTTGACCTAGTGTTTTAGCTCTTCGACTTCAAGACTTGTTCTTAAGTCGTAGTGTTTAAAAGTGCCCACACACTAATTCCTTTTTCTCTCGAGTGATTTAGTGATAGAAACTTTCGTGGTTGCTCGAGTTGCCGAGGAAGGAAGAGAGACGTGCTGCGAGGGAGACGAACGTTGCAACCTTTCCAAAAGCTTCTCAACATTCAAGCTTCTAAAAAAGTTAGTAATCTTTAATGCTCATATTAGTTTTTATTTACATGTGCTTGCTCTTTGTCTAGGTTAGTAAAAATATTTTACTTGAAAAATAAAATTTTTAAAATTTCGCCGCTTCCCGAAGCGTTAAACTTTTTCCTAAATCCTAGATCAATTCCAACAACAGGTTATGTAATTAACTTATATACTCATTGATTGACTTACTTGCCTTTGTTTCACTTCTTATGTAGGTGTGGAAAAGGTGTGTCTCCGAAGGAAATGTAAAAGGTTTTGGGTTCAACTTTCGCGGATAGTTGGATACTTTCCTAGCGCTGTTATGCAAGCGCAACGAAGAGACCCAAGTCCTAATTGACCAATCCTGTTTTGAGCAGTTTGTGGGGCAACCAAAAACAGTCCGGTCATCATTAATAATCAGTAATTTAATCCTGAGGATCTGGAGCTTCGATGTAGAATCGGAAGATGGACACTTGATAGAGATAGGAGTGAAGGTTCAAGAGTTTAAATAAAAGACTTCCAGGAGATAACATTCCTCAAAGTCGTTGATGAATGTGAGGAGTTCCTGTAAAAAAAAAAAAAGAGAAATTGTCTCAACTACTACCATTTGATAAGTTTTTTCCAATTTTCCACCAAAAACATAATTTGGCCAAAAATACTACTAACCTACTTGTACAAATACAATTTTACCTTCAATAATTGATGTCAATAATTTATATCAATTGTTGACATAGATGTCAACAATAGATATCGATTGTTGACATCTATGTCAACAAACAGAGAACCCAAAACTCACAGATATCAATAATAGATGTCGATTGTTAACGTCTAGGTCAACAAGAGATGTCAATTGTTGACATCATGTTAATGGTAAAATTGTATTTGTACGAGTGGCTTACTAGTATTTTCTGGCCAAATTAAGATTTTGGTGGGAAATTAGAAAAAAAAATTATCAAATGGTGGTAGATGGGGCAATTTCTCTAAAAAAAAATTTCGGGAAAGTACTTAAGTTGAAACCTGGTCAACCAATTATTGGAACCAAGCAAGGATTGGCCGAGAAAAGTTCAAGTAAAATGTCTGGAAATCTACTTTCTGGTGAATGTCCTCATGGCGGACGACGTCAATAACATGACCCCGTGCTTAGAGTTGATTAAGGCGGTGGATGACAGAGACACATCCAGTCGCCATCCTTGGGACAATGTGGTCCAGAACTACCTCGTTTGAGAAGTTCGAAACTTTGTGGAGAAGGTTGAGGAACCATCGGATTAGGGTAAAAAGAAAAGGAAGTTCCATCTCGCCTGATTTGGGGACCCGCTTTTGGTTTGGGCGTACAAGTGTTTTCTATTCCTGAGAAAGATAATGGTTTGTGAGAGAATCTCTACCACAACTCGGCCATTAATGTGCCGGTGGAAGTTTAGTGGACTTGTGCAGAAGGTCGTCATTATGTTCATAAACTTCAAGGAGGTAAGATATTTGTAGGTTAATAATAAATGGGTAGTTTTCATAGCTAATTTGTTTTATTGTCTCCCATTTAGGTTGAATTCCACAAGCTTGGAGAGACTTCTTTGTTTGCCAAGACTTTGAAGACGCTAGCCCTGGAGCACAAACGCCCGGATAAGACACAAAAAAAGACGCCCCTCAAGAAAAGGCATATCCACGACCACAACTACAATCTCAACCTGTTGATATGAATTTAGTTGAGGTAACACCATTTGTGTATTTTGTTTAAGTTTAAACGACCCAATTTCACGACACATCTGTCATGAAATACACTAGTTTGTGACACATATGTCACGAATATTCTGGATCATGACATTTGTCACGAAATACGATGATTTTTATGTTGGGAAACGAAGGGGAGTATCAGATTACAAATTATTACAATAATGGAGCGATTGTTCGTGTCCGATACCGTTCGTGTTTCTCTAACAAGTGGTATCAGAGCGATTGTTCGTGTTTGGTATCCTACGTACTTCGTCGACGAGTGGTGTCGGAGCAATCATTTGTGTCCGATACTCCCCCTCGTTTCCCAACATAAAAACCATCCAATTTCGTGACACATCTGTCATGAAATACACTAGTTTGACACATTTGTCACGAATATTCTGGATCATGACATCTGTCACGAAATACGATGGTTTTTATGTTGGGAAACGAGGGGGAGTATCGGACACGAACGATTGCTCTGAGACCACTCATCGGTGAAGTACATAGGATACCAAACACAAACAATCGCTATGATACCACTTGTTAGAGAAACACGAACGGTATCGGACACGAACAAACGCTCCAATACCACTTGTTGTAATTATGTGGTCACCTTGATAACCATATAAGTTGCGGAGTAAATTAATTACACTAACAAGAGCTAATTAAACGTATGGTTATCTAACAAGATCTAGATTAACTTATTAATTAAATAATGAAAGCATTCAAACATGTCAAGTGTTAGAATGTGAACATAATATTAGGTAGTTATTCTAGAATGTGAACGTAATATTAAGTAGTTATTAGAATAGAATATTATGTAGTTATTGTAATTTATTTCTTTCATTTACGTTTCTTGTCTAAACGTGTATAAATACCCATTACGTGAATGAGAACAACAAAACCTTCATTCTACAATTCTCTCTGATCACATCGTATTAGAGCCTTCTCAAAATTCGTAGCCTCACAAACTCAGAGCCTTCTAAATTTCCAAGAAAATTCAAAATTTCTTTACCCAATATCTAGGGTTTCAAAACCCATTTCAAAATCCCTTGTTCTCAATTGTTTTTAGTCTCACCACCCACCCACAAACATCCCAAACACAGTTTCGACCAATTTTGTGCTAAAACCTGTCCATTTCGTCGACCCACGCGCCCCATGCGCCGTCGTCTAGATGCTCCCTCTTCCTGAATGACATGGCTAAGAAAAAGGCTATTGGTGTACCAGTGATCATGCCCATCGTCTCGAAGATCACCGACCAGAAGTTTAGTGGTTCTAATTTCCTCGATTGGAGGAAAACCATTCGGTTATTCCTCCGGTGTATCGACGAAGATGATCATCTAACCGATACAGCTCCAAGTGACGAGTCAAAGCAAGCATGGCTTCGGGAAGATGCTCGTCTTTTCCTCTAAATTCGTAACTCCGTTGGTAGTGAGGTAATTGGTCTTGTTAATCACTGCGAGTTCGTCAAAGAATTAATGGACTATTTGGATTTTCTTTATTCTGGAAAAGGAATCTCTCTCCCATGTTCGATGTATGAAAAACCTTCTACAGGGCTGAAAAACAGGACCAATCACTCACCACCTATTTTATGTAGTTCAACAAGATCTACGAAGAGCTTAACATGTTGTTGCCCTTCAGTGCCGACGTGAAAGTTCAGCAACAACAGCGAGAGAAAATGGCCATTATGAGTTTTCTTGCGGGACTACCTTCAACCTTTGACACTGCAAGGTCTCAGATCATCTATGGTTCCGACATTTCCTCTCTCCAAGAGGTGTTCAGCCACGTTCTTTGCACTGAGGGAACCCCGTCTAATCCTGTCAGTGGAGCTCTAATATCCTGAAACACACATAGCTCAATCCGCCCCGCTTATTACAAATCTGGAGCCCCAAGGAATTCAGATTCTCGTCCAACAGACACTGCCGCAGTCACTTGTAACTACTGCAAGAAACCAGGTCATACGATCTAAGAGTGCCGAAAGCTTCAGTACAAGAATCAAAAGAACCCATCGGTTCATGTTGTTCCTCCAACAATAATTTGGTTCGTGTCCCTGCGGATAAGGGTGCCAAATTTTTCGAGTATCAAGAATCACTAAGGATTTCAAAACCCTCTGTCGCTCCCATTGCCGAATCAGGTAATTCGAGTGTGTGTCTTCTTACCTCATCTTCCAAATGGGTCATTGATTTTGGTGCCACAGATCTTTTGCTTCTGCTTCCATGGTTACCTTAGCCGATGGATCCCCTTCCAATGTTATTGGTTCTGGCACTATCACACCTACTCCTTCTTTGTAACTGATGGAATTGATCTAGAGTTAAGAAAAGATTTAATGCTTCGTGCAAGCGGCAGAAAATAAAAATTTTCTTTAAACAAGTAAAACGTTTTTTTTTACTAACCTAGACAAAGAGCAAGCACATGTTATTATTAAAACTATCTAAGAGCTATCACGCGTTTACTAACCTTTATGAAGCTTGATCATTGACAAGCTTGTGGAGGTTGAATCACTCATCTCCCCACGCAGCTCGTCTTTCTTCGTTCTTCGGGAACTCGAGTAACCACGAAAGTTTCTATCACATAAATCACTCGAGGTAAGAAGGAATAAGTGTGTGGGCACTTTTAAACACAACGACTCAAGAACAAGTCGTAGAGTCAAAGAGCTAAAACAAACGCTAGGTCAAATGTGGACCTAGGTGCCAAAACAAAAAACGTAAGGAGTTAGAGAGAGAGAGGGGCGGCTAAGTATTCTGGAGAGAGAAGCTCTCAATCTCTAAAATTTTGGGATGAGAAACAATGAAAATGAGGGCTCTATTTATAGGAGAAGGATTACCTTCAAAAGGTAGTTTCCTTTTCTCTATAGAATATCACATATTCATGAGAAAATATTTGCCCTCCCTTCCTTATGTCACACAGCCAAGAGTCTTCTAGAAGGCCTTGGATTTGTTTCCTATTTTGCTTCCTCTCTTACCTTGGCCGCCCACCTCCTTTCCTCATTGAGGAAATTTGTTCCATCTTTTTCTTTTGGCAAGTATCGTCATACGTCAATGCACAAAATTAGTCTCTCTTTCCTTGGGTTTGGACATGCAACACCTTCTAGAAGGGGTTTCTAGATTTTTCTTCATTTGTTCATGACAACATAAGAAAAGCCCATTAAGAATTTTCAAGTAAAATTCTATGAAATGAAATTAATCCTCAAGGTCCAAATTCATGAACTTGGTCGTGTGGTTTAAATTGCTTGTCATCATATGACAATGTCAAAAAACTTATTTACTGACATTCATTTCATCCTATGTCCAAAAGATAAAAAAAAATACCCTCTAGACAATTTTCGTAAAACTTGTCTAGTTCTTGTTTTGACTTAGCTTTTAGTTTAACTAAACCTACTCGAAATGACTTGTGATAGTGACCTCATGGATCCAAACGAACAAATTTGAGCTGACATACTTGGACTCAAAAGTTCACAAACCTTTTCCAAGTTTAGCTTAATGTCAACTGACTCCACCAAAGAGTTGACACTGAGAATCTCTCGGTTCAAATGAATTTATTTTCTACTCAAGAATTCAACTTAATTGTGTGATAAGTGGATCCACTGAATATTATCTGTGTTTACCCTTCATGAATATTATCATCTAGATGAGATTTAAAAATTACCATTTTACCCTTCTAGCTGTTATTTCCTCAACTCCTTTGTCGCCTCTGAATAAGTTAGAAATAATGTATTGACGAAGAGCTAACAAGTCACATTGATTCATCCAAAAGAGTCATGACTCAATTCGGACACTGGCCAGTTCATTTATTCACATTCCAAGGAACAAAGTATGAGGTGATATACATTCCATTTTAGCAATCTTGTACATGAATTCGGTATCTTTGAGATCTTCACAAAGTTACTCATGACATCTTCACAATTTAGTACTTCACCAATAGATCCTGTTCAGAATCACATAGTGACTCCGAACTCTGACTTTCTCAAATGAGAATACGTAAGGTATGAAATGACTTGTCTCATTTCTGGATTGAGGTAAGCATGATGCAATTCATACGTAGTGACTTCGAGATGTAAGAGGTTAAATGGTTTGTTCTTATACTGTCTCTAGAAGTGCACTGGTCAATTCAGTACCTTCAGAAGATACCTAGAAGAACTATAGAGTCTCCAACTCTCTATGCCCCACAACCAGACATCATAGATTTTCCTAACAATCGTACGGAGACCAATAGTCCTTTGATCCTTAGATTGCATTTATATTGTTTTAAGCAAACCATGAAGAGTTTGTTCATGCAAATCTACATTTGTCTCTTCATATGTTGTTAGGTTTGTTTAAGGACAAAAGACTATAGTTTATCATAAAGCTTCAAACAGACAAGGAAGAATGAATGAACGTTTTAACTTTTATTAATGATTCAGCAGTTTACAAGCAAGAGTCTTCGTGAGACTTTATTACATCAAATGTACATAAGTAAAGACTACTACTCTTCTTGTGGGCACTACCGACAACAGTCGCTATCTCAAGTCTTGCACTTACCCAACCTATCATTTAATTTCGTGTCTGTTAGCCAACTCACAAAAACGTTAAATTGCTCAATCTCATTTTTCCCTAACTCTTTTGTTTTTTAGGATCTCATGACGAAACATACTATTAGTAAAGGACATGAATCTGGAGGCCTCTACATTCTCAACACACCCAAATCCATCGCTTGCCCCAGCATCACGTCTGCCCTTGAAGAACATTGTCGTTTAGGTTACCCTTCCCTTCCTCTTCTCAAGCTTATTTGTCCTCAATTTTGCCCAGTTTCTTCTTTAGATTGTGAGTCATGTCAGTTTGCTAAACATCATCACCTTAGTTCTTGTCATAGGATCAATAGGCGATCTAGCGCTCTGTTTGAATTAGTTCATTCAGATGTTTGGGGTCCATGTCCTATTACGTCTAAACCAGGTTTTCAATACTTTGTCACTTTTATGGATGATTTTTCTCGTGTAACTTGGTTATTTTTAATGAAAACACGTTCTGAATTATTTTCATTATTTTGCTCTTTTTGTGCTGAGATCCGTACTCAATTCAATATCTCTATTCGCACCATCCGTAGTGATACTGTCAAATAGTACATTTATAGTGAATTCCAAAATTACATGACCCAACATGGCATGCTTCATGAAACATCATGTGTTGATACTCTATCCCAAAATGGAGTTGGTGAACGCAAAAATCGACAACTTCTTGAAATTGCACGAGCTTTGCTATTTCAAACAGGTATTCCAAAGTGTTTCTGGGCTGATGCCATCTCTACTGCATGTTTTCCTATCAACCGTATGCCATCATCTGTTCTTCAAGGTGCGATTCCTTACAAAACATTATTCCTTCAAAAGCCTTTGTTTCTCGTTAATCCCTCAAAAATCTTCTGTAGTATGTGTTTTGTTCGGGATGTTCGTCCAGGTCTCACAAATTAGATCCAAAATACTTAAAATGCGTGTTTTTGAGATACTCTCATCTTAAAAAAGGATATCGATGCTATTGTCCTGGTCTCCAAAGGTATCTTGTGTCTATCGATGTAACCTTTCTGGATCACTTACTATACTTTACATCTGAGAAACCAACCTTGCCACCACCTGAGGACGATGATCTTTTAGTCTATTCCATTACTTCACTAGACGTTCCATCTCCCTCACAGGTACCACCTCCTTTAGCACCTGACTCCACAAACACCATAGCACCTGACTCCACAGACACCATAGCACCTGACTCCACAAACACTAGTGAACCTACTCCTAGCATTGCACCTCATCCTCTTCCGATCAAGATCTACACTCGTCGTGTCTGTCCGGTACCACACACACTCATTGATCCTTCAGAGACATGTCCGACACCGGGTCCTTCGTCATCAGATTCTCCTTCGATCGATGATCTTCCCATTGCATTACGTAAAGGTAAACAATAGTGTACTTACCCTATCTCTTCCTCTATCTCATATAATCTTTTGTCATCCTCCTCATATGCCTTTGTTTCATCCCTCGACTCTATCACCATTCCTAAAATTGTTCGTGAGGCATTATATCATCTAGGTTGGCAGAAAGCAATGACAGAGGAAATGAATGCCTTAAATGACACTGGTACTATGGAGTTGGTTACACTTCCTTCAGGGAAACAGACAATTGGATGTAAATGAATCCGGATGGCACGCTTGCTCGATTGAAGGCCTGCTTAGTCGCTAAAGCTTTACCCAGACATACGGCGTTTACTATTCCGATACCTTCTCTCCTGTTGCCAAGCTGATATCCGTCCAACTCTTCATCTCCTTGGTAGCAACTCATGACTGGAACCTTCACCAACTTGACATAAACAATGCATTTCTACACAGAGACCTACATGAAGAAGTGTATATGGAGCAACCTCCTGGTTTTGTTGCTCAGGGGGAGTGTGGCCATGTATGTCGTCTTCGAAAAACGTTGTATGGGCTGAAACAAAGTCCTCGTGCTTGGTTCGGAAGGTTTATCCATGCCCTTGAAGAGTTTGGGCTTCGAAAGAGCAAATCTGACCACTCTGTATTTTTCAGGAGCACAAAAGATGGTGTCATTCTCCTAGTTGTTTATGTTGACGACATAGTAATTACAGGGAGTGATACTACCGGCATTTCATCTCTCAAAGCATTCCTCCACACTCAGTTCCAAACAAAAGACTTGGGCATGCTAAAATACTTCTTGGGTGTTGAAGTATCGAGAAGGAAAAAAGGTATATACTTATCGCAAAGGAAGTATGTACTTGATTTGGTTTCCGAAACAGGAAAATTAGGTGCCAGACCATGCAGTGCCCCAATGATTCCCAACATGCACTTACTAAGGAGGGAGAACCGATGGATGATCCAGAAAGATATAGAAGATTGGTCGGCAAGTTGAACTACCTCACCGTTACTCGTCCAGACATTGCATACTCCGTCAGCATAGTAAGTCAATTCTTGGCGTCCCCGACAGTTGATCATTGGGCAGCGTTGGAACAGATGTTATGTTACTTGAAAGGAGCACCAGGACATGGAATCCTATACTCAAATCATGGTCATACTCGATTTGAATGCTTCACAGATGCAAACTATGGAGGGTCTAAGATAGACAGAAGATCAACTACTGGATATTGTGTATTTTTCGGAGGAAACTTGGTCTCATGGAAGAGCAAGAAGCAACATGTCATATAAAGATAAAGTGCAAAGTTGGAATACAAAGAGATGGCCAAAGGAACATGGAGATAATGTGGATACATCAGCTATTGACTGAATTAAGCTTCAACGTCACTTTGCCAGCGACATTATGGTGCGGCAACCAAGCTACCATCCATATCGCATCCAACCCAGTTTTCCACAAGAGAACAAAATATATTGAGATCGACTGTCACTTTGTTCGTGATAAGATTCAACAAGGCTCGATTTCCACCTCATATGTAAAAACAGACGATCAAATACGAGACATTTTCACAAAGGCACTTAATGGGGTTCAGTTCGAGTCGAATATTTTTGTAACAAGCTGGGCATGATTAACATATACGCTCCAGCTTGAAGGGTAGTGTTAGAATGTGAACGTAGTATTAGGTAGTTATTGTTAAGCCGTTTTTTGGGTTTAACATTCGAGGACACGCGGCGTGCCTGGAATAGTCACGTGCCTAGTATGGGGTCGGCCCAAATTACTTTTCGAGAGTCCAATGGGTTCAAGGAAGTTCGGGGCAAAGCCCAAAGCGTCCAAGAGCTTCAAAGGATCATAGAATCGTAAAGAGGGAAACGATGCTTTGCCTTCTTTTTCGTCGGGAACGCGTTCTTCGTCTTAGATTCCTGGCCTGGAGGTCGAGCTCGCCAGGGGGTCGAGCTCGCCTGGAGGGGTCGAGCTCGCCTGGAGGTCGGTCTTGCTGGGAGATCGAGCTCGCCCGGAGGTCGAGCTTGCCTGGAGGTCGAGCTCGCCTGGAGGTTGGTCTTGCTGGGAGGTCGAGCTCGCCCGGAGGTCGAGCTTGCCTGGAGGTCGAGGTCGCCTGGAGGGTCGAGCTCGCCTGGAGGTTGAGCTCGCTTGGGGGTCGAACCTGGCTGGAGGCCGAGCTCGCCTGGGGGGTCGAGCTCGTCTGGAGGGTCAAGCTCGTCTGGAGGTCAAGCTCGCCTGGAGATCGCCCCTGTCTGGAGGGTGAGCTGCTGCATGGGGGGTGAGCTTGCCTGGGGGGTCGAGCTCGGCTGGAGGTCGAGCTCACCTGAAGATCGCCCTTCCTGGAGGTTGAGCTCGCCTGGGGGTCAAGCTCGCCTGGAGAGTCAAGTTCGCCTAGTGATCGCCCCTGCCTGGAGAGTGAGCTCGCCTGGAAGGTTGAGCTCGCCTCGGGGGTTTACTTCGCCTAGGGGTCGAGCTCGGCTGGAGAGTCGAGCTCGCCTAGTGATCGCCCCTGCCTGGAGAGTGAGCTCGCCTGGGGGGTCGAGTTCGCCTAGGGGTCGATCCTGGCTGGATGTCGAGCTCGCCTGGAGAGTGAGCTAGCCTGGAGGGTGAGCTCCTGCCTGGGGGGTGAGCTCGCCTGGGGGGGTCGAGCTCAGCTGGAGGTCGAGCTCGCCAGGAGATCGCCCTTCCTGGAGGTTGAGCTCGCCTGGGGGTCGAGCTCGCCTGGAGAGTCAAGCTCGCCTAGTGATCGCCCCTGCCTGGAGAGTGAGCTCGCCTGGAGGGTTGAGCTCGCCTGGGGGGTGAGCCCGCCCGGGGGGTCGAGCTCGGCTGGAGGTCGAGCTCGCCTGGAGATCGCCCTTCCTGGAGGTTGAGCTCGCCTAGGGGGTCGAGCTCGCCTAGTGATCGCCCCTGCCTGGTAGAGTGAGCTCACCTGGAAGGTCTAGCTCGCCTGGGGGTCGAGTTCGCCTAGGGGTCGAGCTCGCCTAGGGGTCGAGCTCGCCTAGTGATCGCCCCTGCCTGAAGAGTGAGCTCGCTTGGAAGGTTGAGCTCGCCTGGGGGGTCGAGTTCGCCTAGGGGTCGATCCTGGCTGGATGTCGAGCTCGCCTGGAGGGTGAGCTCCTGCCTGGGGGGTGAGCTCGCCTGGGGGGGTCGAGCTCGACTGGAGGTCGAGCTCGCCTGGAGATCGCCCTTCCTGGAGGTTGAGCTCGCCTGGGGGTCGAGCTCGCCTGGAGAGTCGAGCTCGACTGGGGGTCGAGCTCGCCTGGAGAGTCGAGCTCGCCTAGTGATCGCCCCTGCCTGGAGAGTGAGCTCGCCTGGAGGGTTGAGCTCGCCTGGGGGGTGAGCTCGCCCGGGGGGTCGAGCTCGGCAGGAGGTCGAGCTCGCCCGGAGATCGCCCTTCCTGGAGGTTGAGCTCGCCTGGGGGGTCGAGCTCGTCTGGAGAGTCGAGCTCGCCTAGTGATCGCCCCTGCCTGGTAGAGTGAGCTCACCTGGAAGGTCAAGCTCGCCTGGGGGGTCGAGCTTGCCTGGGGGTCGATCCTGGCTGGAGGTCGAGCTCACTTGGAGAGTCGAGTTCGCATAGTGGTCTCCCCTGCCTGGAGAATGAGCTCGACTGGGGGGTCGAGCTCGGCTGGAGGTCGAGCTCGCCTTGAGATCGCCCCTGCCTGGAGGGTGAGCTCGCTTGGAGGGAGCTCGCCTGGAGGTCGCCCCTGCCTGGAGGTTGAGCTCTCCCGGGGGGCGTGCTCGTCTGGAGGGAGCTCGCCTAGGGGGCGTGACCGTGTTCTTCGTGAGCTGCCTACGTACCTGCTTTGCGGGATCAGGTCATGACGTAGTTCAGGGGATTCTTGGGCCAGACTCTATTCCAGAGTTGAGAGTGGAATTTTTTGGGGTTTAGTGTATTTTGGGTTCGGAGTGAATCCTGGACCCTTTTCTTTTTTAGTTCGGAGTGAGTTCTGAGTTCGGAGAGTATTTGGCTGGGTGAATTCTGGGGTTGGGAGTCTCTGGGTTTTAGCCAGTTTCTTGAGTTCGGGGGATTCTCTTTTGTTGTCCTCTGAGTTGAGAATGAGTGAATTATTTATAGGAAAAGAAACCGGTGCTTGATGCTTGGTTGATGCTTGGTTGGCGCTTGGTTGATGCTTGGTTGGCGCTTGGTTGATGCTTGGTTGGTGCTTGGTTGAAGCTTGGTTGATGCTTGATTGAAGCTTGGTTGGCGCTTGGTTTTTGCTTGGTTGGTGCTTGATTGAAGCTTGGTTGGCGCTTGGTCTTTGCTTGATTGAAGCTTGGTTGATGCTTGATTGAAGATTGGTTGGCGCTTGGTTTTTGCTTGGTTGAAGCTTGGTTTTTGCTTGGTTGGCGCTTGGTTTTTTTAGTCATGCGTGTTTGACTAAACTGTCCTTTTATATCGTAACGTTGTTTTTGCGATTGGGGCGTCATTTTTTTACCATAAGAAAAAGACGGCATAACATTAACCCCCCAGTTTCGCGTGCGACTTGTCGTGTGGGAAACTTTGCTTCCCCTCCCCTTCTTTATTGATTTATTTATTTATTCCCACTTTGTTTGTGTGGCCGAGGGAATGGTCTGTGTAGCCGCGCTTTGAGCAGGCTTCGAGGTGGGTTGGGTTCTCGATGGCCTGGAGGTCGAGCTCGCCTGGGGGTCGAGCTCGCTTGGAGGTCGAGCTCGAGCTCGCTTGGGGGTCGAGCTCGCCAGGTGGTCAAACTCGCCTGGTAGTCGAACTCGCTTGGGGGTCGAGCTCGCTTGGAGGTCGAGCTCGCTTGGAGGTCGAGCTCGCTTGGAGGTCGAGCTCGCCTGGTAGTCGAACTCGCTTGGGGGTCGAGCTCGCTTTGTCGTGTGGGAAACTTTGCTTCTCATCCCCTTTTTTTATAATATCGTATGTGTATAATATCTTTATTTATCTTTTTAGGACAGGTGACTAACCCGGTCATGACTTTTGAAAAGTATATGCACAAGTACCCACGCATTTGCAAGTTGCGTGGATTTCCTTTTTAGGCATTGACCTATATATGCATGTTGATATACTATAGGTAGCCAGTTTTTATGTCATCACTTTTCCGTGTATAGGTATATGCCTATTATCTTATCTATTATTTATTACTACTATTATTATTATTTCCTACGCTCTGTGTATGGATGTGTTTACTCATTTGTTTCTTTGACTTTAACACTTACCCCATGCTCTCTTTTTCTTAAAAACTGAGATGTGTCCGGGGATCGAGCTGCCATCACAGGAGCGTAGCAGAGTTGAGATCAGCAATTCCCCCGGATTTTCTTACTTCTTTCTCGAGGCTGGTTTCTTCTTCAGTGAATATATACATTCTTTTTGTTCTCACTTTGCCATTTATTTCTTTTTTCATTTTGTGTCTCGACCCTCCTGTCCCCTTCTTTGAACCTTTCTGGCTTTTCTTCCAAAATACTGTGATGACTCTAAATAATCTGGTCAGTGGTGGGCCTAATTCACCTCGTGGTTCCAGCGACCTAGCGGTCCCACCCGACTTTTCTAGGGCTTTTGGCACTTCCGATTTTGGCGAGCCGTGGGTGTTTGATGAATTTCCAGGCGCTTTTGGCGAACGCCTGGGTTCCGCGAGTTCGCCTACTGGTTTCGGAGATGGCGACCTCGACGCCCTCCTCGATGCGGTCCTCGGACGGGGGCCGGTTCTGCCTACGTCGGGTCTGTATTTTGATGGGAGAGGTAACGTCGTTCAATCGGTGGCCCACGGCGAGTCGTCTCGGCCCCCGCTGGCCGTGAGAGGCTGCGAGGCCGGCCCAGCGGATGAAGGCGACGTCACACCAGGTATTCTCTGGAGTTTGGAAGGTGATACTCCCTTGACTTCGACGCCGTTTTTCTTCACAAACGGGTCCCCGCTGCTGCCGGCGGACTTCGGAGTATCAAGAGGTGGGTTTCTTCCGGTGTCAATGGGTGGCGAGGTTGGTCCAGGCCGAGGCGCTGCCAGCGGCGGGCCTTTGTTGACATCGGGGGAGGGCAACGTAGGCGTTCTTCCGAATGCCTGCTCGTCGTTTGCAGCGGAGGGCGTAGAGGCTTCAGGAAGCGAGCCTCGTTGTAGTTCCCCAAAAAATGGGAATAAGATGTCGTTGTTGCTTGAAGCGTTGGTCATTCGGTCGGAGGCGAGACTTCGGTGCGTCGCATCTCAGGACGTGACGACGAAGGCCTCGGCGCCAACTCCTCGGCGGGCGGCGAGGTGAGTTTTCCGTCTCTTGGGGTTGATATTGATGATGATGGTGATAAGGTTGTTATGGCAGAATGTTCTGAGGGAGAGGTCGAGTCTTATCGGTGCAACTCGTTCGTAGTCGAGCCCCCACAACGGCCGCGGTCTCGGCCGAGGCGGTCGAGAGGCGGGGATTTTGCTGGCCTCGGCGCCGTGAGCCTGACAACGGAAGATAGAGTTAGGTTCCTCCGCGAGAAGTACGAGATCCCGCCGGAAATCTCTATCATCGTTCCCTCCATCGACGATTATTCCAGCCAGCCACCCGAGGGATATACAGCCGTCTATGTGGAGAGTCTTAAGCATGGGCTGAGACTCCCCCCGCACCCTTTCATATGTGATTTGCTCGAGAGGATCCAACTGCCACCCGGTCAACTAAATCCAAGGAGCTATTGGGTCATCGTGGCTTGTTATATCATGTGGTTCCGGGAGAAGCACCGTGAAATGACGGTGTGTGAATTCCTAAGTTTGTGTGCTGTGGTTCCGAATTACAGAACGAAAGGGTCGTTCTTTCTTCGCAATAACACGTCAAAAAAAGTACTCGACAAACTACCCGGCACGGGGCGTGAGTGGGTTGATGAGTTCTTTTACACGCGCGTCGACTATTTTGGGAACATTCCCCTTGGTTTTTGTACATCGGCTGATTGCCCAAAGCCCCCTGGTCAGCGATCCGAGTTTGCTTCTTTTCTCGAAGGGGTACCTCCTAGTGATCGCGAGGCTAGCTTGTTTCTTGACGACAAACTGTGGGAAGAGGTTGGGTGGTTCCCTTACCGTTCGGCCGATGATGTTCCGTTGCTGTCTTCGCGCTTTTTTCCGTTCTCGGCAGAGTCTGGTGGTATAGTAATAGGGTTTTTTTTTTCTTTTTATTATTGCTATCACAATTTGGTTCCCATATGTATGCATATCTCTTTTTTTTTTATAAAAACTCTAATTCTCCCAACGATTCCTTGCAGGTATGGCGGCTTACGGGGCCCGAGGAGTTACAGGGCCGGGATTCTCTGCGGGGCGGCCGATGCCGGTTCCTCTTCTTGGTTCGGAGGCGTCGCTCCCTTTGCAGCCCTCGAGGGTAGGCTTATCTCTTCGCGCTACCACAGCATCTATGCCAACCACAAAAGCAGCGATTACTAGTTCAAAAAGAGCGCGAGACGAGGCTCCGTTAGTGGCTTCCTCGCGTGCTAATTCTGGGAAGAAGCTTAAAGCCCCTCTTCGCTCATCGTCTGACATAGCGGTGTTGTCGGGTTCTCGGTCGTTGACTCCTTTGGCCCGTAAAGCCATTAGTGGTATTGAGTCCACTCATGCATCGGAGGTGACTAAGTTGGATCGGATGACCGCGATTGCCCTTGCTGAGTTGCTGACTCGCGAGGCCCGACAGGAGATTGGGACACGAGACCGAGGCCCGTCGTCTGGCACAGGTGGATGCCGATGATCGTGTGAAAGCTCTCGAGGCTGAGATTGCAGGTCTCAGGAAAGGCGCCGAGGATGATGCTATGAAGATATGTGAGCAAAGAGCCGAGCTCCAACGTCTGCACATCGAGCTGGGGGCCGTTCAGGCGGAGCGGGTTGGTTCGGCTATCGACTAGGCACACCGCGACTTGGTTGCCTACTAGAGTGGACCGGGAAAGGAAAATCCTCCGGAGGGAGCGGAGAGACTCTCCGCCTTAGATGACAGTGACTCGTCTTAGAAGCTCGAGTCCCTTTTCCCTATTTTTTGTGATGGACTAACGGCCTTATCGCCCCTTTTGGTATGTGAATTTGGGCAAACTTTCATTCATCAGGATTTTTCTTTTTGATGGCGCGGTCGGTTGTGCGCCTTTCAAGACCCGTTGTGTTTGTTGCGGGCCCCGATTTTGGGTATAACTCTGGCGAATGGGCATTTTCCCTTTTTGCACTATAAGCTGTATGGGCTATCGTATAGTATATGTAATCCCTACGTCTCTTTTACTTGTTGTGTTTGCGATTTTCCTTCTCTGTGTAATTATGTGATGGAAAACGTCTTCGCCGTTTCTTTTTTTTATTCCTCATTCAGCGTCCTCGTCTAGCCGAGCTGGTCGCCCGCTAGTCGAGCTTGTCGCCCGCAGTCGAGCTCGTCACCTCGTCTAGTCGAGCTCGTCACCTTGTCTGGTCGAACTCGCTTGGGGGTCGAGCTCGCGTGGAGGTCGAGCTCGCCTGGAGGTCGAATTCGCTTGGAGGTCGGGCTCGCTTGGAGGAGCTCGCCTGGAGGTCGAATTCGCTTGGAGGTCGAGCTCGCTTGGAGGTCGAGCTCGCTTGGAGGTCGAGCTCGCCTGGTGGTCGAACTCGCTTGAGGGTCGAGTTCGCTTGGAGGTCGAGCTCGCTTGGAGGTCGAGCTCGCCTGGTGGTCGAACTCGATTGGGGGTCGAGTTCGCTTGGAGCTCGAGCTCCCTTGGAGGTCTAGCTCGCCTAGGGATCGAGCTCGCGTGGAGGTCGAGCTCGCTTGGAGGTCGAGCTCGCCTGGAGATCGAGCTCGCCTGGAGGTCGAATTCGCTTGGAGCTCGGGCTCGCTTGGAGGTCGAGCTCGCCTGGAGGTCGAATTCGCTTGGAGGTCGAGCTCGCTTGGAGGTCGAGCTCGCCTGGGGATCGAGCTCGCGTGGAGGTCGAGCTCGCTTGGAGGTCGAGCTCGCTCGGAGGTCGAGCTCGCCTGGGTATCGATCGGGGACTTGATGGCGCAAGTCCCCTCATCTCGGGTCGCACGGAGTTCTTTGCGATACGTTCGGGGTTTCAATGTTGCGAAACCCCATTTCTCGGACCCCGTGGACGCTTTGAGGTGGGTCGGGGACTTGGTGGCGCAAGCCCCCTTATCTCGGGTCGCACGGAGTTGATAAGTTCGGGGTTTCAACGTTGCGAAACCCCATTTCTCGGACCCCGTGGACGCTTTGAGGTCGGTCGGGGACTTGGTGGCGCAAGCCCCCTCATCTCGGGTCGCATAGAGTTGATACGTTCGGGGTTTCAACGTTGCGAAACCCCATTTCTCGGACTCCGTGGACGCTTTGAGGTCGGTCGGGGACTTGGTGGCGCAAGCCCCCTAATCTCGGGTCGCACGAAGTTGATACGTTCGGGGTTTCAACGTTGCGAAACCCCATTTCTCGGACTCCGTGGACGCTTTGAGGTGCGTTTAGGGCTTGATGCCGCGGTTGCTATGTCTGTATTCCTGCATTTTCACATATATATATATTTTTGTTTTTTTTTGTTTTTTTTATTGTTTTTTTTTTTGCCTTGGTGTTTGTCTTACTCTATTAACCCCCCAGTTTTTATGCAATTCTGTTTAAATTGTATGAAAAGTTAGGAGCTAATTATTTGCAAACTGAACGCGAATTTCGACTTCATTCATTAATTGGGCGCATGGCCTGCTTTTAAAAAATCCAACGTTCAATGGGGTCGGTGGTCGCTTTTTGGAAAACTAAAAACTTGAAAGACTTGATTTGTTGTTCAGGTTTCGTTGCTTACCAACCCTCAGGTGTCTCGGCGCCGCGGCCTATTGGTAGTATTGGCGGAGGTGCTCCGCGTTCCACGGGTGCCTAATTTCCTTGCCGTCCATCTCGTCGAGGTGGTAAGTTCTGTTGTGTATCACCTTTCGAATTCGGTAAGGCCCTTCCCAGTTTGGCCCGAGTACTCCGGCTCCGCGAACCTGGGTGTTTTGGAACACCCTCCTCAGGACGAGGCTTCCTTCGGCGAAACGGCGGATTTTGACCCTTGAGTTGTAGTGCTTCTCAACGATCCTCTTCTGCGCGGCCATGCGGGCGAATGCTTCAGCTCTCCTTTCTTCGATCACGTCGAGCTCCATTCGGAGGGCTTCGTTGTTGCTGTCTTCGTGGAAGGTCTCTGTTCGAAATGACGGCGCTCCGATCTCAACGGGGATGACGGCTTCAACCCCGTAAGTGAGGGAGAAAGGCGTTTCGCCTGTGGCGCTCCGCGTGGTTGTCCGGTAAGCCCAAAGGACAAGGGGGAGCTCGTCGGCCCATGCACCTTTCTTTTCTTCCAGCTTCTTCTTCAAAGTCTCCTTGATTGTTTTGTTCACGGCCTCAACTTGGCCGTTTGCCTGTGGGTGGCGTGGTGAGGAAAAGGTCTTGCTGATCTTCAATTGTTCGCATATCCTTCGGACCATCGCGTTGTCGAACTGGCTTCCGTTGTCGGTGACGATCGAGGCGGGGATGCCGTGGCGGCATATGATCGATTTCCACATGAAGCTTGTAGTGTTTGCTTCGGTTATTGTGGCCAGGGGCTCCGCCTCCACCCATTTTGTGAAGTAGTCGATGGCGACTATCGCCCAGACTCGCTGGCCGGACGCCATCGGGAGCTTGCCTATGAGTTCCACCCCCCACTTTGCGAATGGACGTGCCACGAGGATCGGGCACAATGGGGCCGGGGCCTGTCTCGGAATGTGCAAGAATCTTTGGCACTTGTCGCATTTTCGTGCCCAACTGAACGCGTCTTTCTTCATAGTTGGCCAGAAGTAGCCTTGCTTGAGTGCCTTCAAAGTCAGGGACTGACCTGCGGAGTGATTCCCGCAAATTCCTTCATGGATTTCCCTCAAGACGTAGTCGGCTTCGGCCTTGTCCAGGCATCGGAGGAGTGGCTGCGAGTACCCTCTCTTATAGAGTGTGGATCCTCGCCAGACATATTTGTGTGCGTGATACTTCACCTTCTTAGCTTCAGCCTGGTCGGTGGGGAGGACGCCATCGTGGAGGTATTCGATGATCGGCGTCATCCAGTTCGGTTGGGGCTCTTCTTCGATCAGGTTTACTTCTTCCTTGGTGATGGACGGGAGCTTCAAGGTCTCGACAGGTACCTTGCCTAACTCCTCGCTATTGCAGCCGGAGGCCATCCTAGCCTGGGCGTCGGCCTCAGCGTTCGAGCCCCTGGGGACCTGCACGATCTCGTACCAAGAGATTGCCTCTAGTCGGAGCTTGGTTTCCTCCAGGTATGCCGCCATGTTCTCCTCCTTCGCCTGGTATTTTCCCTTGACTTGGTTGACGATGAGGAGCGAGTCGCAGTGGATCTTGAGGTTTTCGGCCCCGAGCTTCCTGGCTATGTCGAGTCCGGCTAGGAGGGCTTCGTATTCGGCCTCGTTGTTCGAGGCTTTGAATTGGAAGTGGATGGCGTACTTGAGCTTTTCTCCGTCCGGGTTGACAAAGACGATTCCTGCCCCTGACCCGCGGACATTGGACGCTCCGTCCACGTGCAGGTTCCACACCGGCCCATCGGGAGCGGCCTTCCTTTTCTTTTTCAGATTTTTGTCCCCCGCTGTTTTTCTTCTTGCTTGTCTTCCTCGTCTTTGCCTAGATCCACATCGTAAGTGAATTCGGCGATGAAGTCGGCGACGGCCTGTCCCTTAATCGCGGCCCTTGGCCAGAACTCCACCCCGTATTCTCCTAGCTCCTGGGACCAGACGGCCATCCTCGTTGAGGTGCCCTTCTGCAGAGCTTTCTTGATTGGGTACTCGGTCCTCACTGTGACTTGGTGTGCTTGGAAATATGGTCGAAGCTTCCTCGCGGACATTGTCAGAGCAAGGGAGAGCTTTTCTATCTCCGGGTATCGCGTCTCAGCGTCCAGGAGCGCCTTGCTTACATAATATACGGGCCATTGTGTCTTCTCTTCTTCTCGAACGAGGACAGCGCTGACCGCCCTCGTCGACACAGAGAGGTACAGGTAGAGGGTCTCGCCGTCCTTGGGCTTCGCTAGGAGCGGTGGCGTGGCGAAGTATGTCTTCAAGTCCTGGAACGCGGTTTCGCACTCGTCGGTCCACTTAAAGTCGGCTCCCCCTTTGATGGCTCGGAAGAAAGGCTGACATCGGTCGGTGGCCTTGGAGACGAACCGACTCAGCGCGGCCACGCGTCCAGTGAGGCTTTGGACTTCCTTTGCCTTGGTTGGGGACCTCATGTCCAGCAGTGCCTGTATTTTTTCGGGGTTGGCTTCGATGCCTCGCCGGTTGATGATAAATCCCAGGAATTTCCCTGACTGTACACCGAACGCGCACTTGTTTGGGTTCAACTTCATCTTGTACTTTCGGAGAAGGGCGAAGATCTCCTCCAGGTCTTTGATGAGGTCAGGCGCCTCGAGGCTTTTAACGAGCATGTCATCGACATAGACCTCCATCGTCTTCCCGATTTGCTTGGCGAACATTTGGTTTACCAAGCGCTGATAAGTTGCTCCGGCGTTCTTCAGCCCGAACAGCATTACCTGGTAACAGAATAGGCCTCGATCGGTGGTGAAAGTGGTCTTCAGCTCGTCCGGTCCGTACATTCTGATTTGATTGTATCCCGAGTAGGCGTCCATGAAACTCAAGAGCTCGTGCCCTGCGGTGGAATCGACCAGCTGATCGATCCTCGGTAGGGGGAAGCAGTCCTTCGGGCAAGCCTTGTTGAGGTCGGTGTAGTCGATACAGATTCGCCACTTCCCGTTTGACTTTTTCACCATGACCACGTTAGAGACCCAACTAGGGAACTTGGCCTCGCGGACGAATCTGGCGGTGATTAGCTTCTCGACTTCCTCGTTGATCGCGAGATACCTTTCGGGGTTGAACGATCTTCTTTTTTGGATTTTTCCCTTCTCTCCAGGGAGTACGTTGAGCCTGTGGGTGATAATCTCCGGGTCGATCCCCGGCATGTCTGCGTCTGTCCACGCAAAGACGTCTCTGTGTTCTTGGAGGAACGCTCCGAGCCGATCTTTTAGTTCGGCTGACAGGTGTGCTCCGATCATGACGACCTGTTCGGGGTTGGCTTCGTCGAGTATAATAGGTACGAGGTCGCTCGATGCCTCTACTTTCTTGGAGTCGGCTTCTTCTCGCGGGTCCAGGTCCTCGAGTGTTCGCACCTTGCCGATCTCGCCTGAGAGGTCGTCTCCGACTTCACATATGACACTCACCATGGCGTCGCCTTTCCTGACGCGGGATCCCTGGACGTGGCATGCCCTAGAGTTGGCTTGGCTTCCTCGCATCACCCCTACTCCCTTTGGTGTCGGGAATTTCATGAGGAGGTGGTATGTTGAGGTGACCGCGCGCAGCCTGTTGAGCGTTGGCCGCCCTATGATGACATTGTGAGCGGAAGGTCGGTCCACAATTAGGAAGTCCACCAGGCGCGTGACCTGGGCTCCCCCTCCTGTCCGAATATGACTGGGAGGCTTATGGAACCTTCCGTGTAAACGCACTCTCCTGCAAACCCAAAGAGCGAGGTTTTGACTGGGGTTGGACGAACTTCTCCAAGGTCCATCCGGTCGAGGGCAGCTTTGAATAGGACGTCGGCCGAGCTCCCGTTGTCAATGAGAATCCTCTTCACCATATTGTTTGCTACTTGCGCCTTGACAATGATGGCGTCGTTGTGCGGGTGCGTCACCTGGCGGGCCTCTTCCTCGGTGAAGTGGATTGTTTCGTATGGCGTAATCGGGCATGTGCTCTGGGTGAGGTTGATATGGTGGGAGGGGCCCTCTCCGTTTGCTGCTCGCGCATATTTCCTTCGTTCGCGCGCGGTATCTCCCATTTCTGGCCCTCCAAAGATTGTGGTCACCAAGTTGAGTGGGGCGTTGGCCACGTTACCTCGGGTGTTGTTGTTGTTGCTTCCGCCCGCGACAACTTCTTTCCCACGTTCCTGCCGCCTGTCGTTTTGGGGAACCTGTCTCCTTGGCGCGGGGTCTGGATTGGCGACCATGGCCATCACGAACTCCTTCAGCTCGCCATTTTGGATGTGACTTTCGATCTGCTTCTTGAGCTCGAAGCATTCGGCGGTGAGGTGACCGTGGTCTTTGTGGAAACGGCAGTATTTGTTCTTGTTGCGCTTTGATGGGTGCATCACTATGGGTCGGGGCTCGGTGAGCATGTCCCCGTGCAAGGCCAGAATTCGATCTGGCGTAGCTTTGAGTGGCGTGAAGTCGGCGTTCCTCTGGAACTTCTCGACTAGTAGGGGTCTCTGTCTTGGCGGCGGTCGGACGCTTGAAGCCGCGGCATCGGCGTCCCGACTCTTCTTTCTTCGTTGGTCGTTGTTGACCTCGTCCTCGTCCCTGCGCCGGTTCTCCCTCTCGCGGACCCTCCGACTTTCGTAGTACTCCTCGACGGAGATGTGCTGGGTAGCTTGGGAGATGAGCTCTGTCATCGTAGCGGGCCGCTGCTTCACCAGTGACGTCAGGGAGGTCGCCAGCCCGTAGGCCGTCGATGAAGGCGTAGACAGCGTCGCCGTCCTCGTAATCGTCCACCTTGTTGGACTCCTCGATGAACCGGTTGAGGTAGTGTTGGAGCGTCTCGGAGCTGCCCTGTTTGATTATTAGGAGGTATGATTTTTCCTTTCTCCGGACCCGTGAGGCGGAGAAGCGAGTGAGGAACCTTTCCTGGAGGTCTTCGAACGATTGCATGGACCCTCGCCCGAGCCTTTGGAACCACTCAAACGCGATACTGGTGAGGGTGAGACAGAACGCCTGGCACATCATTGACGGGGACTGTCCCGCCATCCTCATGTTGGTCTGGTACTGGTGGATGTTGGAATCGATCTAGGGTTTAAGAAAAAATTAACGCTTCGGTAAGCGGCGGAATTTTAAAAATTTTCCTTTACAAGTAAAAACAGTTTTTACTAACCTAGACAAAGAGCAAGTACACGTAATTAAAAAACTATTATGAGCTAAGAAGTTTACTAACCTTTTATTTGTGTTTTATTAGCAAGGTAATAACAAGGCATAAAAGAAATAACAACAAGCATAAAACGATTCAAGTAAAAATAAGAAACTAGTAAGACAAGAAAACTAGTCACAAAATTTTACTCGAAATTTCTCAAACCTTTAAAACACGTTTTTCAATATAAAAAATTAAAAAAATTTAGAACTGATTCTAATGTGTTTTAAAAACATCCCAAAATCATAGAAAAACAACATGATTTTTAATTTATAGGCAAGAGCAATAAATTAAAAAAAAATCTAAGATAACAATTCTAACTTGTCACAAAATTAGTAAACTTTCGAAAACGATTTTCAAGCTCATAATTTTAAAAACATGTACATGCTAATCTTTGACCATAGCTCTGATACCATTTGCTGGAATCGATCTAGGGTTTAAGAAAAAATTAACGCTTCGGTAAGCGGCAGAATTTTAAAAATTTTCTTTTACAAGTAAAAACAGTTTTTACTAACCTAGACAAAGAGCAAGTACACGTAATTAAAAAACTATTATGAGCTAAGAAGTTTACTAACCTTTCTTGAAGCTTGATCTTTGCGAAGCTCTTAGAAAGTTGCAACGCTCATCTCCCCTCGCAGCACGTCCCTCTTTCTTTCCTCGGCACCTCGAGCAACCACGAAAGTTTCTATCACTAAATCACTCGAGAGAAAAGGAATTAGTGAGTGGGCACTTTTAAACACTACGACTTAAGAACGAGTCTTGAAGTCGCAGAGCTAAACACTAGGTCAAATGAGGACCTAGGTGCCAAAACAAAAAATCGAAAATAAACTAGAGAGAGAGAGAGGAAGGGGCGGCCAAGTCTAGAGAGAGAAGCTCTCAATCTCTAAAACTTTGGATGAATGAATTGTGAAGAAAAGGGGCTCCTATTTATAGGAGAGGTCTCACCTTCAATAAGGTAGTTTCCGCTTCTATAGAATATCACATATTCATGAGCCAATTTCCCTTTTCCTTCAAAGAGTCACACGGCCAAGACTAAGCAAGTAAGTCCTTGGATTTGTTTCCTCTTTTATTTGCTTCTCTCTTGACCTTATTTGGGCGCCCACATGTTTCCTGTTAGGGGAAATTTGTTTCCTCTTTTTCTTTTGGCAAGTATCTTCATACATTCATGCACAAAATATTCTCTCTTTTCCTTGGGTATTTGGGCACCTATCCTCATCTAGAAGGAGCTTCTAGAAGCTTCTTCATTTGTTCATGACAACATGAGAAAAACCCATTAAGAATTTTCAATAAAATTCTTATGAAATGAAATTAATTCACAAGGCCCAATAATCAAGTTATGGCCGAGTGACATTAAGTCATCAAATGAACTTGTCAAAAAAATTTATTGACATTCATTTCGTTATATGTCTCAAAAGACAAAAATACCCTTTTGACAATTTTCGTTCTTGTTTTGACTTAGCTTCCAGTTTAACTATTCCTATTCGATGTGATTCGTGACAGTGACCTCATGGATCCAAATGAACAAAGCTTGAGCTAAAATACTTGGACTCAAAAGTTCACAAACCTTTTCCAAGTTTAGCTTAATGTCAACTGACTCCACTAAAGAGTTGACACTGAAAATCTCTCGGTTCAAATGAATTTATTTTCTACTCAAGAATTCAACCTAATTATGATGAGCGGATCCACTGAATATTATCTATGTTTACCCTTCATGAATGTCATCAGCTAGTCGGGATTTACTAAATTACCATTTTACCCTTCTAGCTGTTATTTCCTCAACTCCTTTGTCGCTTGTGAATAAGTTAGAAACAATGTATTGACGAGGAGCTAACAAGTCACATTGTTTCATCCTAAAGAGTCAGGACTCAATTTGGACACTGGCCAGTTCATTTATTCACACTCCAAGGAACAAAGCATGAGGTCACATACATTGCATTTCAGCAATCTTGTACATGAATTCCATATCTATGAGAACTTCACAAAGTTACTCATGACATTCTCACAACTTAGTACTTCACCAATAGGCCCTGTTCGGAATCACATAGTGAGTCCGAACTCTGACTTTCTCAAATGAGAATACTAAGCTGTGAAATGGCATGTCTCATTTCAGGATTAAGGTAAGCATGATGCAATTCATACATAGTGACTTCGAGACATAAGAGGTTAAATGGTTTGTTCTTATCTTGTCTCTAGAAGTGCACTGGTCAATTCAATACCTTCGGAAGATACCTAGAAGAAGTATAGAGTCTCCAACTCTCAATGCCTCATAACCAGACATCATAGATTCTTCTAACAATCGTACTGAGGTCAATAGTCTTTTGACCCTAAGATTGCGAATATATTGTTTTAAGCAAACTACGAAGAGTTTGTTCATGCAAATCTACATTTGTCTCTTCGTAAGTTGTTAAGTTTGTTTATGGACTAAAAGACTAAGGTTTTATCATAAAGCTTCAAACAAAGAAAGAATGAATGAACGGTCCAACTTTATTATTAAATGAATAGGCAATTACAAGCAAGAGTCTTCATGAGACTTTATTACATCAAGTGTACAAAATAAAGACTACAACTCTTCTTGTGGGCACCATTGACAACAAACTCCCACTTGACTCAAAGAAGATGCGTGTAGTCCTTCATGCCTAATCCCTCACGATGTTGGTCGAAGACCTTTTTCGCTAGGGCCTTGGTGAATGGATCAGCGAGGTTGTCCACCGTTGAGATCTTCTTCACTTCCACGTCTCCGCGCTGCACGATCTCTCGAATCAAATGGTATTTCCTCTCAATATGCTTAGAGCGCTTATGGCTTCTAGGTTCCTTTGAGTTAGCGACAGCCCCACTATTATCACAATAAAGGGTCATGGGCTCGTCGCGTTTGGAACAACTTCCAAATACTTAAGGAATTTTCTAAGCCATACAGCCTCTTTGGATGCTTCACAAGCAGCCACATATTCTGCTTCCATTGTGGAGTCAGCAATGCAAGATTGCTTAATACTCCTCCACACAACAGCTCCACCATTAAGGATGAACACAGATCCCGAAGTGGATTTCCTGGGATCCTTATCCGCTTGAAAATCGGAGTCGGTATATCCCGTCATAGTCAGGTCAGTACCTGAGTATGTAAGCATCAAGTTCCTAGTTCTTCGAAGATACTTAAGAACATGCTTAACAACAATCCAGTGCTCGGGTCCAGGGTTGGATTGGAAACGGCTAACTACGCCAACGGCGAAACAGATGTCAGGTCTAGTGCAAAGCATAGCATACATGAGGCTTCCTACGGCAGAGGCGTAAGGAATTTTCCTCATGTCTTCAATCTCTTGTGCAGTCTTGGGAGACTGGTCCTTAAAGAGTGAAACTCCATGCCTAAAGGGTGTTTGGCCCTTCTTGGAGTCTTGCATCGAGAAGCGATCCATTACCTTATCAATATAAGATGCTTGAGAGAGCGACAAGGTCCGGTTTTTCCTATCTCGAAAGATTTGGATCCCCAGAATGTACGCGGCTTCTCCTAGATCCTTCATATCGAATTGCTTTGCCAGCCAGACCTTAACCTCAGATAACTTACCCACGTCATTACCAATGAGTAGTATATCATCGATATATAGTACCAGAAACACAACTTTACCTTCGTGTATTAACTTGTAAACACAAGGCTCATCTATTGACTGTTCAAAGCCAAAGCTCTTTACAGTTTCATCGAATCTAATATTCCATGACCTAGATGCTTACTTTAATCCATAAATGGACTTAAGCAACTCACAAACCTTGGTCTCTTGACCTTCTTCCACGAAACCGTCTGGTTGAGCCATGTAAATGCGCTCGTCAAGATTGCCATTCAGAAAGGCTGTCTTGACATCCATTTGCCAGATCTCATAGTCGAGAGCTGCAGCTATGGATAAGAGTATGCGGATGGATTTAAGCATCGCGACTGGCGAGAAGGTTTCTTCATAATCAATCCCTTCTTGTTGGGTATAACCCTTCGCCACAAGTCGTGCTTTGAACGTCTCGACGTTCCTATCAGGACCCCTTTTCTTCTTCTTCTTCAAGTAAAATTATATGAAATGAAATTAATCCTCAAGGCCCAAATTCTTTAATATGGCCGAGTGGTTTTAAATAATTTGTCATCATATAACAATGTCAAAAAATTTATTGACATTCATTTCATCCTATGACTAAAAAGACAAAATTACCATTTTGACAATTTTCGCAAAACTTGTCTCGTTCTTGTTTTGACTTAGCTTCTAGTTTAACTATTCATACTCGATATGATTTGTGACAGTGACCTCATGGATCCAAATGAACAAAGCTTGAGCTAAATACTTGGACTCAAAAGTTCACAAACCTTTTCCAAGTTTAGCTTAATGTCAACTGACTCCACTAAAGAGTTGACACTGAAAATCTCTCGGTTCAAATGAATTTATTTTCTACTCAAGAATTCAACCTAATTGTAATGAGTGGATCTATTGAATATATCTATGTTTACCCTTCATGAATATCATCAGCTAATCGGGATTTACAAAATTACCATTTTACCCTTCTAGCTGTTATTTCCTCAACTCCTTTGTCGCTTGTGAATAAGTTAGAAACAATGTATTGACGAGGAGCTAACAAGTCACATTGATTCATCCAAAATATTCATGACTCAATTTGGACACTGGCCAGTTCATTTATTCACATTCCAAGGAACAAAGCATGAGTAACTTTGTGAAGTTCTCATAGATATTTTCAAATCCCTGGTTATGAAAACATGACTCGATTAATGGTACATAACTCACAAGCAAGCCGAAGCATCTTTGATTCCTAGTACACTTCAACCAAGTCAATGTAAAAACTATCACGAGCGAAACAAGTCTTCTATTCTTTTTATACTTCGCCGAAGACCGGATCTTGTTTTTCATAGGCCTTCCGAGAACTGTCTTGCTGGTAGGAGGTTGAAGAACTGAATGACTCAAACAAATCAATTACACACAAAAATAGTATATTAGAATTTTAGACACCTAGATTAATATTATTATGAAATCCTACGATGATTGGTTCACGAACGTGAACGCGAACATAAAGGTCAACCATCTGAAATTTAAATTTATTAACCTATTTGATAGCGATGGCGATGAAGATCGATGATGATGACGACGAAGATCGACGGCGATGGCGACGTAGATCGATGACGACGACGAGTTCAACTATGACGGAGGCAACATGTGACGACGTTTGGGCTAGGCTTTTGAGCTTCACATTTTAGGTATGTAACATGTACTTTGTACTTACTAATTTAAAATAATACAATTGACTTTTTATTTGAAAATTATTTTGATAAAATAAAGTAGCAAAATAATAACAAATAATTAGCAAACTAGCCAATTAAAACAAGATGAATGCAATGCTCATGAATCCTATAAAATGCAATACTACCGTTTTATTTCATTTGCTTAAGTATTTCTTTTCAGTTGAGCACTTGATGTGTGTCTAAGCTATCGGTAACTAGTGGCCCGTAGTTAAAGAACCCGATCGTGAGTACAATCATTTGATCCTTTTTTGTACTATGCTAAAGGAATCCATACAGCATAGCATCCTTCATTCATTCATTCATTCGTTCATTCATCCATTGATTCATTCATTTACCAGTCGTTGGGTACGCCGGTCTTCCTCCAGACATAAACACACACCTCTTTCCTTATAGAAAACTATTTTCATATCATTAACAGTGTTTCAATTATTTGAAAAATATTTATCATTCGTTATTCATTTTCCAAATAAAGCTAAAAATCAAGTCAGATGAAATTCTTCAAAACTGCTCCAAATTCTATAGTTTATTTGTATCTGGGTCCATCAAAAGTATATGAAAAGTAATTTCATTTATCTTATATTTTATTTTCATTATCAATATTGCTGATATAATTTTTTATTGTAGTGTTTATATATGTTTTTTACATAAATATTATTATATCACACAATTAGATAGTGATAGCAGATTTTGTTGGGGTGGTAAGAGTTTATCACGCACAGACTTGTCAATCAAGTTCTCTTTGCTGTTTAGCATTGCAATCAAGAATTGGTTTCCCAATCTGCATCGGGATTCTATGAGTAAATTGATGGGGCATGTGTTTTATGCTATTGGAAATAATAGAAAAATGGATAATGGTTAATTCATTTTTTTTTATCAAATTGCTGCTCCCAATTGGGTTCCCTTCTTTGATATACGAGCTGGTGATCAAGCAGTATCTCAGTCTAAAAGCTGATCCCAATGCCTTATCGCAGAATACATTCTATACAGATTCCCTTCTTTGATAGAGTGCCTATTCGCTTCAATACAGATTCCAATCTATTTACCCGGAAGCATAATAATGATATTTAGGGGGAGCAAATCGCAGAAGGTGATCAAGAAAATGTTCAACCATATTCTTCTCATGCGGATACTTCTCAGACTTTCTCTGATGCTATGAAGGAGAGGATTATTAGACAGCTTGAGGCTTAGATCAATTAGCTGAGATCAAGAAGGTCACCACTTCTAGAATAAACTTATCTATGCGCTTGCGTGACATTAAGTACCCGGTTGAGGAAGACGATGCTGAAGTTGAAGAAAAATAACCTGACGAACCCGCTACATGAAGAAAGTGTGTAATTTTTTTTCTTTAATTCTTTTAAGTATTTTCAGCATTTTTTTTTTCTCTCAACCTAGACTTTTATATTCTCTTGCTTGTCCTTTTGTGGCTAAAAATGGGAGTATTTTCGTTGAGTGTCACTACAACAGATAAGACAATTATCGACGATTTTTTTCGTCGGTAATAACCCTATAATTGTCGCTAAATCTATTTAGCGACGACTTTAGCGACGATTTTTATGGTTTTTTGTTTATGAAATTCTAAAATGAAAAATCAAATAAAAACTAAATTATATTATCCAAATCAAGAAATATATAAAATCCGATTACGTACGTTTTCGGTTATCGAGAAATATGTAAATAATAATCTACTATACACAAAATGTCTAATAAAACACTAGTCGCGACGTTTGCTTTGTCGTCCCGCCGCTCGTTTTCTCCCTCCTCGACGTGAAACGCTCTGTTGCTGGCGCTGAAGTTCTGCAGGCTGCGGCGTCGGAGTAGACTGACTTGGTCCGCCGGGCGTCGTTTGCTGGCTAGCGTCGGGAGTCCTCTGCTGGCCGTTCGTCGCAGTGTGGACACCGGGCGTCGGAGTATGGACGCCGGCCGTCGGAGTCTGCTGGTTGTGGGATGACGGAGCCTGCTGCGAACTTTGTGGAAATTGGGACATGAACGAGCTAAGGTTGAGGCCGGGCACCTGACTCTGTATTGTCTCGACGAACGCGGCGAGGGTCGATGTTAACACCTCCTGCGAGATATATCCTGGTTGCGACGTCCCAGCCTCCGAACCGTAGACTTCGGCGACTTCAGCCGCCATCCGTGCTCCCTGTGGCACCAAACGTCCGACGCCGGTCAAGTGATCAGTCCGCGAACCCATAATATCACGGATCGCCTGCTGCTCTAGGACGGAAATATCAACGTCCGCTCCTTGTTGCTCAGCCTCCGCTCGCAATGTGTTGAACCTATCGACCAGTCGATCCTGATATAATTAACTAGTTAGTATATATTAATCGAAAAATAAAAAAAATAAACGTAAACTTACATAACGTGCGGAGGCTTCAGGAGTCAGCCATTCGGACTTGTCGGACTGATGTTGGCGCTTGTAGTTCGCAAACAAGCTCTCGAAAGCGCCTGTCTCGGCGCTCTTCTGCATGTAAACAAAACTTCAAGTGTTAGATAATTTTAACGATTTGATGTATCATATAAACATAAAACTTACGTTCTTCATGTGATGGGTCGAGAACCCAATCGTCCCCTGTCGAGTCTTCGTCTTCTTCTTCGCGCGATTCGCCTTGTTCTTCGCTTGTATGGCCTGTAATATAAGTAAACGTACACGTAAATAACAAATCGTTTAATAAAATGGTAAACACATATTTAACGTAAATGATTTGATTACCTTAAACTCATCGCTCGTATATCGTTGTATCAGCGTCTCTCATTCGGTGTCGAGTTTAACGGTCCTCGGTTTCAGCGACCGCGCCACCTGTACGCTGCTCTTGCAGTCGATGTCGAACCATGACCGCAAGGTATGCCTCCAATTACGAAGACGAGTCTTCGCGTCTCGAATGATTGCCGCATCGACAATCGCCTTCTTCTTCCCGGTTGCATCACCATCGACTCGAATGTCGTACTTGTCTCGAATCGCTGCTCGGATCTGGGCCTCCTTCGCCGGCCCCACGTTCGCATTCGTCCACCTTGGGACCGTAGGCGAGATCTTGTCTCGGACGATCAAACCGAGCGTGTTCGCGAACGTCGCGAGATCCGGATCCATCTCGCGCTCTGGCTGCAAGAACGACTGAAACTCCTCGTTATAAACAACGACTTCCTTCACCCCGGGGCGCCGTGCACGCTCAGATCGAAGCCCGACCGTCGGCCCACGCACGGCCGGTTCGATATCCTCGTCTTCTTCTTCGACGCCATCACGTACGGGCGCCGACTGGCAATAATTTGGGAGACGGGCTAAGAAGTCATCCCCGCCTCCGCTGCCTCCAGCTCCTGTAGCCGCAGCCATCTGAAATTCAAAACAAAATACGATCGTACCGAAATTTCGGCAGAACCTCCCCTATAAACTTAAAAACCCGGCATCAAGCCTTTAACTTTAAAACCTGCATACAATCGTCCTAAAACTAACAATAAATCAAACCTCAGTGGTTCGATTATTAAAATTCATAATCCATATCAACTAATTAATTTCACATTATTAATCATTTGTAACAAGAATTAAATACAATTCCATTTAAGAATAAATTGATTCCGTTAATTTCTAACACTTTCAAATTACTCTCTCGCTTTCTCATATAAGATACACTTAGTATTAAAAAAATAAATTGATTTGTTCGCATTGGTAAAAATACATTTAAGAAAAAGATGTTATATATATATATATATATATATATATATATATATTTGGTGGTTTTTGAGTTTGGTGGTTAAAAAAACTAAAAGAAAGCATCGATTCCACTCCAACCCACATATATCTTATATGTATGCTAACTCATATTACCTACATTACTCATAAATTAATGTAAACTAATTTGAAAGTGCTACTTGCAGAATTGAAAACTAATTAATATAAATAACTAATTTAAACTAATTAATTCTATAAACTAATTTAAATTACCTAATATAAATATTTATAACTAATTTAAACTAAATTATGTAAATATAACTAATTAATTCATTTACATTTCTAACTAATTAATTCATTTACATTTCTAACTAATTAATTCATTTATATTTATAACTAATATATAAAAAAAAAAGTTATATATATATATATATATATATATATATATATATATAAATAACTAATGTATTAATTCTATAAATAACTAATATATATATATATATATATATATATATATATATAAAGTTATAAAAAAAACAACTTACCGATCGAGTGAGACGGGTTCGCGGGGAAGAGGGCGCGGGTTCGCGGGGAAGCAGACGCGGGTCGCGGGGAAGAGGGGAAGCAGACGGCGCGGCGGAGAAGCGGCGTCGGCGGCGGAGTGGCGCGGTGGAGGATCTGCAACGGGAGAGAGAGAGAGGTAAGGAGAGAGATGCATGTGAGGAGAGAGAGAAGTAAGGAGAGAGAGAGACTTACCGGGTAGCGTCGACGGCGTCGGCGGCACACGGCGGAGGAGGGCACGACGACGGAGGGAGAGAGAAAATCGATTTAGGTTACAGAAAGACAAATGGGGAAGCTGGGTTGCGATCTGGTTTTTAAAGACATTTACCGACGATTTTATCGTCGCTAAATGATTTCATTTTGTCGCTAAATGAACTTACGTTAACCAGGCATTTAGCGACGATTTCTTCGTCGCTAATAGTAAATTTCACATATTTAGCGACGATTTTATCGTCGCTAAATCATTTCGTTTTAATTTAATGGGAGGGATTTTTCCCTCTTTAAAATTCGTCAAAATTCGAAAACATTTAGCGACGATTTCGTCGTCGCTAATTGTATAGCGACGACGAAAAACTATTTAGCGACGAGAAAATCGTCGCTAAATGTTTTCGTCTTAATTAAATTGGAGGGATTCTTCCCTCTTTAAAATTCGAAATTAATTCAACATTTTTAGCGACGATATTTTCGTCGCTAAATGAATTCAGAAATAATTAGCGACGAATTTATCGTCGCTAATTATTTTCCCGCGAACTTAGCGACGTCAAAACAGAATTAGCGACGATAAATTCGTCGCTAATTTTCTTTGCCGCCAAACTTTAATATTTTTCGCACCAAAGAATTAGCGACGATAATATCGTCGCTAAAAGGGTGATTAGCGACGACTTAATCGTCGCTAATAGTTTCGTCGCTAAATGAGGTATTTCTTGTAGTGTGTTGTCATTTTTGTTGTTGTTGTAATAGATAGATCTAAATAATGCTATACTTCCTCTTTGCTTGAACTAATTAGAACTATTATAGCTTGTCCTTGTTTGCTCGAAGCACTTTGCTTAGTGTCTGTTTATTTTTCCAAAATGCCAAGGGAGAGATTGTTGGATCCTTTGTGGCATGATTTATTTTGGCAAAATAATTTTGTTGGTTGTTCAAGACAAGTTGTAAGAAGTTGTTCAAGACCCGGATTACTCAAAGTCACTTTCCTCCCGCACGGATATAATTGGAAAGATCTTGTTTGCAATCATCAATATTATGGTAACATATTCTCATATATTTTATTTCCGAGAATAACAGATTCGCGAGAGATTTGGTGTTAACTTAATAAAGCTCGTCTTTAGTTCAATCAGGTTAATCACTTTTCTGTTAAGGGAATTCACGCCGCCTTAAACATCAAATTAGTCTCTCTGCCTTGGAGATCTTCATCGACAACTAGTTCTTGGTGCTTGCAACTATTGTATCTTTATTTGTGCAGAGTTTGTAAGTGCGTGTTTTTGCATTGATGTGCTTGTCAATCTTCGGGAGAAGATTGGGTAAAGGATAGAAGGAGTCTTTGATCTGAAGGGACCCCAGATTGCCATCCATTGAAGAGGTCAAAGGCGAAGATGTTTGAGAGGGAGTATACAAACCTAAATCATATACATTTGACTATTAAGATAATGTATCGCTTTTGAACACCAGATGTATCAGTCCCACTAAGTAGGTCCTTTATCACCGAACATGGTTAGCAAATCTCTAATTTAATTTATTGCCTTCTCTTGATTTCTTGTTTGATTGTTTTTTTTTAATTAATCTTGCTAAAAAAAATTAGTTGTTCAACAAGTTGTGTCACCCACTAGTTGAACAAATATCTTAATCACATTAAGTAATCGTATAACGTATATGCTAGAGGCTCTATCTCAAACAATTCAAGGAGGCTGTAAACTCCGTTGAGGGTCACTTACTGAAAGCAGCCATAAGATAGACTCTATCATATGAAACCATACTTTGGGAGTTGGTTAATATTCCTCCTGGAAGTAAAACACTTGGATCAAAGTGGATTTTCACGAGAAATATGAAAGTGGATGGTTCTATTGATAAATACAAGGCAAAACTTGTTATCAAAGGGTATAGATAATAATGATAGGGTCTTGAATACTTTGATACTTTTCTCCCGTGACGAGAATAACATCTATTATACTAATAATTTCAATTGCCACATTATGCAATCTTGAAATTAATCAAATGGACGTAAAATTCCTTTCTTTAATGAAGATCTCGTTGAAGAGATCTAAATGGATCATATCGAGAGTTGTATTGAGCCTGGGCAAGAAAGAAAAGTGCGTAAGTTAGTCAAATCACTTTATGACCTTAAGCAAGCGCCAAAGCAATGGCATGAGAAATTTGACACTGCTATGATGTCAAGCAGATTTAAGATCACACTAAGACAATTTAGATCATTATCTTCGGACTCGGACGAGTGGATGCAACTAGTTTCTAAAAGTCGCATCCAATCAAGAATTGGGTGCGACTAGTCGCATCCAAATCAAGAGTTACTAGAACTTCGGTCATTGAAGTTAGATTATTGAGCATTGGATGTGATTAATCGCATCCAATAATAGACCTTGAGTTTTGGATGCCACTTAGTCGCATCCAAAACTCAAAATTTAAAGGGGGATATAATTCCCCTCTTTTATTTTCATTTAATTAATAACGTCACATTTTTCCCCAATTAATTTTTATGACCTTCAGAGGCGAGAAGTCGTATCCATAAGACTTTTGGATGCGACTTGTCGCATCGCAAAGTGTCATTAGATGCGACTCTGTCGCATCTAATTTCTAGGTTTTTTCTATTTAAAATCATCTTTTTCCTCGCCTAAACCAGACTAGCTCTCTCCAAAATCTTTCTTCTTCTCTCTCCATACTCTGAAATCTCTCTACTTCACTCTGAGACTCCGAAATCTCCGATAAAGCTCAGACCACCACTCCTCATCTCAGAGTCGTTCCCGACCCTCCTCCCCGTCCCCACGAGCATCTTCTTTGGTCTCGCCGCCGTGTTCTTATTCCTGGCTGATTCTGGCGGCTCTGGCGGACCGGCTTCCGCTCTCGCCATCTCAGGTACTCTCACTATCTCTCTCTCTCTCTCTTAATCAATCTACCTTTCTCTCGATCTATAACTCTCTCCCTCGTTTCAATGAACCGCGCATATGTGCTTTGAAGCAGAACTCCGTGGTTCGTCGCCGTGAACCACATATATATCCGGCGTCGTGAACCACATCTCTAGCGCCTCCCTCCTCAGACCACCAAGGCAAAACCACCATCAAGCCAAACTGGAACGTACCTATCTCCGGCGCTCTGTCCAGACTAGTCCGCCGCACACCTTCTCTCATTCTCACCCAGCCAAAATTAGCCTCTGCCCCGCCGCCTCTTTCTCGTTCTCACCAGCCTCTCGCTCTACGTCTTCTCTCGAGTCTCTCTCGGTCACTCTCTATGTCCCGTACGTTTGCACATGTTAGTTTTTTTTAATTTTATTTTGGTAATTAATATGGTAAACTGTGTTAGTTTAGGATAATATGTTTACATGTGTGTTACTTTAGTTAATTAGTTGGTTAGGTAACATGTTTAGGTTATTTGGTTTTAATTAGTTTAGGTTATTTGGTTTTGATGTTGGAAAACGAGGGGGTGGGTATCGGACATGAACGATTGTTCCGACACCACTTGTCGATGAAGCACGTAGGATATCTAACATGAATAATCGCTCCGATACCACTTGTTGGAGAAACACGAGCGGTATCGGACACTAACAATTACTCCAATACTACTTGTTGTAATTATGTGCTCACCTTGATAACCATATAAGTTGCTGAATAAATTAATTACACTAACAAGAGCTAATTAAATGTATGGTTATCTAACAAGATCTAGATTTACTTATTAATTAAATAATGAAAACTTACGGATTGGGCTCACGAACAAAAACTTCAAGCTTTCTCAATCCGTCTTCAAAGACCTTGATCTCCTTCTTCAAGCTTTCAGATCCTCGTACTCCTCTTGATCACACCGTAGTCTTCCGAAACGTAATCTCCGGACGAATAAAGAAAGACGGCGTGAGACCACACTCTTTAATCTCACACGATCAAGAAACAATATTGTTTCAAGATCTCACTCTTGTTTTCTAAGAACGGAATAGAGTAATTCCAATGGGTAAAGAGGGAGAGAGAGTTGGACGAAAATTTTGGACTACCAAAAGCTTATTTTTCTCTTCTCATGAACCCCTATTTTTAGTAGTGCAAAGGATACATTCTTGGTAGTTTACAAAATATATTATTTCATTTTATTGTGTTCACACTAGTGAATCAAAGCTTAGCCCTTGGATATCATCCCATGAATTCTACTTTCTCTCTTAGCTATCAGATCAATATCTATGAGATTTTATTTTATGTTTAAATAGACAATATTTAACTATGAGAGAATAAAAGAAATATCTTATTTCCTTTTAAATATTATTATCTCCTAATATTCATGAGAGAGAATAAATGACAATATCTTATTTCCTTTTAAATATTATTCTTTCTTTTATATTCATGAGAGAGAGTAAAGGATAATAACTTATTTCCTTTTAACACTATTCTCTCTAAATATTCATGAGAGAGAATAAAGGACAATATCTTATTTTCGTTTAAATATTTTTCTCTCTCCTTTATTTAACAACTAAAGAGAAAACCTTGGTAACTACCAATATGGCATGGATGAAATCCATGTGCCCAATACCCTAAAAAATTCGTCCACCTCATTTAGTGCAAGGTCCAATTGCTGAAAGCCCAATTAATTATTTATTTACTTGCTCCAACAATAAATAAATAAGTAATTGATTAATTATTTACTTGATCAAACAATAAATAAATAATGGATCAATTGCTTCACCAGCGAAAGATATTTCCGAACGTACAAACTTCGGAAGTGTCAGCAATCTATCGGTTCAAGAATTAACCCTTAGGTGAGTGAACATTGACCTTCTATCAGGAAGGCTGGATTACGTATCTGTCAACCACTTCACACTCGAATCATGCTCCGAAACTTCCAAGACATATGCAGTGTTTAGCATGATAGTAGCCTTTTAGCGAATGAGTCAAAGAGCGCGGTAACATGATCCAGTGTCCATGATCACTTCAGAATTTAGATCAAGTCTCATTGTGACCATAATACCGACCCCGGTTAGTGTGTCTTAACGGTACTTAAACGACACATCTACAAGCAAAGTCTGTCCGGGTCGTGCACTTACCACAAGTGCAGAATGCTCGCACGTCGTGATCAACCTTCACTAATGTTCCACATATATGACTTTAGATACAGCTACCCAGGCATGTATCAGTCATCGACCATACATTAGCTCACCGTCTGAACTCAGGTGCCCAGCACATGACTCAGTTTAATTCGGAGGCTACGGATGCTGGTTGCTATTGATTCTGATATTCAGAACTCAACCCACTAATCATATGATGCTATTAAAGTAAACTATTATTCTATTTAATAATCATTTATGATTTATTCATTATCTCTCATGGGCAAGAATTCCTAACATTTGATTAGTTTAGATTAATTTTATTTGTAATCGAAATGGTTAATTTGTAATTGTAATTAGTTTAGTAACATGTTTTGTTTAGGTTGTTTAATAATTTATTGTAATTATAAATTTTAATACGACTGAATTAGTTTTAAGTAATTGTAATGATTTAATTTAGTTACTTATTTGAAATTAAAATTGATTTTGAAACTGAAATTGTAATGTAAATTAATTTTGCCCTTATAATGACAATGTCTTCAGCCTCGTCAGTCAAGCTATATACCTTATATCAAAGTATACTTGAGATAATATGGAAAGAGTTAGTTGTTTCTAAAACTTAGGTTATAGAAACGGTCAGCTCCGTCAATTTTCTTGTGTCAATCGTTGACACGTGTTTAAGGAGTTACACCTATCGATCATTTTTGTAATATCAATTTTATTCAATAAACTCTTAAGTATAATCGTACTTAGTTTATTTCATTCTTGGATCAACATTTCTGAAGGTTTTAGTAGTTACACTACTTTGATCCATGTCATAAGTTTTTCAGAACTTTATCCATAAGGATAGTTCAACAACTTCCAATTGGAAAACCCAATGAATTAGTTCGTGGTATCAGAAGAGAAACATCGTTGCCAATGTCTCTAATCAAGGGCTCAAACCCCATTTGCACCATTAAGCTATTTATTCTTGAACGCTTTCATTAACCATTTATAGATCCCTTCTAATCCATTAAGTCGAAGACTTAACTGGCGGATCTATTAAATTGGGTTTATGACATCTTTTAAGTTATTATGATCTTCATGTTATCTTTCATCGAGTGAAAGATATTGTTGATGATATTGAGGGGACGAGGATCCTTGCAAGGATGCTCTCACTATTTCATTAACTCTGTTAATTAGGAAAGTGTCATTTTTCCTTAAGTTCTATTTATCGATTTATCGAATCATGTGGTAAGGTAATTTTCAATTAACCTTTCACTCAAATTATTTAATGATAGAAATACGTCATCATTAATGATGAGCTTGATCCTGTGAAGGATGTTGCTATGCATTGAACAACAAGTGGATAGATTCAGAACCTCCCACTTAATCGACGAACAACAGTGACTAGGATCCAATTAAGGATGCTCCCACTTAATAATTTGAAAACATAGTGGCTATGGTCATTTAAAGGGTGCTTCCACTTATTTAGTGAACTAGAGTAGCTAGGTTCCTATTTAGGAAGCTCCCACTCATTTAGTGAACTAGAGTAGCTAGGTTCCCATTAAGAAAGCTCACACTCATTTAGATAACTAGAGTAGCTAGGTTCCAATTAAGGAAGCTCCAACTCATTTAGTGAAGTATTAGTGGCTAGGATCAAAGATGCTCCCACTAACTCATCATCATCAACACTAACTTTTTGTTGTGTTTCCTTATTATCTCTTATTCGCACAAGTCATTGTCGAAACAAAGTAACTTTTCTTTAGACGCTCTCAGCGCTCTAAAGAGTTCTTAAATATACAAACATATTCAATTATAAGAAATAAACAAATCAAATGCTAATTAAATTTCTAAAAGAGATATAACTAATAAAACATCCTAATGATCACTAATAGTGTATGAACGGAACACTAAGTCCTTTATAATCTATAACATCTACATCATAAGGCATTTATACATAAACTTTATCATAAATACTTCAATTCCAGGAATCAAAGAGGGAAAATATTCATATGACACAACCATGTCTTCATAAAAGAATATAAGACATAATGTATAAACGAAAAGAAAAAGATTTATCCTATCTGAAATAGCCACGAAGGCTACAGTTCAGAAAACTCGGATGATAAAGACACATCAATATGTTCAAGATATCATTCCAAAAAATGAAACTAGCAAGAAATTAGATCTTCAGACGGAGCATCAGCTTCTCTACAACTCAAGCTTGAATCCGACATTGTTTAGCAAGCTCATCAACACGTGCGTGCCCCATCAGATCTACTCTGCAACAAGAGAAGAAGTATGCTCATGAATAATTATCCTGAAAGACATTTTTAGGATATCTTTAATCATGAATTTTAAGGTACCATACTAGAATTCTTCTTATTTTTCTCAAGCTCGACCAAATACTAAGGACAATACCTTCGCCAATGGTCCTCAGTGTTGGAGTGGTGATGTTTACCAACGCTTTCCTTCTTCTTATTCTTTCCTTTTCCACTCATCTTGAAGTTTTTCCGTTCCCTCTTAGTGGGAGCTTTCCCCTTTGAAGTACAAGGTCGTGCCTTAGATGACTCAGCACCAGAAGTCCACTTCTTCTTGGTTATTTGAGAAGAACTCTTGTCAGCATAATTCGCCGACCCTTTGTTCTTCTCATGTCGAGTGATAAACTCGAAAGTTTGTAATTCATTCAACAGCTCAGAAAGTCCATAACTCAACTTATTCATGATATAGTTGGATGCGAACTATATGAAGTCACTCGAAAGAGAATTCATGATTATTCCCACCTGAGTGACCTCATCCATCTGTTCCCGATGGAGTTCAACCTCGGTGAAGTAATTAGTCATTTTCATGACATGATCACTCACCGGGGTTCCCACAGTCATCCTAGTGCTAGTGCACTTACGGGTGAGCTCTATGCGGGCTTGCTCGCTTTGCATCCCAACAAATTTCTACAGCGAGTCAAGGATTTCCACGACAGTCTCCTTCCCTTCCTTTTTGTTCGCAATGCATCATTTATGCTCGTGAGCATGTAGGCCATAGCTTTGTTGTTAGCCATGACTCACTTGTCATAATCCTCCTTTAAGTTCTTGGAGGCATGATGAGGTCTCTCTTCAGTGAGGATAAAACGTATGCTTTCACTCACCAGCACAATGTTAAGGTTCGACTTCCACTTCGAGAAGTTATCACCAGTGAGAACGTCTTTCGACAACAATGCCATAATAGGGTTCTTTTGACATTGGTGCCTACAAGAAGAGTATTAGTCATTACTTATATACATTTGATGTAATAAATACTAACGGAGACTCTTGCTTGTAACTGCTAAATAATTAATAAATGTTGAAACTTTCATTCATTATTCCTTGTCTGTTTGACGCTTTATGATAAACCATGGTCTTTAGTCCTTAAACAAACCTAACAACAAATGAAGAGTCAAATAAAGATTTGCATGAACAAACTCTTCGTGGTTTGCTTAAAACAACGTATTCACAATCTAAGGATCAAAGGGCTATTGATCTCAGTATGATTGTTAGGAGAATCTATGATGTCTAGTTATGAGACATAGAGCGTTGGAGACTCTATAGTTCTTCCTAGGTATCTTATGAAGATACTGAATTGACCAGTCCACCTCTAGAGACATTGTAAGAACAAACCATTTAAACTCTTCTATCTCAGAGGCACTATGTATGAATTACATCAAGCTTACCTCAATATTGAAATGAGACATGTCATTTCATAACTTACATATTCTCATTTGAGAAAGTCAGAGTTCTAGATTCACTATGTGATATAGACAAGACCTATTGGTGAAATACAGAGTTATGAAGATGTGAGACCCGACTTTTGTACGCGTCAGATTTTGTAAAATTTCCTCTCATTAATAAATAAAGGAAATTTTCTTCTCTCTATGTTGAATAAATTATGGAAGCTCAATATCTCTCTCGTTTCAGATTATCAGTGATATTCTCTATATACTCCCTCCCTTGTTTCACGTTTTAAGTAAAATTTCGGAAGAAATTCATAATAATATTGGAAAATCAATAAAGAAATTACTAATTTCTAATCCGAATACCAGGAAAAGGATTTTTGAAAGCACTTGAACACTAGAATAAATTTAAGTGCTTGAGAACGAATAAAATAATATTAAGGAATTTCTCGAAGGAACGAGAAAACAATCGAGAATGGAAAATTAAGAATATTAAGGTCGATAAGGTTTTAGAATATTTTCACGAATTTAAGAAAGATTGTGAAAGTGAAAATATATTTTAACGACCTTAACTAATTTCAACGTGAAAGGGGTTCGAAAGGAAATTGGTGGATTAATTCCCTCGTCATATTTTCCATCTCCCGGGAAAGGAATTAAAGAAAAAGGCTTTATTTGTGACAATAAAAGTACATAAAAGATAATTTGTGGAGGAATTTTAGAGACCAATAAGAATAAAGGAGTTCGGTGCAAATAAAGGAGGGATTTATTTACAAAATCCGAAACTTTCCTCATCTCTATCCCTTAGCAAAGTCGGTTCTAGCAGATGATAAGAGCAACAAGGAAAAAAACGCAGAAGATAGAGGTAGAGGGAGATCGAAAGTGAGAGAGAGAGAGAGAGAGCTCGGGGAAGAAGAAACGAAGACCGGATCTTGGTTTCAAGGTAAGTGTATGTTCGTGATCTTCTCCATCTTGTCTACTTCTTTGCTCTTCATCTTCAAAACCCATACATGAAAATCAAGGGTTTGAATCTCTTTCTTTTTCTCTCTCTCGGTTTTGCTGTCTTTGAAGCTTCTCGGAGTGGTACAAGGTCGAAGGAGAAGGATTTAAGCTCGTATTACCATCTTCAATTCAAGGTGAGGAATTGATTTTTCCCAAATTTTGAATCCGAAAATTAGAGTTCTTATTTTTGAATTGGGGCTTTCCTTCTCCGAGCTGTTTTGATGTGTTTTTATGTGATTGAACTCGAATTCTGGATGGTTGTAGCTTGGATTAATGATGAGTTGTGATGAGTTCTCGAATTTTCGTTTGATTCGATAAACTTTTTGAACAGCCTCTATAAACGGACGTAGACAGTCCGATATGGTCTGAGATAATTTTTGTGGATATTTTTCATGGATAGTAGACTGTATTTCTAAAATGACCAAGAACATGTGAATCCATTGAGTATTGAATAAGTTATGAAATTTCAAAGATTGTGTTTCGCAGCAGTAAACAGGACATTATGGATTATGAATTTTTATTTGCCGCTAGAATCAATCTATTTCAAGATTTGTAACTCGAGTTATGATGGCTTAAGTGTTAGTGGGTCTGACTGTCAGGACATTCTTTTGACTTGTTTGTGTTTGGCCGAGCGTTCGATTTTGTGTGTTCAGCCAGGGCTGGTTAATTGTTTGTTTGGTTTGGAATTGGTTAGAGTGATTTGAGGTTTATGTTGGTGTTCCGGTTAGCTTGGATTTGGTTTGGTATGGTCGAGTTGATTGAGATTTGTGGTTCGTCTTTTTATCAAAGTCTCGGGAGTCTCTCGGGTCTCAATGAGGGACTGAGAAATTAGATTTCATGATTCGAGTCTGAATTTGGATTGTGAAATTGACTCGACGCTCGTTTTGAATTTCACAGCTTTTTGAAAGATCGAATCGAGACGAGCAAGAGCCGGTTACTGTACACAATGAAGCCGGAAGTTAAAGGATTCAAGAAATAGTGGATATCGATCTTACTCGTAAGTCGTGTTAATCCCTGCGTAGCGTTAGACTTTGAGTAGATCGTAGATTTAATGACTTGAATATCATGCTAAATAATTGTGAATTATTTAATTAAAGGAAAAATGTGTGGAAGCATAATATGTGGCTGCTTGTGAAGCATCCAAAAAGGCTGTATGGCTTAGAAAATTCCTAAAGTATTTGTAAGTCGTTCCAAAAGCCGACGAGCCCATGACACTTTATTGTGATAATAGTGGGGCTATCGCTAACTCAAAGGAACCTCGAAACCATAAGCGCTCTAAGCATATTGAGAGGAAATACCATTTGATTCGAGAGATAGTGCAGCGCGGAAACATGGAGGTGAAGAAGATCTCGACGGTGGACAACCTGACAGATCTATTCACCAAAACTTTATCATGCAAGGTCTTCGACCAGCATCGGGAGGGATTAGGAATGAAGGACTACTCACATCTTCTTTATGTCAAGTGGGAGATTGTTGGCATTGGTGCCTACAACAAGAGTAATAGTCATTACTTACATACATTTGATATAATAAAGACTCACGAAAAACTCTTGCTTGTAATTGCTAAATAATTAATAAAAGTTGAAACTTTCATTTATTCTTCCTTGTCTGTTTGAAGCTTTCTGATAAACCATAGTCTTTAGTCCTTAAACAAACCTAACAATAAATGAAGAGTCACATATAGATTTGCATGAACCAACTCTTCATGGTTTGCTTAAAACAGCATATTCACAATCTAAGCATCAAAGGACTATTGATCTCAGTATGATTGTTAGGAGAATTTATGATGTCTGGTTATGAGACATAGAGTTGGAGACTCTATAGTTCTTCCTAGGTATCTTCTGAAGATACTGAATTGACCAGTGCACCTCTAGAGACATTGTAAGAACAAATCTTTTAACCTATTCTGTCTCAGAGTCACTATGTATGAATTGTATCACGCTTACCTCAATCCTGAAATGAGACATGTCATTTCATAGCTTACGTATTCTCATTTGAGAAAGTCAGAGTTCTAGATTCACTGTGTGATATAGACAAGACTTATTGGTGAAATACTAACTTATGAAGATGTCATGAACAACTTTGTGAAGATCTCATAGATATGGAATTCATGTACAAGATTGCTGAAATGCAATGTATATCAACTCATGCTTTGTTCCTTGGAATATGAATAAATGAACTGGCCAGTATCCAAATTAAGTCATGACTCTTTTGGATGAATGAATGTGACTTGTTATCTCCTCGTCAATACATTGTTTCTAACTTATTCACAAGCGACAAAGGAGTTGAGGAAATAACAACTAGAAGGGTAAAATGGTAATTTTGTAAATCCCATCTAGTTGATGATATTCATGAAGGGTTAACATAGATAATATTCAATGAATCCACGTATCACAATAAAGAAGAATTCTTGAGTAGAAAATATATTCAATTGAACCGAGAGATTTCGGTGTCAACTCTTTAGTGGAGCCAGTTGACATTAAGCTAAAATTGGAAAAAGTTTGTGAACTTTTGAGTCCAAGTATGCTAGCTCAAACTTTGTTCATTTGGATCCATGAGGTCACTATCACAAGTCATTAGAGTAGGATTAGTTAAACAAGAAAGCTAAGTCAAAACAAGTTCAAATGTTGAACTAGACAAGTTTTACGAAAATTGTATAAAGGGTAATTTTGTCGATTAGGACATAAGATGGTATGAATGTCAATAAATAAATTTGTGGACATTGTCAGATGATGACTAAGAAATAGTCTACACGGCCATCATTATTGAATTTAGGCCTTGATGATTGAATTTCATTTCATAGGATTTTATGTGAAAATTCTACATGGGCTTTTCTTATATTGTCATGAACAAATAAAGAAACATCTAGAAACATGTTCTAGAAGCTCTAAATTTCGTGCATACCTAGAGACAAAGAGAAAATTATTTTGTGCATTGATGTATGAAGATACTTGCCAAAAGAAAAAAGAGGAAACAAATTTGCTCCATGGAGCAATAGGTTTTGGCGGCCAACTAGGAGAAAAGAGGAAACTTCTTCCAACCTTGGTATTTTGATAGGAATGAGAAATAAAGATTATGCTCATGAATATTTGATATTCAATAAAAAAAAAAAAAAAAAGAAGAGGAAACTACCTCTTCAAGGCAATCTCTCCTCCTATAAATACCTCCACCTCATTCACAATGTTGAATACACAATTTTAGAGATTGAGAGCTTCTCTCTCTCTCTCTCTCTCTCTCTCTCTCTCTCTCTCTCTCTCTCTCTCTCTCTCTCTCTCTCTTCTTATTCTTTTGTTTTGGCACCTAGGTCCTCATTAGACCTAGTGCTTGTTTTGGATCTTTGGCTCAAAGACTAGTTCTTGAGTCATCGTGTTTAAAAGTGCCCACACGCTAAATCCAACCTAAACTCTAAAGACTCTAGTGGTAGAAACTTTTGTGGTTGCTCACAGCTTCAAGAAGACTAGTGGGAGAGGCGAGCTGAGTGGGGAGACGAGCGTTTCAACCTTCCTAAGGCTTCTCAACGTTCAAGCTCCATTCAAGGTTGGTACCGAGTGAAAACTCAAATTAGTTTTAAAATTTTAAATTATACGCTCATGCACTTTGTCTAGGTTGTAAAAACGTTTTACGAGTTTTTAAAAAAAAATTTATATTTCGCCGCTTGCTAGAAGCGATAAATCTTTTCTTAATCCTAGATCTATTCCAACAGGTTCGACATGATTACTACAATTTATAATAGCGATTATTAGCAATATGAAAAGAAACAACTATCAATAATATTTAGGAAAATAAAAACATAATGCATAAGCACGGGGAAAAATACTAATCTCTAAAAAGACTTAGTTTTTATATTCCATGGTAATTCACCAATAGCCACAGTTCGTTTCACTAAGGTGACGTAATAGAAAGCACCTAGCGAAAATGAGGACCATCTCAGATTAGTAAAGCAATCGTGGTTCATGTACATTCATAACTATGCTTATCAACTACCAGTTTTATAGGAATCGTTGGTCATATGAAACAACCACCGGTCACTTCATACATGAGTCGACCCAACATTTCAGTAGACAAAGCTTAGCCCGTGCGTTCTAGGGAATCCTAGGTCGGGCACGAGATCCACTTTTCTACCTATCGTCAGAAACACAACGTTGGTATTGGAATGCGCTTACACCTTCCGAAGGGAATGGACCACCATGTCCAAAACACCGCCGGTCACGAGACGAGCAAGACAACCCTCACGGTGTTTCGTTAATGTTGGAGGCCTTACATACTCAATATACTTTTTAGTATTTTAATTTTCATAGCATTAACTTCAATCTAGGCAAACCACTCAAGTTAACTAAATTGTATTGAAAACTCGAGTGTTTCTAAGCTACCCTTAAAAACATTAATTTCGTGACATCTAGTCTTGATTATCCTAATGGTATTCCATCACAGAAAAGCTTCCAGTTGGGAGGGGAGACATTGTCTTTTATTAACCCCCCCAACTTAGTCTCTTGTCGGCTTGGTGACAAAGCTTTCCGATCCGTTCAATTCATTCATTAATTAACTATCCTAATCATATTATATAATTTCAAAAGAATGAAAGCCCATGATAACCTACAATACAAGTTCCAAGTTATATCAAGCATGGTTTGATTCGGTTTGATCGTATCCTATTTGACTCTTTATAAATAAAAAGAGATTAACCCAGTATCAAGTTGGTTCCAGAATAAGTTATGGGCCCATATCTATGTCCCAAAAAAATAATTCAATATCAAATTATTTATTTTTCATCCAAACCATTTAAATTAATCACTTGAATGAATTGATTAATAAGTAAATCATCTAACTCTAATACCACTTGATGGGAAACGAGGGGGGGTATCGGACACGAACGATTGCTCTGACACCACTCGTCGGTGAAGCACATATGATATCAAATACGAACAATCGCTCTGATACCAATTGTTGGAGAAACACGAGCGGTATCGGAAATGAACAATCGCTCCAATATCACTTGTTGTAATTATGTGCTCACCTTGATAACCATATAAGTTGCGGAATAAATTAATTACACTAACAAGAGCTAATTAAATGTATGGTTATCTAACAAGATATAGATTTACTTATTAATTAAATAATGAAAGCATTCAAACATGTCTAGCAACCAATAAGAACAAAGAACAAGGTTCATAGAGAACTTACGGATTGGGCTCATGAACAGAAACTTCAAGCTTTTACAATCCGTCTTCAAATGCCTTGGGCTTCTTCTTCTTTAAGTTTTCATATCCTTGTACTCCTCTTGATGACACCGTAGTCTTCTCAGATGTAATCTTTGGACGAATAAAGAAAGACGGTGTGGGACCACACTCTTTAATCTCACTCGATCAAGAAACAATGTTGTTTCAAGATCTCACTCTTATTTTCTAAGAACGGAATAGAGTAATTCCAAGGGGTAGAAAGAGAGAGGGAGAGAGAGAGAGAGAGAGAGAGAGAATCGGCCACACTAGAGAGTTGGACGAAAATTTTGGACTTCCAAAAGCTTATTTTTTATCTTCTCATGAACAACTATTTATAGTAGTGCAAAAGATATATTTTTGGTAGCTTCCAAAATATATTATTTCATTTTATTGTGTTCACACTAGTGAATCAAAGCTTAGCCCTTAGATCTCATCTCAATAATCCTACTTTCTCTCTTAGCCATCAGATTAATATCTATGAGATTTTATTTTATGTTTAAATAGAGAACATTTAATTATGAGAGAATAAATGAAATATCTTATTTCCTTTTAAATATTATTCTCTCCTAATATTTATGAGAGAGAATAAAGGACAATAACTTATTTATTTTTAAATATTATTCTCTCAAAATATTCATGAGAGGGAATGAAAGACAATATCTTATTTCCGTTTAAATATTTTTCTCTCTCATTTATTTAAACAACTAAAGAGAAAATATTAGTAACTATCAATATGGCATGGACGAAATTGACACACGGACAAAGGGAGGGAGTGAAGCAATCCATGTGCCCAATACCCTAAAAAATTCGTCCACCTCATTTAGTGCAAGGTCCAATGACTTAAAGCCCAATTAATTATTTATTTACTTGGTCCAACAATAAACAAATAAGTAATTGATTAATTATTTAATTGATCAAACAATAAATAAATAATGGATCAATTTATTATTTACTTGATCAAACAATAAATAAACAATTCTACTATAAATACTTTATTAATTCAGCAAATACCCGTTTTCTAAATTTAATGCTGTCAATCACCATTACTGCTTATGGGATCTATAATAATGAAATACATTATTATTAGAGGTTCTTTATTCATCTTATCGAAGTCGAATCATGGACTATGGACCTAGTTATAGAAGCTTAACAAATCCGATGAAAAGACGAAAAAGTCATTTATCTTTTCTACGTCGATTAGTCTAATCTTGATCAGACTCCACCTAAGTACGCCAAGACTGAACTCTCATTTATACTAGAATTATATTTACTCATCGTCACGAGTGTACACTGATCTAGTCAGTATGTGATCAAGATCCTACAGATTCAACCCGTATCGATAAAGGTCAATTGATCCGTTATACCTTTCTTGATACATATATACCCTAAGCACTGTTATTTCGCCAGCGAAAGATTCTTTCGAATGTACAAACTTTGGAAGTACCGGCAATCTATCGGTTCTGGAATCAACCCTTAGGTGAGTGAACATTGACCTTCTTTTAGGAAGGCTGGCTTACATATCTATCAACCACTTCACACTCGAATCATGCTCCAAAACTCCCAAGGCATAAGCTGTGATTAGCATGATAGTAGCCTTTTAGCGAATGAGTCAAAGAGCACGGTAACTTGATCAAGTGTCCATGATTACTTCAGGATTTAGATCAAGTCTCACTGTGACCATCATAGCGACCCTAGTTAGTGTGTCGTAACAATACTTAAACGACATCTACAATCAAAGTCTGTCCGGGTCGTGCACTTACCACAAGTGCAGAATGCTCGCACGTCGTGATCAACCTTCACTAATGTTCGACATATATGACTTTAGATACAGATATCCAAGCAGGTATATATCATCGACCATATTTTAACTCACCGCCTGAACTCAGGTGCCCAGCATGTGACTCAGTTTAATACGGAGGCTACTGATGATAGTTGCTATTGATTCTGATATTCAGAGTTCAACCCACTAATTATGTGATGCTAATAAAGTAAACCACTATTCTATTTAGTAATCATTTATTATTTATTCATTATCTCTCGTGGGCAAGAATTCCTAACATTTGATTAGTTTAGATTAATTGTAATTGTAATCAAAATGGCTAATTTGTAATTGTAACTAGTTTAGTAACATGTTTTGTTTAGGTTGTTTAATAAGTTATTGTAATTATAAATTTTAATACAACTAAATTAGTTTTATGTAATTGTAATGATTTAATTTAGTTACTTATTTGAATTGAAAATTGATTTTGAAACTGAAATTGTAATGTACATAAAAATTGTTATATCCAAATTTTTAGTTTAATTGAATTTGTAATTAAAAGGCAATATAATTTAGTAAAATTGAAATTTTAATTTTTAGTTAAATTTTTTGGTTTTGATTATTAGTTTGGTTAATTGTAATTGTAATTGAAATTGTAATTGTTAATTGAAATTGTAGTTGGTTTTCGTTTTTGATTTTTTTTATTTTTCATTGATAAATTGTTGTGACCGACCACAGAAGCTCAGTTTGGGCTTAGTTGATTAATAAGATAGTTCTGGATAATACGTATATGTTTTTATACAAATTTGCATGTTTTTGGTTTGTCAATATAATAGGAGAAATTTTGCCCAAAATTCGTTAGAAACTTGAACTAATTAGTCTCAAAATACACCTGAAACGGTATAACACTGTCAGATTCTCTTTGACCAGCGACGCTGATAGGTCAACCTTCACCACAAAATCTTGTTTTTCGGTGGATTTTGAGGCTCTTTCGTATCTTTGCCCACAATTTCTACAACCAAACTTCAAAAATAACATACATTTCACAATATCTCTCTCTCACTACTAAATTCTCTCTCATGCCTTTAGTAATAATTCTTTTCCAAAGTTAATTAATAACTGAATTCGTCCCTCTCGTTTTCTCCTCTTGTTCAACAAAATGTCAAATCCAAGAAGAGATTGGATTAGCGAGAACGATCGGTTAAGCTTGCAGTATAGAACATGGGTTATCGTGTTTATTCGTCTTGCAAGCAAACGATTGAACAAAAATGGCCAATACTAGTGTCATTTCAAGTCTTGCAACAATGCGAGATGGCAGAAAATTAGGGACGTAAGGTTTCAGCTCATGAACAAGGGATTTACCCCGAACTGCACTAAATGGTATCATCATGGTGAGCGTCATGTCGTTACCAAAGAAGAAGATTCCATTAGAACTTAACAGAGAAGAGTCGAAGGATTGCACGATGCTCTCCATTATATCATGGATCACAAGGATTTTGACGACTTTGCGGATCCGACCCCGAGCGAGGTGCGTGCAGAGGAGCGAGTTGAAGACCTATTTGCAGAGTTAGAAGCGGAATTGTACCATGGATGCAAAGTTTTGGTCTTTGTCATTCTGGATTTCGTTGATGCACATCAAAATCACGAACCATTGGACGAACAAGTCGTTCACTGAGCTTTTGAAGCTCTTGAGGAAGTCTCATCCAGCTGGTAATCGAATCTCAAAAACGTACTACGAGGCAAAAGCGACGCTAAAGCATGTCTTGGACTTATGAATCGTTAGGTTGTGCGGAGAAAGAGTGTTGGAATGGTCTACGAGATGATCAAAGTTTGCATCAACAACTGCGTGTTTTGCAGAAAAGATCTCAAGAAAGCTAACATCTACCCATTTTCCAAATAGAGCAGTTGGAAAAATCCCGGAAAAAAATTACCGCAAAGGATATTTCGATATTTTTCTCTGTAAGATCGATTGAAGCGGTTATACGAATGTTGCCACACGTCGTCTCAAATGTAGTGCCACGATAGAGAGCGTTCTGTGACATCCTGGTGATGGAACGACGTGGAAGAATCTAAACAAGAGATACCCAGATTTTGCTGCAGAGCCGCAAAATGTGCGACTTGGACTAGCTTCTAATGGGTTCAATCCATATGGGGAAATGAATAAAGTGTCCAACATATGGCCGGTGGTACTGACTGCATATAACTTTCCGCCTTGGTTGTGCATGAAGAAAGAGTACTTGATGTTGACGCTTCTAATTCCCGGGCCGAGCTCATCCGAAAAACACATGGATGTATTCTTGCAACCAGTTGTTGAAGAGCTAAAAGAATTGTGGGAGACTAGATTCCAAGTGGAGCCAACAATGAAGTGTTTCGGTTGCGTGCTGCATTACTTTGGATGATAAACTATTTTTCTGCTCAGCCATATTTATCGAGATGGAGTGGAGAATGGTATCTTGCTTGTCCCACGTGAAAGTCTGAAATGCTATCTCTGAAAGTCATAAATAGAATTGTCCACTACGACCATCGTCGATACTTTATAATTCTCACCAACATCGAGCTTCTGAATCATCGATACGACACAGTTGAAACTAAGCTTGTTACTGATGTTGATGACGATGAAGAAGGCGACGATGAGGAAGATGAGCCACGCGTCATTTTAAGGGAGAAGATGTCGATGTTGATATAGAAGATGATACTAACATTATATTGAGTGATGATGATGAATGAGTGTTGGAATTGATCTAGGGTTGAGAAAAGATTTAATGCTTCTAGCAAGCGGCGGAAAATAAAAATTTTCTTTAAACAAGTAAAACAATTTTTACTAACCTAGACAAAGAGCAAGCACATGTTATTAAATTAAAACTAGGGTAAACTAGCAACGTAGCCATTTTGAAACATGGTTTTTGGAATCTAGCCAACGTTTGGTAAATTTTGCAATCTAGCCATTTACTGAAATTTACGGATATAAAATACCTAATTTACCATTTTTCTTATACTTACTTGATCAAAGCACTAGCCCACGTTTGACCGGTTTGAATTGTATACAGCTAATTAATTTCAGATTTTTTCGCAATTTTCTTGGATATTTAGCTAATTTAATAGGAGATTCGGTGATGTAATTAAAAGAGAAAGCTAATATTTATTTATTGAATAAGTCAAAGTCAAACACGTCAATGAATACACGGGATTATTCATGAACCGTTCAAAATTTGAAAATAAATGTGGAAAAAAAAAAGAAATTGGTTTATTTGATATTATGCATGTGAATCCAGTAATGCAATAAATGCACAAAAAATTTACCATAATTAACAGAAATTAACAAATCAGCGGAGATTAACAAAAATTTACAAACATTTACACTGTATTTGCTTACACGGCTATAATGTTCATTAAAGAAATAAACGCTCAATAACCAACTTTGCCAAATATAGTTTTTTTTTAATTCGAAATATATACACACATTTATATTGTATACAACAATTTAATTTCAGCTTTTTGAATTCATAATAGGAGATTCGGTGATGTAATTAAAAGGGAAAGGAAATATTTACTGATTGAATAAGTCAAACAGGATAATGAATACACGTAATTACTCATGACCCGTTCAAAATTAGAAAATAAATTTGGAAAACAAAAATACCGTATTAAATGCGTATAAAAGGAAAGAAAAGAAATCGGCTCTACCTGCACATATGTAAATTTACCATAATTAACAGAAATTAACAAAGCAACGGAGATTAACAAAAATTTACAAACATTTACACTGTATTTGCTTAGACGGCTATAATGTTCATTAAAGAAATAAACGCTCAATAACCAACTTTGCCAAATATAGAATTTTTTTTTTAAATTCGAAATATAAACCGAATATAACAAATTCGGCTACAAACCCAAGTTTCAAAACGTGGGCTAGTATTTTTGAAACCAAACCAAGGCTAATATAGTAAATACCATCTTACATAAATATGAAACGTCATCAAATTTGGCTAGATTTGAAAATTAAACGAAACGTTGGCTAGATTACAATTGCAACGTTTGATGTGGCTTAGATCGACTAATTTTTCTTAAAACTATCCAAGAGCGATTACACGTTTACTAACATTTATGAAGCTTGATCGTTGAGAAACTTGTGGAGGTTGAATCGCTCGTCTCCCCACACAGCTCGTCTTTCTTCGTTCTTCGGGAATTCGAGTAACAACGAAAATTTCTATCACATGAATCACTCGAGGTAAGAAGGAATAAGTGTTTGGGCACTTTTTAACACAACGACTTAAGAACAAGTCTTAGAGTCGAAGAGCTAAAACAAACGTTAGGTCAAATGTGGACCTAGGTGCCAAAACTTAAACGAAAAGAGTTGGAGAGAGAGAGAGAGAAGTGGGTGGCCAAGTATTCTAGAGAGAGAAGCTCTCAATCTCTAAAATTTTGGGATGAGAATGAGGGCTCTATTTATAGGAGAAGGATTACTTTCAAAAAGGTAGTTTCCTCTTCAATAGAATATCACATATTCATGAGCAAATATTTTGTCCTCCCTTCCTTATGTCACACGGCCATGATACCTTTTAGAAGTCCATGGATTTGTTTCCTTATTTGTCTTGCTTCTCTCTTGCCTTGTGTTGCCGCCCATCCTCTTTCCTTCTAGAGGAAATTTGTTTCCTCTTTTTCTTTTCGCAAGTATCTTCATACATCAATGCACAAAATAATCTCTTATTCTTTCTTATTTCGACGTGTGAAAGGCTTCTAGATGTTTCTTCATTTGTTCATGACAACATAAGAAAGGCTCATTAAGAATTTTCACATAAAATTCCAAGAAAAGAAATTAATCATCAAGGCCGAAAATTCTTGTTATCGCCGAGTGACTTGATTCATTTTTCATCATATGACAATATCAAACAACTTATTTAATGACATTTATTTCATCACATGTCCAAAAAGACAAAATTACCCTTTAGACAAATTTCGTAAAAATTGTCTAGTTCTTCTTTTGACTTAGCTTCTAGTTTAACTAATCCTACTCTAATGACTTGTGACAGTGACCTCATGGATCCAAATGAACAAAGCTTAAGCTAGCATACTTGGACTCAAAAGTTCACAAACATTTTCCAAGTTTAGCTTAATGTCAACTGACTCCACTAAAGAGTTGACACTGAGAATCTCTCGGTTCAAATGAATTTATTTTCTACTCAAGAATTCAACTTAATTGTGATGAGTGGATCCACTGAATATTATCTATGTTTAACCTTCATGAATATCATCAGCTAGATGGGATTTACAAAATTACCATTTTACCATTCTAGCTGTTATTTCCTCAACTCCTTTGTCAGTTGTGAATAAGTTAGATAAATGTATTGAAGAGGAGATAACAAGTCACATTGATTCATCGAAAAGAGTCACAAATCAATTTGGACACTTACCAGTTCATTTATTCACATTCCAAGGAACAAAGCATGAGGTGATATACATTGCATTTCAGCAATCTTGCACATGAATTCCATATCTATAAGATCTTTACAAAGTTACTCATGACATCTTCATAACTTAGTACCTCACCAATAGGTCATGTTCAGAATCACATAGTGACCTCGAGACATATCTATGAGATCTTTACAAAGTTACTCATGACATCTTCCGAACTCTATCTTTCTCAAATGACAATACGTAAGCTATGAAATTACATGTCTCATTTCAGGATTGAGGTAAGCATGATGCAATTCATGCAAAGTGACCTCGAGACATAAGAGGTTAAATGGTTTTTTCTTATTCTGTCTCAAGAAGTGCACTGGTTGATTCAGTACATTCAGAAGATACCTAGAAGAACTATAGAGTCTCCAACTCTCTATGCCCCATAACCGGACATCATAGATTTTCATAACAATCGTACTTAGATCAATAGTCCTTTGATCCTTAGATTGAGAATATATTGTTTTAAGCAAACCATGAAGAGTTTGTTCACGCAAATCTACATTTGTCTCTTCATATGTTGTTAGGTTTGTTTAAGGACTAAAGACTATAGTTTATCATAAAGCTTCAATCAGACAAGGAAGAATGAATGAACGTTTCAACTTTTATTAATAATTTAGCAGTTACAAGCAAGAGTATTCGTGAGACTTTATTACATCAAATGTACATAAGTAAAGACTAATACTCTTCTTGTGAGCACCATTGACAACAATGAGTAATACTGATATTATTACTATTTTTAATTCAAATAAATTTTTACATATATTGTTTTCATCTTATAGGATGTTGATTGCCACTGGAGTAGGTGGAGGCGATGATCCCCACACACACCAGGATCCGCCGGTTTTAAGGCTACACGAGGACCGACGACTGGCGCGACTTCTGAGAAAACAGTGAGAGTGGTCGAAGGTGCGAAGGTTGTTAGCTACGACCCGATACAGAGGACGCTCTATCAGATCGACAGGGAAAAAAATAAGAAGATCGAAGTATTCTCCATGCGCTTAGGATCTATATCTGCGGCTCAATTCTGATGCACATCTCTCGCTGGTCAGACGTATCGCCTCAGTCTGTTGATGCTATTTTGACCAGACTCCGTAGTGATTTCACTTTTGTGTACAGAGATCCTGTGACTGGAGAGGTAAACTCAGCAAAGATTGAAGTTGCATTGAAGTTGCTATCATTCGCGATGCAAAGAAAATTTTTCGTAATGCAAAGTCAAAATTATCAAGGAAGTTCAGACTCAAATTGTGTGGCCGAAAAGATCTCGCCAAATAAGAAACATCAAAGGGCGTGAGTAAGGCTGATTGGGAGAAGGCGATAGAGAGGTTTGATACAGAAGAGTTTAAGGTAATATTTTTAAGGAAATAGTTATCTTCTATGAGCTCGAATTAACTCGATTAATGTTTTTGCATAAAGCATCTGAACGCAACAAAGAAAATCATAAGAAGAAGAAGAAGACAAAGAGTAAACCAGTGGTCGATATCTTTCTTGGCTAGACGTCGGATGCAATTAAGTTTTTTATTTGTAAAATTTTAATTAAAATATTTAATATTTATATATGAACAGGCTGAGCGTATTTTCATTAATACTTGCAAATGAGGGAAGATGAGACCTTGGGCTCTACACTATAGACGTGGCAGCACGACCACCAAGACGATAAAGGCAACTATCGCGAAAGGCTTATATGTAACTTGTAATGTTGCATTAATTTAATTATGTTAATTAGTTATTAATAATTATATGATAATCTTTATAGTATTTTTATCACATTTATAAATGAACAAATTCAGAGTCAAATGGTAGATATTCAGCGGAAAATGGAGGAAGAAGACGCAGAGGTGGACATCGATGACCTAGAGCAGACAGCAATTCGTATAGTTCTCGGGCGGCATCGAGATTGGAAAACTATGATAGGTCCTTCGATCCCTAGGGGTGCTTTGCTCCTTGCTAGAGCTCAGGTTGCGGGTTCGTCATCGGGTTCATCCTCTCGCACTCAGCACGATCCAGCAGGTAGTGAGTTGTAGTAACCGATGCAAGCCCAGTAGGCCATCAAAAAATGCAGCATATGCAGCGACAGATCTTCGAGTTCACATAGAGCATGAGACCGAGTCAGCCGTCGCCCATGCAGACAAAGCATTTTCCCTCGACACCGCTGCCTCAGCGCCGCCACTAACTGCAAGGGTTGATGACCAGACGCCAGCTTCTATAGAGTTTCAATGAGAGCCTCCTAGCGGCAGCAACGCATCCCGAGGTAGAGGCGGAAGAGGATCAGGCAAAATGGAAATACAGTTTTCAAGCGCGGAAGTAGTTTATTTATTGTTAGCGAACAAAATGTTAGTTTAATTTTATTTTACAAAACATCTCGAATATAAAATATTTTATATTATGTTTTATAAGAAATTACTTTTCTAATTTGAATTTCTATTCCGTTTAATAATATTTTCTTATTTGTTTAGTAAATATTAATTCAAAATCTTTTAAAAAACATATATATCATTGGATGCGACTTGTCACTCCAATACTCTGATCGTCAAAACGTGGGAAAGACTTTTGGATGCGACAAGTCGCATCCAAAAAATTTATGTGTTTTGGCGGGAATAGCATTGGGTCGCATCCAATAGGTCAATATCCCGTCAAAGTGAATAGTTACGGATGCGATGATCGATGCGACTTGTTGCATCCAAAAAGTTGCATAAAAATGGTCTCCACTTTTGGATGCGACTAGTCGCATCCAAGGTCAACAGATGCGGATTATTGGATGCGGTTTTGTCGCATCTATTTTGATCATTAGATGCGACTTTTGGACTTTTGGATGCGACTAAAGTACTTTTGTCCTAGTGTCAACGAGTGCAACAAATGTGTATACATTAAAAATACTAAACATGAGTATGTGATCCTGTGTTTATATATAGAGGGTAAGTTCAAATCCTACATAGCGTGATAGATTGCATGCTCATTGTGGGAAGCAATGATTGCATGGTCCAATCCGCAAAAGATATATTGAACTCAATGTTCGATAAGAAAGATTTGGGACTTGCTAATGTAATTTTGGGGATCAAGATTACACGAACGCCTAATGGAATTCTCTTAGGTCAATCACACTATGTTGATAAAATTCTAGACAAATTTGGAAAGGATGATTATATAGTTTCTAGAACATCTATAGACATTATTCAACACTTGTTTTAGAATAAAGGAGAAAGCAACTCTCAAATTGAATATACGAGAGGGATAGACAGTCTCATGTACTCGATGAGTTGTACAAGACCTGATTTAGCTTACACTTTGAGTAGACTGGCTAGATATACGAGTAATCCAAGTTTTGAACACTGGAAAACAATCGTGAGAATACTGAGGGATCTACAATTCACTCGTGATTACGTTCTACACTATACGAGATATCTTGAAGCCATTGAAGGTTTCACTGATGCTAGTTGGATATTTGATATTCAAGATTCAAAAGCCGTTAGTGGACATGTATTCACTCTGAGCCGTGCGGTTATGTCCTGGAAATCCTCTAAACAAACTATGTACTAGATCCACGATGGAATCTGAGTTTGTTATATTGGATAAATGTGGCGAAGTAGCCGAATGACTAAGGAACTTCGTGGAGTGATCACGCCCAAATTGTTCAATCGCTAAGCGGTCGTTGGTAGCACAAAGAAAGCGGAGTCGTTTCCACGAGGAGGCTAAAACTGAAAAATGAAAACTAAAACCAAACGTCAAGTGGTAAATGAAATATAAAAATGAAGAAGATTGTTTTAGAGATTAAAAGGTTTATAAAATCAATGAGAGGAAAACACAAGGCGTCGGGTTACTCAATTGCTCCGTTTACCAATTACCAATACGGTTCCACACTCATAACTCAATTACAAGTTGCACATCACAAACAAGTAATCGGAAAATCAACATTAAGATTAACCAAAAAACTCATCTATTAATTTAAGAACAAACTCTTTCAATTAAAACCGTGAATAAAATATGGTTGACTAAACTAAAACGACGATATATCAAAGTGATTATAACGCAGTAAAGAATTAGTCTAACACAATAATATTCTTTTCACAAATTTCATAGGCAATCCCTAAACTTACAATATATCAAATCGACAGAATTGTAATAAAAGAAAAAGCAACAAAATAAGTGTTATAAGAAATTGATACTCTTTAAAAATCACATAAATCAAGCATGACTAAATTCATATGAAAAATAAAAGAGTATAATTTTATGAGAGGAGAAAAGAGTTTGATTCATAAATAATTTAAACATTAAAGCACAACAAGTGGAACCATAATCGGTTAGGTAAACTTACGCAATTGAGATCACCCTTAGCCTTGCTAGAAACTTAGCCAAGAACACAACTCATTCTCACAAAATTCTAGAGAAAATATGAGAGAATAAAATGATATTATTTAACTAATTTTCGGAATAAAATATATGGTGTCCAAAAACTAAGCCAAAACAATGTTTTAGAGGGGGCAAAATAAAGGGAAACTAAAATAAAATGGAAACTAAATATTACACACATAAATGGTTATTTTCAGAATTGATCGAGTATTATTTGAAGCTTCATTTACGCTGATCCTGTGCTGAAGAGAATGGGAAATTGCCTCGTTATCCCTTGTCATGTGCCTTGTTGTCATTGGCTGCCTTGATGATGGGATTGTGCGATCTTGCTCTTGATGGCTTGATTTGGTGGAAAACTATCTTCCTCATTAAAAATGCGAGTCTGAGAATTTATGTGCGAATCATTAATGAAAAGGGAGAGTGAGGTCATGCACGTGAGAGGAAGACTTTCTATTCTGAAGATGACGTGAAGCACATTTGGGCTTATATTAGCATTTGGCCCAGTTTTCCAAAATTAGGAGTAAAAAAAATGCAAATGACTTTTTTGGACTTTTTTTTTAAAAGGTCACGAATAGGACCTCTGACACTTTTTTCATATATGTAATTACCATTATATCCTTATTTATTTACTTTTTGTAAATATCAATATCTCATGGACCCCACTCTCACCTACCCCCCTCTCTCTCTATTATTTGTCATTATATGTTATAATAAAGTACACATAAATAATTAATAAAATAGACACATTTTTTTATCACGAAATTCTGAGAATTCTGAGAATTCGTGACGTATTTATCACGAAAATTGGGAATTCGTGACCTTTATGTCACGAAACAATTAGAATTTCGTGACACTTTGATAGAATTTAATGATAAAACTCTTGTTTATTTCAGTAAATACGGCGTAAAGGACCAATGGTTATTATAAATATAAAAATAAAAATTTGAAAATAATAAAGTACACACATAAATAATTAATAAAATAGATACATTTTTTTTATATAAAATTAGTTTTTAATAAATAATTAATAAAATAGACACATTTTTTATTTTTTAAAATAATTTTGTGTTAATTTTCATGAAAATAATAAAGTACTAACATAAATAATTAATAAAATAGACACATTTTTTATTTTTATGAAATTAGCTCGATTTAATTTACATGAAAATAATAAAGTGCACAAATAAATGATTAATAAAAAAGACAAATTTTTTTTTTTTATGAAATTAGTTCGAGTTAATTTCCATGAAAATAATAAAGTGCACAGATAAATGATTAATAAAACTGACGAATTATTTATTTATTTATATGAAATAATAACACGAAACAATAAGATTTCGTGACTTTCATGTAACGAAACACATGGATTCGTGACTTTTCTGTCACGAAAAATGGGGATTTCGTGACTTTTCTATCACGAAAAATTGAGATTTCGTGACTTTCCTCTCATGAAACATTGAGATTTCGTGACTTATCTGTCACGAAACAAAGTTCTTTAATTCACGAAACAGTACGTTTTCGTGACATATCAGTCACGAAATGGGATACTTTGATGGAATTTAATGACAAATCTCTCTTTTATTTTATTAAATACGTCTTAGGTGACCAATATTTGTTATAAATATAAAAATAAAAAATTTGAAAAAATACATAGTTAGTCAAGCTCTACTTACCTAGATGATATTGAGGAACTAATGTGTCTTGTATTGTGAAGTGTGGTTGACATACATTTATTTGTCCCATTTCATCATTTCAAATTAATGGGACAAAGTGTCAAGTAATCTAAAACTAATGAACATAGGTAAATGAGATTTACTGTCATGTCGTCTGGCATGTTGTTTTCCCCTCCAACTTCTCCTTAATGTGGAGATTTATTGATAACACATTTATTGCGTTGTTAGTCCTCCAAATCAACTCATTTAACAGTCTAGAAGCAAGTTTATGAGGAACAAACGAGATCAAAAGAGCAAAAGAGAGCATGTTTCACGTAATTGACTGAGAATTCGTGACGTCTTTGTCACGAAAAAAAAGGAAATTCGTGACTTTTATGTCACGGAAAATAGGAATTTCGTGACTTCTACGTCACAAAATATTGGGATTTCGTGACTTATTTGCCATGAAAAATAGGGATTTCGTGACTTATCTGTCACGAAACGAAGCTCTTTAAGTCACGAAACAGTACGTTTTCGTGACATACCAGTCATGAAATGGGATACTTTGATGGAATTTAATGACAAATCTCTCTTTTATTTTATTAAATACGTCTTAGGTGACTAATATTTGTTATAAATATAAAAATAAAAAATTTGAAAAAATTCATAGTTAGTCAAGCTTTACTTGCCTAGAAGATATTGAGGAACTAATGTGTCCTGTATTGTGAAGTGTGGTTGACATACATTTATTTGTCTCATTTCATCATTTCAAATTAATGGGACAAAGTGTCAAGTAGTCTAAAATAAATGAACATATGTAAATGAGATTTACTGTCATGTCAAAGGAACAAATTATTTCAAACGAAAGTGTATAAGAAAGACCTTATTTCGTGACCATCTTGTCACCAAATCTTCCAATTTCATGACAAAATGATCATGAAATCCATTATATTTGTGACCAAGTGGTCGCGAAATACATTATTTTCGTGATCAAGTGGTCACGAAAGTTCAATCTTTCGTGACCAAAAAGTCACTGAAGTCCAATTTTTGTGACATGTTTCTCACGAAACAAATGTATTTCGTGACCTTTTTGTCAAATTTTTATGACTTGTTTGTACTTTAAATATTTAAGTACAAATTTACCCGAAAATAGTTGTTTTCAAAGTGGTAGAAGAGTGGCGTTGGGATCATAATGTTATGTCTTACAAAGTTTTGTTCAAACATTTATTCGTCTAATGTTATCATTTTAAAACTTACATAAATAGATATAGTCTAAACTCATAAACTAACAACGCTAATACATGAATTATCAATAAATTCTCACATTAAAGATAAGTTAGAGGAGAAAACGATATGTCGGTTGACATGACGTTAAACCTCGTTAACTTATAATCATATGTTTAGACTACTTGACATTCTTTTCCCCTAAGACCTAAGACGTATTTAATGAAATAAAATAGAGATTTCTCATTAAATTTCATAAAAGTATCCAATTTCGTGACTGAAATGTCATAAAAACGTACTGTTTCATAACTTGAAAAGTTTGTTTCGTGACACATACGTCACAAAATTCCAAATTCTCGTGATATAGAAGTCATGAAATCCTCATTTTTCGTGACATAGAAGTCACGAATTCCCATTTTTCATGACAGATAAGTCACGCAATCCCCATTTTTCGTGACAGATAAGTCACGAAATCTCCATTTTTCGTGACATAAAATTCACGAAATTCTAATTTTTCGTGACATTAAGGTCACGAATTCCCATTTTTCGTGATAAATACGTCACGAATTCTCAGAATTTCGTGGAAGAGAAGTCACGAAATCCGAGCCAATTACGTGAAACAGGCTCTCTTTCAATCCTTTGATCTCGTTTAGTCCTCATAAATTTGCTTCTAAACTGTTAAATGAGTGGATTTGGGAGGACTAACAATCCTAATACATACGTTATCAATAAAATCCACACATTAAAGAGAAGATAGATGGGAAATCGACATAACGGACGACGTGACGTTAAACATCATCACCTATGTTCATATGTTTAGACTATTAACATTCTTTTCCATTTGAAATGATGAAATAGTACAAATTAATGTATGTCAACAACACTTCACAATACATGACACATTCTTTCATCATGATCTTCTAAGTAAGTAGAGTTTGACTTACCATGTATTTTTTCAATTTTTTTTATTTTTAAATTTATAACAACCATTGGTCTCTTAAGACGTATTTAATGAAATAAAAGAGAGATTTCTCATTAAATTTCATCAAAGTATCCAATTTCGTGACTGAAATGTCATGAAAACGTACTGTTTTGTGACTTGAAAAGTTTGTTTCGTGATAGATACGTCACGAAATCCCAATTTTTTGTGACAGGATAGTCACGAAATCCCCATTTTTCATGACAGGAAAGTCACGAAATCCCCATTTTTCGTGACAGGAAAGTCACGAAATCCCCATTTTTTGTGACATAGAAGTCACGAATTCCCAGATATATGTGTCAATTACTTGAAACATGCTCTCTTTCGTTCATTTGATATTGTTTGGTCCTCATAAACTTGCTTCTACACTGTTAAATGAGTTGATTTGGAGGACCAACAACGCTAATACATGAGTTATCAATCAATTTCCACATTAAGGATAAGTTAGAGGAGAAAACGACATGTCGGACGACATGACGTTAAACCTCACTAACCTATGTTAATATGTTTAGACTACTTGACATTCTTTTTCCATTTGAAATGATGAAATAGTACAAATTAATGTATGTCAACAACACTTCACAATACATGACACATTCTTTCATCATGATCTTCTAAGTAAGTAGAGTTTGAATTACCATGTATTTTTTCAATTTTTTTATTTTTAAATTCATAACAACCATTGGTCCTTTAAGACGTATTTAATGAAATAAAAGAGAGATTTCTCATTAAATTTCATCAAAGTATCCAATTTCGTGACTGAAATGTCATGAAAACGTACTGTTTTGTGACTTGAAGAGTTTGTTTCGTGATAGATACGTCGCGAAATCTCAATTTTTCGTGACAAGATAGTCACGAAATCACCATATTTCGTGACAGGAAAGTCACGAAATCCCCATTTTTCTTGACAGGAAAGTCACGAAATGCTCGTTTTTTGTGACATAGAAGTCACGAATTCCCAGATATATGTGTCAATTACATGACGTTAAACCTCGTTAACCTATGTTAATATGTTTAGACTTCTTGACATTCTTTTTCCATTTGAAATGATGAAATTGTACAAATTAATGTGTGTCAACAACACTTTACAATACATGACACATTATTTACACATTATATTTTTAGTTTCCACATTATATTTATGTGTGTACTTTATTATTTTCATGGAATTAAATAAAACTAATTTCATAAAAATAAAAATAAATATGTGTCTAATTTATTAATTATTTATGTGTGTACATTATTATTTTCATGGAAGTTTAATCAAACTAATTTCATAAAAATAAAAAAAAAAATGTGTCTAATTTATTAATTATTTATGTGTGTACTAATATTCTCATGTAATAAAATCAAACAAATTTCAAATATTTATTCGTCTAATGTTATCATTTTAATATTTACATAAATAGATATAGTCTAAACTCATACGCTTTGTAATTTAGGCATTTAAAACGTTGTAAAAATAGGGTTTGATATTCTAAAATTCACTCATTGAACAGTCTGGAAGCATGTATTTACGTCACAAATGAAATAAAAACAACGAAAGAAAGCTTGTATCACAAAATTGGGGTCGTTTTCGTGACTTACGTACGATAGCAATAGCACTGAAATGTCATGAAAACGTACTGTTTCGTGACTTGAAGAGTTTTTTTTCGTGACAACTACGTCACGAAATCTCAATGTTTCGTGACAGGAAGGTCACGAAATCCTCATTTTTCGTGACAAATAAGTCACGACATCCCAATATTTCGTGATATAGAAGTCACGAAATTCTAATTTTTCGTGACATAAAAGTCACGAATTTCCATTTTTTCGTGACAAAAGACGTCACGAACTCCCAGTCAATTACGTGAAACGTGCTCTCTTTTGCTCTTTTGAAATCGTTCGGTCCTCATAAACTTTCTTTTACATTGTTAAATGAGTTGATTTGGAGGACTAACAACGCAAATACATGAATTGTCAATAAATTCTCACATTAAAGATAAGTTAGAGGAAAAAACGACATGTCGGACGACATGACGTTAAACCTCATTAACTTATAATAATATGTTTAGACTACTTGACATTCTTTTCCCATTTGAAATGATGAAATTGTACAAATTAATGTATGTCAACAACACTTCACAATGTACAAGATACATTCTTTCCTCAAGATCTTATAGGTAAGTAGAGCTTGGCTTACAATGTATTTTTTTCAATTTTTTAATTTTTATATTTATAAGAACCATTGGTCCCCGAAGACGTATTTAATGAAATAAAAGAGAGATTTCTCTTTAAATTCCATAAAAGTATCCAATTTCGTGACTGAAATATCACGTGAACGTACTGTTTCGTGACTTGAAGAGTTTTTTTCGTGACAGCTACGTCACGAAATCCCAATGTTTCGTGACAGGAAATTCATTAAATCCCCATTTTTCGTGACAGAAAAGTCACGATATATCCCCATTTTTCGTGACAGGAAAGTCACGAATACATTTGTTTATGGACAGGAAAGTCACAAAATTTTATTGTTTCGTGTTATTATTTATCAAAAACGAATTTCATAAAAATATAAAATGTGTCTATTTTATTAATTATTTATGTGTGTACTTTATTATTTTCGTGGAAAATTAACACAAAATTATTTCAAAAGAATAAAAAAAAATGTGTCTATTTTATCAATTATTTATTAAAAACTAATTTTATAAAAAATAAAAAAATGTATCTATTTTATTAATTATTTATGTGTGTACTTTATTATTTTCAAATTTTTATTTTTATATTTATAATAACCATTGGTCCTCTACGACGTATTTAATGAAATAAACAAGAGTTTTATCATTAAATTCCATCAAAGTGTCCCATTTCGTGACTGATATGTCACGAAAACGTATTGTTTCGTGACTTGAAGAGTTTTGTTTCGTGACAGATAAGTCACATTATCCTCATTTTTCGTGACAGGAATGTAAAAAAATGTGTCTATTTTATTAATTATTATGTGTACTTTATTATAACATATAAGGACAAAAAATAGAGAGAGAGAGGGGGGTAGGTGAGAGTGGGGTCCATGAGACATTGACATTTACAAAAAGTAAATAAATAAGGATATAATGGTAATTACATAATTGAAAAAAGTGTCAGAGGTCTTATTTGTGACCTTTTGAAAAAAAAAGTCCAAAAAAGTCAAAACACTTTTTTTACTCCTATTTAGGGCAAAACAAAATTATCAATTTAATTACTAGTAGGGATAAAAATGTACAAAAACAAATATTCTCTATTAAACATTATAGTCTTTATAATCAAGAAAATATTTGGATTATTTTTAATAAATATTAACAATGTAGCACAAAAATAGTACACTTTTGTGTACTAATCATGGAGGATATTCAATAGCTGGAAAATACATGTTCCTACAGTTGTATTTATTGTGTTAACCAATTTTCTATTGGTAGAGCACATAACGTGATGTACAATGGTAAGTCTAGACATATACATTGACGATATAATACCATCAGACAACGTCTCTTTTCTGGAGTCGTTAGTATTGACTATGTTAGGTCCTAAAGGAGCTAAATAGGGACCAACTAGAGAAGACATCTAGAGGAATGAGACTAAAGTCCGTGGTAAATAAAGCCAAGGTAAAAGAAACTCAACCATGCTGACTGAAATTCCCAAGATCTTGGTTCAAAGGGATAGCCTAATTGTCGGTGGCGAAGTGAGGTCACTTTGTGGGAAGACCATCGGTCCTATTCATATGATAAAACGGTGACACGCGTACTAGGCTGAAATTTGAGCTTTTCATGATTCTAAGAAATTGGATATGAGATTCCGAGTGAGTAATGCAGGATTACTCTTAGATAAAGAATCACCAATGTGAGAGATAATTGGAGCCACTTCGAAAGAGAACTAATGGGCTTAATTCTCTAGAAACTCTTGCAGAACCAGGCAAATGTTCAGGGCCGAAATGAACATAACCATGAGAACTAAACATGTATCAGGAAGATATCAGTAAGGGATATGTTTATCGTTTATATATACTGACTAACATTTCAAGGACATCGTTTCTACTAAGTAGTCTGTAAAAATGGAGTATCTTTCCAAGAGAAGGTTCAAAGGCTGTGTCTACCTATCTTATACTGGTATTGACCGTAGAATCTATCACCATATCGAGTCTTTTCGTGCATTTTGTTGTTGTTACCCAACTTCATTCATGTGGGAGATTGGTGGAATAAAATATTTAAGAGCATTTAATACTTTGTGATTGGTTGATTTGTAGCTAATGGTTGAGTGGGGTCCAATCATCGAAATGAATAAAAACGAGAAAGAAAAAAAAGTGATTATACTAAAACTAAGAATATTACCCTTATGCTTATATCATGGCTACGTAGATAAAAGTTTTAGTTGTAATTTCATAAATAAATTTGTTTGCATCGTCTTCGATCCATTTAATTTGGAATAGATTGTTTTTGGGAGCTCCTTGATTACAAATTAACCATAATCTCAATTCATCAATCCTATCCAATTAAGACCAATGATTGAAATTTCGCAGTTCCGGTCAGAAACCAGAATGAAAATCATTTTTTTAGAGTCCCGGTACCGATATATATAAAATCGGAATTTTTTTTGGATTCCGAGGAAACCGTTCTGGTTTCCGACGTTTTCCGGGGAATCCTTCCACTTCCTAGTTGTCTATAGGTAAATTCTCACGCATTCCGACGGAAACATACCTTACCGGTAAGTGGTCAAATACTAAAAATCTTTTTATACGATGATATTTAGTGTTCTTCACAAAATTTGTCATTAGTTTTTTATGATTTACTTCAAATTCTTAATTTCTAACTTCATTATTTTAATTGGAGTTTGTATCCATTTTTTTCAATTTTTTGGTTACATCCGAAAATAGGGTTTAGATTTGAATTTTTTTTTAGGATTTTTTTGTTGAATTAGTTGTAGAATATGAAATTTTATGTATAATTAGTTGATTTTTAACATGAATATTATCATTATTTTGATTTTATACTTTGTATTGAACTATGTCGTTAAGTTTGTGTTGGATTTTTGTTGAACCATTATTGTACACTTTTTCCATTTTTATTCTATTTTATGTATGAATTTTTTTAAAAAATATTTATTCACTATATTCCTCTCGGTAACTACGATATTTGACAGTATTTTTCGATGGTAACGATATTCTCAACGGTACAGTTTTTCTTTTCCTTTTTTGTATTCCACGGTATTCATCTGGCTTACCTTGGGATACTAGTAAAATCTGAGTCTCGAAACGGTAACGGTAACGATATTTCAATCATTGATCAAGACAAATGTTTAATTTCCATAAAATAATCATTTTATCTCAATTCACCCACTCTCTTCCTTTTCATTTCATACCCTTAATTTTTTTTTTTTTTTTAACATTATGAATTTGATGAATTACATAATAACTCATTGTATTCAAACTTTTAAAACTTCAAATTTATAGGGAAACGTTGAGTCCAACTCCAAACAAAGTTGTTGTTTCTCTTAAATATATTATGTTTTTAATAATTGAAGAAATTGGATGATCTGATTAAGTACTATGATATTTAATATGTTTTTCAATGAAAGAGTTGGAAAAAAAAATCCAATTTGAAGGGTAATTTCGTCGAAAAATGTGCCAAAAATTTAATTTTGTAAGTGTGCAACTCTCTGAGTGTTTGAAATTTGTTTTTAACACAATAATAGTGTTTGTATTAATATATAGAATAAATGACAAGAATGCCCCCTGAACTACAGCAGTTGTGACAATATGCCCCCTATAATATAAAAACTCGATGTTATCCCCTCAATATCATAATTTGTTTCATTACACTCCTTCTGTTTGAATTCAAAGTTACACCGTTAGAGAGAAGATCATGTATTTGTCACATGTTGGTCAGTATAAAGGTGTTATGGTCAAATTAATCAAATAATTAAATAAAAATGAAAAGAAAAACAATTTAAAATCAATCGAAATTTAAAATAAAAACGAATAACACTCCGACGCGAGCGAAGACCAAATCACAGCGATCAAGACAGGAAAACCTAGAAATAGGTACAATATTATAACTTTGGAGAGACCTTGAGTGAGAAGGCGATTAACAGTTTCGTTTGGGTCCATATTACAGTCTTTGAGCATGGCGTAGATCGCCTGTTCCGTATAGTTGTTGACAATCTCCTTCAAGCTCTAAACCATCTTCCTCGCACCGGACGGAATCGAAGAAGGTCCATTATTGCCCTTGGCTCCATTGTTGCTTCCACTTTTCCCGCTCATCTCTCTAAAACGCTCGCCCTCTCTTTCTCTCTCATATCTAAAAACAAACAAACAAACAAAAACGCGTATTTTGGGTTTTGGGGTTTTACCACTGAGCGATTGGAAAAGGGCAATAAGGGAAAACTGAGAAAACGAATGAAGAGCAAGTACTAGATAAAGTATCTCAGTTCGCCTGTTTCTCTCTCTTAAACACACAGTCTCTCTCGCTCTGCACCAACCACTCGATCCACGTCTCGATTTTTGCTCGCCTCGCCAACGTCCACGTCTCCGTCAAGAAATCTCAACAAATCCCTCTTCGGCTTCGTGACCTTTTTTCTCATCTCTTTGAATCGAGCTAAGGAAGAACGTCGTGAACAGCGATCACGCAGCCTCTTTTTCCGCAAACCAAACTGAGGTTGTCCCTGAGATTGCATCTGATACTCGCCGATTCTCGACTCGCCTCTGCAAGCATCAAGAAACAAGAAGCGAACAACAATTGGGTTCGGTCATTTCGTCGAACACTTGGGGGCACTTTCCAAATAGTGTTCTGTACAAAGACATCTGAAGCCCAAGTCTTCTTTGGCTTCCATGTCTTGGGATTCGCAGAAGAAATGCAATTCTCTTCGCAGGTTCGTTTGCTCTGAAAGATTAGGAGTCTGGGATTTGTCGGTGTTTTATGGTTCATAGGGTTTCAGCTTTGATTATATGGTTTTGGTGATTGGGAAAAATTCGATTTTTAATGTTTCTTCGAGCGTAGAGAGAGAGAGAGAGAGAGAGAGAGAGAGAGAGAGAGAGAGAGAGAGAGGATGTTTTAATTTTTTTGTTAAACTTAATTATTTTATGTGTATTAGATACGGCGAATCTGAGGAAGAAGACGAGGAGCTTTGTCTCTTAGCTGTTAGAATTGCTTCTTCTTCTCCTTGATTTGGCTCTGCTTCGGTCGAATTGCATCTTCATTTTTAATTTTTATTTCTTTTGTATTTGTTATTTTTTAAATAAAAAAAATGCAAATAAAGATATGGACTTTACCAAAATAACCTTAATTTGAGACTCACGTGACATACACTGATACACGTGGTCACTTAACTGACAGTGATTGAGGTCAACATAGACGGAAGGAGTATAATGATACAAAACATGATATTGATGGGAAAAATCGAGTTTTTATATTACGAGGGGCTTGTTGTATCAAGTGCTATAATTCAGGGGGCATTTTTGTCATTTATTCTAATATATAATGTTTGTCACGCTCACACGCACGCACAGTGACGTTGCCAAGTTGTGAAAATTCCTTGGAATTTGATATGTAGCAAAAAATAAAGAGAAAATTCATTAATTAGACTTAAAAAGTGATTAAATATCAAGATTAGACCTTAATTTTAAAAAATATCTAAAAATGGACTTTTGACCCAAAATCGGACAAAAATATCCCTCTGAACCCTATACATCTCTTACTCTTCATTTTTATCATTTCAATCTTCTCTCCCACACTCAAATCCACTCAAATCCTCTCTACTTAAGCGGATTTCAAAAGAATCATGGGTAAGAATACTAACTTAATCATTTTTACAAAGTTTATGATTGTATATGATAAAATGTAGCAATAATAATCGATCAGATCAAGAAACATAGTCCAAAATATGAGTTTTAACTTTTTTGTACGATGGTATACGATATGGTAGGATGAAATTTAACTTTTTTGTACGATGAAATCTGGAAAAAAAAGTACGAGCTGTACGATGCTGTACGATGCAACTATGTACAATGATGTACGATGTTGTACGATGATGTACGATGCAGTAGGATAGATAAGCTAATTTTGCATAGTTTGACTTTTATTTTTTGCGGTTTTTGTCATGGTTAACGACACTTGGGAGAAGGAAGGACACCTATGGATTTTCACCAATGCAGATACGCGTGCATTCGAAGTTCCGAAAGAGGTAACGTACACGGAGTTAGTAGATTTTTTATACGAGAAGCTCGAGTTAGAAAGATTCGCATTCGACTTAAAACTCGAACTTCCATACACAATCGGTACAATTCCGCTAGGTTCTGCCGTTTTGAAGGACAATGGTGATGTTTCGTATTTTATGAAGCACAAATATCGTAATAGATTTCCACTTTGTGTAAGTTTGGTACCGAAACAGATCATTGCGCCTATTGCGTATCGAGGAGTATGTATAGGAAACGATGTGGAAGTTGGAAGGGTGTCTCGCAATGAACCGAAGAAGAGACGGAATACTCTTGTTATCGAGGATTGACAAAATGATCCTATAATTGAAAACAAAGATGGTGGCTGTGACGATGACTTGTTTAACGAGAACAAGGGTGCCGAAAACAGTGACGAAGTATACAGGCGTGATAGAGATTGTAATCACAACAGTGACGAATATGATGGACACAATAGTGACGAAGGTGATGAATACAAAGTTGGCGAATGTGATAAATACGAAGGTGGCGAAGGTGATGAAAACGAAGGTGGCGAATGTGATGAAGAGAATAGTGACAGATATGATAGAGATAACAATGGTAGAGATGAAGAATTTGAAGAATTCGCCAATCCAGAAGAATATGAAGAGTTTGTGGAAACGTTTACAGTACCAACGGGTCATTGTGAACCATCGGGTTAATGTCACCGTGAGCCTCCGATGATCGGATCACCTATCGTTCCTTATTCATGGAAAGCACCCGAGTTCACCGCCGATGATGTTGTGAAGGAAGAACCGAGTCATTATCCAAGTCATTCTTCTACAGGTAATTTAAGTGGATTCAAATGAGATTCAAGTATAATCTGTTAAGTTATTGTTTAAGTAACCTTTGAAAGTAACAGGTAGCTCAGAAGAAATATATATTGGGCAGCAGTTTGAAAACAAGCTTGAATTGAAGAAACATATCCACCTATACGTGTTGAAACATAATTTCGAATTTAGAGTGAAATCTTCTTCGAAAAAGAGATGGTATGTTCTATGCAAAGACGAGAAATGCACATGGAGGTTGAGGGGTGTCGTGCAGTGGTCTGAGATGTTGGAGATTACGTCGTACGAGGGTAAACACTCATGTGTGTGTGTTGTTCGAACAGAGGGTCATCGAGGAGCTGCACCATGGGTCATCGGTCACGTATTTAAAGACAAGTACTCAATTAACTCTATGGCGGAGTATTCAGGGGAAAAACGTCAGGGAAGAAGTGAAGACAAGATAGGGTGTGAACATATCGTATTTGAAAGCTTGGAGATCCAGAGAGAAAGCTATTGGGTACGTGCGGGGTATACCGTAACAATCGTACCAGAAGTTACCGTCTTGGCTGTACATGTCAAAGCAAAAGAATCCTAGGACGTTAACAGACTTTGTGCAAGATGGTGAAAAATTCAAGTATGTTTTCTTTTCTATTGGGGCGTGTCGTAGAGGCTTCAAAGCATGTCGGCCGGTCATAGCATTGGACGGTGCATTTCTGAAGACAAAATACGGCGGACAGTTGCTTTGTGCAACTACAATGGATGTGAATTCACAATTATATCCACTTGCATTTGGAGTTGTAGATAGCGAGTGTCATGCTACTTGGATTTGGTTTTTGAGAAGATTGCGAGAAGCTATCGGTGAAGACGTACCTAATTTGGCGTTCATATCCGATCGCCAAGTTAGCATCATACATGGTGTCGAGGTTGTGTTTCCTGGTATCCCTTACGGAGCATGTTACCATCATTTACAACTGAATGTCCAACACAAGTTCAAGACAGATCAGATCATTGTCGCTTTGAACTGTACGATGCTGCTTGCGCCTTTAGTAAAACCGCATTCGAAGCTAATTTTAGACAGTTGAGATGGAAAGATGTCGAGATGTCAAAGTATCTCGAAGAAGTTGGTATCGATCGGTGGGCAAGAGCATTCTTTCCTGGAAAATGGTAAAAGTCTAGAACTTCTTTTGTACTGAATTTCAATGTCGTTGATTATATAAACGTCGTTGTTTTTATATAGGTACGACCTAATGACGAGTAACAACGCAGAAAGCTTCAACAACAAAACAAGGAATGCTAGGACGTTTCCCATTACGACGTTGCTCGAGTTTATTCGATTCACACTCCAAACTTGGTTTTTCGATCGAGAAGAGATAGCGCACAAGTTGAACACAAAATTGAAACCAACGTGGCAAAATGATCTCGCACAGCTAAATAATAAGGCACAGCTCGTCAATGCGTACGGGCTTGGTCTATATGAATGTCATGTCAAAGACGCAAGAGGTGATTTCGATGTAGACCTTATGGTGAAGACATGCACTTGCGGACTACCACAACAATTGAATATCCCGTGCGAGCATTCCATCGTAGCATCCCAACATCGAAGCGTGGACGTGTACTCGTTATGCATTGACTTTTATTTGAAGCAGACGTGGATTGAAATGTACAAGGAAGCCATATATCCGGTTGGCAATGAAGATCAGTGGGATGTCCCGGATAAGATAAAAAAACATGAAGTTTCGGAACCCGTTCATAAGAAGCAAGTCGGTCGACCAAAGAAAAGTAAAAAAGAAAGAAGAATGATTAATCAATACCCATCTCAAGGCGAAAATGTTGTTATCCAACAAAAATGCGGGAAATGTGATGGTAGGGGACATAACAGAAAAACATGCACTTGGAGGATGTTTTGAAGGGCCTTAACCGTGTTAGCTCTCTCTTTGTTTGGTGTGTGAAGGGCTTTCATTAAATATTGATCTAGTCTTTGTATAGGGAATAATGGTTTGGAGAAGAAATGTCTATTTCTTAATATTACAAAGTTCCGAAAAATAAAAAAAATGGATGGCGGGTCAAAGTCAATAGTCAACAAACCATCTCGATAATATGTTTATAAGGTACTATTACATACAAAACCAAAAAGATTTAAAAAAAAACATCCGAAAATACAAAATCACGGGATAAGGTAGTTGTAGAATAAGTCCACGCACCATTTCTTCCTGAACGTTCTCATATTGGCACTTTGAAAAGTGTCAAATGATTCGTTCAGTACTATGTGCTCGACATACTTCACTGCGAACATCCCGCAGTCACCGCTACAACACAAATATAAGTAAATGAATTTGTCAAACTTGTCAAAACAAGCTGGCTAACAAAAGACTTGAAAAAAAAATTTGTAAAAAGACTTGTAAAAAAAAAAAAACTTGTAAAATAACTTTTCAAAAAAAAAGTTGAATAACATAACTTGTAAAAAAACAAACTTGTAAAATAACTTTTCAAAAAAAAGTTCAATTAACTAGTCAAAAAAACTTTTTTAAAATAACTTGTAAAAAAAACTAACTTGTAAAAAATCTTGTCAAAAAAACAGACAAACTTGTAAAATAACTTTTCAAAAAAAAGTTGAATAACATAACTTGTAAAAAAAAAAAAAACAAACTTGTAAAATAATTTGTCAATAAAAACAAACTTGTTTAAAACTTGTCAAAAAAAAGTTCAATTAACTAGTCAAAAAAACTTTTTTAAAATAACTTGTAAAAAAAATGTAAACATGTTTACCTGTGTGCACATTGTGGGACATTTTGATCGACTAGCCATGTCGGGTATGTGAACTTAATTTCACCGTGCTCACTCTCCCGGTAAGACATGCAATGGTTCTTGAAGAAACCACCTATGGCCACAATCCTAGCAAATGCTCGAGTCCAAGTCTGAATAATAAACATTTTAACAATGTTAAATAACCCTTATAATTTAATTAACCACAAATAAAGGTAATAATTGTGAATAACATAACATTTTACGTACCTCCATCATCTCCGTGAAGTCCTTTTGATTAATCGGCGACTACATGAGATCTTTTTGGCAATCGAGGACGGTAATGGTCCAGGCCTCGATGTCGATCCAAAATGTGAACCAATGGACGTTCTTGAATTTCACGATGAACAGGATCTCGCGAGCACCATCCCAAGGAAAAATATCGATGTCCCTATACCCAGTCATGGGGGTAATAGTTGCCCGCATGTCCCAGTCCACGGGTTCGGGCTCTGCCCCCAGCTCGATGGCCTTTTTGATGTTCGCTTCTTCCTTTGTGAATCGGCCGTACACGTGCTGGACCCACCGACAATCCATGATTCGGACGTCTTGCCGATATCTGTCGAGAGCTCGTTGACGAGCCCGAATCATGTGAATTATAGCATCAATATGCTGAGACATAACAAACATATAGCGTTATTTTAAATTAAAAGGGAATGCGAAATATATTATAAATAACGTACCGAATCATGTAGCCATTTTGTTTCTGTCAACATCGTGTCGAAGAAAGTCGTGTCTCCGTCGCACGTCTTCAGGCGAGTAGACTCCATGAACTTGCCGTCCCACTTCTTTGTCCGCAACCACTTAACGAAATTATTAAACTCCTTTAGCCTCGCGTCCTTCAACGGGTTGAACTTGGGGATCGGCTTCTCTGAATACTTGGGCCTCGTCGGATCAGTGAAATCGGTCCAACGCAACGACTTCTGTCGCACTTGCCGATCTGGACGTGGCGGAGTAAGCTGTGCCTTGTCGCTTTTCCTTTTAAGCGGAGTTGTGAGCCGGCGTTGCATATCCGGAATGTCTTCTCTACGATCTACGAGGACGTCGAAAACCTCGGCGAAGTCAACGGCCTGATCTCCGATCGCTTCGACGACTCGCGATGCGAAGAAGACGGCTCATGCGATGAAGACGCCGGCTTTTGACCAGCCGTCGGAGGAGGAGGAGGAGGAGGAGGAGGAGGGGGAGAAGGAGGAGGGGTCTGGCGTTTACGACCTTCAGCTTGGGTCGTGGGAATCTCACCCCGCCCGTTGTTCCTCGAATAAAATGTTAAGCCTCGTCCACATCGCAACCTCCAAGTCAAAGTAACAAAATATGTCACGAAATTTAAACTTGTCACAAAACTATAAATGAAATATAAACTTAACCCTAAACTCTAAAATGAATTTTTAACTTAACCCTAAAGTCTAATTTTAACTTAACTCTAAAACGTTAAATTAAGTAAAAACTTAACTCTAAAACGTTAAATTAAATTTAAACTTAACTCTAAAACGTTAAATTAAATCTAACATGGTCTCGCCTGATTCGCTCGATTCTACACCCGTTCGTGCTAAGAGCGTGTAAGACCATCCCTTGTGATTGCATCAATTGTTCTTGGGTGGCTCGCATTTCTTCCCACATTTCCCGTGTTAGGACAAAGGGCTCGGGAACATCAGTGCGAGGGGTCGGTGTGGGCCTCGATCCCACTGCTGGGGTGGTTGGTGTGGGCCTCGATCCCATTGCGGGAGTGGTCGGACTACCAAGACGAACACGTGGAGTGTCTGACACGTGTTCGTCGTCGGAGTCTCCGACGATGACATTGGCCTCGTCTGCGACAGTCGTGACTTGATCTATTTCTTCCTCGATATCTCGCGGCTCTGTCGCGTCTTCTCCATCGACGTCTATGGGATACAGACATTTGCTCGTCTGCGTCTCAAGGAGAGTGAAAAATTCTTTCTCTGCTGCCCTTGGTCTCAGCATTTGAAGAACACCCACCTACAAAACCAAAAACAATTATTAATATTCCAAGATAATGTAACATACATTTAATAAAAGTTAAATAATAAAAAAGTTACCGTTTTCTTATTCAGGACGGTCTCGATGTCTTTGCCCATGATGACGACATTACTCGACCACGAGTGCATCCTGGGAACACGAATTCCCTGGTTCGACCCGAACCTCATCCCGATCTCTGGGATAGCCTCGTACGCCTAATAATGAATGGTATAAAGATTACCCGTCAATGTGTACTTGGCCTCTTTCTGAGTCACGTCCGACTTGTCCTTCAACTTCTTCTGCAACGTCTCATGATAATGCCTTAGGTTCACCGAGAGGCTAGAATATGTCTCCGACCAACTCAAATTTCCCCAAGGCATTTTGAAGAAGAAGGGGAGGTCTTCAACGATGTATAGAAATTTCTGCCACCTTTCCTCGATGACTTTGTTGGTCGGCTGCCCCAGAAGATACCCATAGACAAATACGAGCAGCCCGGGCTTGAACGCATCGTCATGGCTCTGACATATGTTGAACGCCTTGATTAAAGCGCTCAACTTGCATCCGACGACGCCGTTCAAGTGGTCTGTGATCAATCGGTCGCTCTTTCGCTCGTCTTGTTCAGCTTTGGTCGGACCGTCTTCATAGCTCATCCCCGAGACGAGTGCGTACTCGAGGCGTCCAAATCTTACTTGTTTGCCTCCGATACCAAAATGTATCTCCCCCCGTGTCGTCGCCTTGATCTTCTTTTGAAGGAGAGTATGTACGAGCACCGGTGAGAAACCGAGCTCGCTCTCCGAAAAAAATTGCTCGAACGGAGTCTCGAGAATTCGATCTTTTATCACGAGCTCATCGAATCTCCTCCGTACCAGCTTCAAGATCCCCGTCTCCTCCGAGAATGAGACGTTGTATATGTAGTTCAAATTGTCCTAAAAAACAACAAAATTAGGTCAAAATCATAATTCATCGTATGACATCGTACAGACTCGTATAGCATCGTATAAACAAAAAATTTGAATTTTTTTAAAATTATCGTATAGCATCGTACGATATCGTACAGCATCGTACTACATTGTACAGCAGCGTACGACAAATTTTATTGAAAAAATTTACCCCATCGTACAGCATCGTACGACATCGTACAGATGTATGAATTTCATCGTACAACATCGTACGATGCATGATTCTCATCGTATTTCAGCCCCAATTTTAAACCCTAACTATCTAAATCCGATCCAAAACAGCTCAAATAACCACAAATCAAATAAATACTAAGTCCTAATACCTATTCCGACTATTTTCGATGAGATTTAACAAGAAATTAGTTGAAAAACTCACCTTTTTCGACGTTTTGAGAGCTCGGGATTTCTAAGCATCACTGCCGCCGGAGATTGAAGCTTGTTTATCGTGCGCCATCGTAGTATATCGTATTGAATCGTACAGGGTCGTAGTATATTGTATGGAATCGTACGATAATTTTTTTTAGATGAGAGAGAGATGAGTTGAGCGAGTGAGAGAGAGAGAGAGAGAGAGAGAGAGAGAGAGAGAGAGAGAGAGAGGGAAGTTCAAATATAAATCACAGGGGCATTTTTGTCCATTTTTCAGTACAAAAGTCTATTTTCGGATATTTTAAAACGTTAGGGTCTATAGTTGATATTTAATGTTTTATTAAGTCCAATTAATGAAATTTCTCAAAGTAAAAGAGACTCGCGTAAATCGTAAAGTAGTTAAGGCAGTGCCTTGTTTATCAGCCTCTTGCACACTAACGTTAAACCATTTCCAAACACAGCTTCATAGGGTAAATGAAGAACTAAAACTGGTTCTTTTTGTCTAATTCAAGAACCAAAAGGTTATCATCATTTATATAACTAAATAAAATCAATAATATACACTCAATTGGAATTATAAAAAAAAAAAAAAAAAAAAAAAAAAAAAAAAAAAAAAAAAAGAGTGTAGAACTAGTTAGGGTCAGCTTTCCTCGTCCCAACTGGCCTTCGGTATCTCTCCTGAGTCAGCAATAATGACTTTCTTCCTCGGTTTTCCACTGTAAGTCCCGGCTCCGCCTTCAATGGCAAACACTGTGTCCATGCCTTGAATGACCTTCCCAAACACCACGTGCTCTCCGTCCAACCTAAAGATTCAAACCCTTATTTCCCTCACACCGATCATGCTTATAATTTCAAATCTGTAATATTTCGATTTGTGGACAATTTTGAGCTACCTTACGTCTCAAGCAATATTTTTTTCGATGGCATAGTACTGACTAAGGATGGATAGTTGAGAGTGAAAAGGACTAAATAGCTTGCTAAGTTTCAGTCGGGTGTGCGATTAGGACTACCTTAAAAACCTCCATGAATCCTAGGAACCTGCAAAATATTAGTCGCTCTATATTTCTATCACCTCTATACATCTTTTCATGTAAAAACGAGTCATTCTGGTTTCATAATTTCATTACAAGATTTGTCAAACGTTATTACTTTATGTTCCTACAACTACTTAAATAGCGTCATGAAAAAGTCGATTTTAGTTTGCATCTCGAATTGAGAACCATTTTTTATCAGTATTGTCATAGTTTGTGTATCAGGTCCAATCAGAAAGCCTACCAGTTTGCCTTCACCGTCGTGATGAAAAACTGCGAGCCATTGGAATCGGGTCCAGTGTTCACCATTGCAACGACACCTGAACCAATGCACAGCTTAGAAAAATTTATAGAAAATAAAATAAAATAATCTTCAAAGACATCCTAAAGTACGGTCTCAAATTTAGACTAGTTCGCTCAGTACCAGCGTGTGAGTTTCTAACTTTGAAATTCTCATCTGGGAAAGTGCCACCGTATATTGATTCGTAACCTCTTCCATCGCCGTATACAATATCTCCTCCTTGAATCACAAATCCGGAGACAATGCGATGAAATGGCGTTCCCTTATAGTGAAGTTTTTTCCCATCGGCGGTTTTTCCTTTCTCCCCTGCATTTGGTGCAGACCATAGTCAGCACGTTTTCGAAATGAAAACAACATTTCGTATCCCTTGAGAAAAGAAACACCAATGCAAAGAGAAGATTTAATTACCTGTGCATAATGCCCTGAAATTTTCTGCCAAAAGAACAAAGATATTGATAGCGTCAGGATCTTAAGGTTTCATATGTGACTAGACTTATAAATCATGTCAAATTGAATGGCAATTAGAATGCTAAGATTAAACAGTGAATGTAAAGGGTCTACTATACATACCAACAGTTTTTGGCACAGCCTTGCCGTATAGTCCAATCACAATTCTACCTGCAATAATTAGAAATGCCCTAATAATGTAAGAATGAGAGAAGAGGAAAAATATTTCGATGCTACTCATAGACCACTTGGAAAAAGCTTACCGAAGCGCTGTTTATCAATATCTACATCGAGGTACACTCTGTGTGTGATTTCATGATCCTCTTCAACTTTCTCCACCACCAGCTCCTAAAACATTCGAATTTGGCAATACACTGTGAGCGAGTTTGCATACAATACACTTGTTTGAGGATGAGGTTATTTTTGGCAATACCAAACAACAATAAGATTGGATTACACTAATGAAAGTAAGTTTTACTCCTAAGAGCTTATATTATTTCTCTCTAATCAGCGAAAGTTTCTACTAATTGGAGAAATCTCGTTCTTGCTTTATTTTCTACAGTCCCAATAAATAGCAGAGTTCGAAATAAATCAAAAACTCATTGAAGATCATTTATCAGGGTTTCAGCAATACAGCCAGATCCAACCAAACAACAAAATGGCAAAAAAAAAAAAAAACAAGCCTACGAAAAAAAACTTACTGTTTTAGGAGCTGAGAAAGCGAAAATGAGGAAGATCGAAAGTACGAGGAAGAGCAGAAGACATTTAGGCTGGACCAAAATCGAGATCGCTCGACGCATCGCTTCGACTCTATATCTATCTCTCTGTTTCAGTTTCCGATCAGGAACTTCGTTTTCCTTGTTGAACCTCCATGCAAATGAGTTCGATTCCTTTTTTATGCCTTCTCCCTTCGATTACTTGAAATAAAGTATAAACGATAATTGTGAATTCTCAGATTCGCGAACGAACGGAGAGGTCGTGTGTTATTAAGCTTGAAGTTGGATTACACGAGAATTTTTTTTGTTTTATCAAATCGTGTTATGTGGGAATCGAGTGAGCCGCGGAAAATTGGGCTGATAACCGGCTTTTAGGCCCATAATTAAGCCCAGTTAAGAATTGGCTACGCTTGTCTGTAAGTTCGTCACGAAGAGCCGAAGACTAACCCAAGCCTTAGCCGGAAAATTACGAAAATAATAGTTTTAGGGTGTAACATTGTTAGCGGCTTTTTTTATTTTTTAAATACTTGAAAAAATTGTGTTTTTATAAATGGTAAATAATTATTTTTTAGGTACTTCAATTCTAAATATTCAAGGATTATGTAGTTGTTTTCCTTTTTATTTTGTGCTTGATAAATTCATATAATTTATTTCGTTTTTTTAAAATGAATCTACTATAAATTTTTTAAAAAAGAAATAGGGACAAAAAAGTTTTTAGTATGTGTTCATCCTTAGCATTCTAGTATAGTTGTTTCTAAATATATCTCTTCCCAATATAATTTAAATTTTTTCAGTTGTTAGCTAATACATATGGAAGTCAGTCTGTGTCGAGTATTAATAAACAATTTTTTCTTTATGTCTTTCTAAAACAGTTCCCAATAAGGTGAAATCTTTTATTTGGCGAGCATATTATAATGCCATACCCACTGCCAGTGGACTTTACAGACGCAAGATCATTCAATCACCAAAATGCAATATATGCTTTGGACCCTGGGAAACAGTAGGCCACATCCTCATTCATTGCAAATTGGCAAAAGAAATTTGGAGGACCTCTACCATTAAGCTAAGTTTCAAGTCGCTTTATAATCTTAACTTTGATGACATCATACACTCGGTCCACTCTTCTCTTAATAAAAAAATACTTATCTTTGTTCCTTTGTATCTCCTGGTCTGTTTGGAATGCAAGGAATAAAAGGATCTTTGAAAACATTAAGAAGGACCCTTACCAGATTACTTTGTGGACGTCAAATTTTCTTCTTGAATTTCAGTCTACCCAATCCAGACGCTCATCTTTTGTTAGCTTGTCGAGCGATCCTGACCCCAAACAGGACCGCTCCCAAGCAAGATTGGTACCCCCAAGCTGCGATCTCTACAAGCTCAACGTCGATGCCTCAATTCCAAAATCTTCTAACTTTGTTGGAGTTGGAGCTGTTATTCGCAACTCTTCTAGACTAGTCATGGCTGCATTGGCTCAAAATCTCCCAGGCAAATTCACGGTCAAAGAAGCTGAAGCTCTCGCTCTCCGCTACGGCTTATCTTGGGCTTTGGAAGTGTTTCTGCCTATCCACTTTGTGGAGTCAGATGCTAAGACGGTGGTGCAAGCTTTGGAGAGGAAATCTTCTTTCAAGAATGAGTTTGGTTCCATTTTGTCTGATGTATCTAGTTTATTGTCTGACTTTCCATGAGTAAAGTTGTCTCACATCTATAGGGAAGCCAACATGGCAGCCCATGGGTTAGCAACTTACGCTCTTTCTATAGACGATAAACTCGTTTGGTTGGAGGATTTTCCTCCTTCGATAAAGTCTGTAATAAATCAAGAACGTTTGTGATTAATAATAGATTTCTATTTTTTTTAAAATAATAATTACTTTTTGTATATATAAAATTTTAAATAGTAATAAAGTTAAATATATTCGAAATCAGTAAATAAATTAAAAAAAATTGTAAATATCAAAGAAAAATCAAGAAAAATGATTTTTTACGACTTAAAAAATGTTATTTTCATAGTAAAAATTTTAAATGCATTATTTTTATAATAAAATACAGAAAAAAAACCATCAAAAGCAATTATTATTTGGTTACTACTACGTCTTGTTATAGGGTGAAAATCCACTCCTCGAAATAAATGTTGGCAACACTCAAATCGAGAAAATAAGACTAGCCAAGGAAATATCGGCCCTCGGCTAAGACTTAACTACCAAAATCAGGGCCGGCGCACCCAGGCTAGCCAATGGCTGCCGAGGGCGCGTCAGTCCTCACCAAGGCCCCGCCTGCCATGGGCGGCGCCTTCACTATATCAATCACGCGCGAGAGCCGAGACCTTTTTCAGACAGGCCCCAAGAGCCACCAGTGGGACCCAACCCACAGGGCAGGTCCCGCGGGCTTCGAGCGGAACCCAGCCGACAGGCAAGCCCCGCATGTCTTCAGACAGGACCCAGCCCAAAGAGCAGGTCTCGCGGGCTTTGAGCGGGGCTCAACCGACCACACAGGCCTCGCGAGCCTTCAGACGAGACCTTGCTTAAAGGGCATGTCTTGCAGACCATGATAGGACCCCGCCTAAGGGCAGGCATAGAAGCCGCCACGGGCTCGTCAAATGACCCATGGCCTCGCCAACCATAGGCAAGGCCCCGCCCATCAAACGGGCAGCTGCTCTCTTGGGTTCCGCCATCACGGCGTGGTCTAGGGGTCCTCGCGTGAGCTCTCCTGACAAGGTCCCACCGAGGCCCCTCGAAAGTTGTGCCAAGCACACCCTCAGCCCATATACCTATAAATATGGGGTCCTCTCCTCATTTCAGTAAGTCATTCCGTATCTAAGAAAGCCTATACTCTCTCTCTCTCTCTCTCTCTCTCTCTCTCTCTCTCTCTCTCTCTCTCTCTCTCTCGAACTACTCTACCGCTTCCGAGCTAAGAAGACGTTCGCTCCATAATGCACAATTAAACTAACACTAATGTTGAGCGTCAGAGTACGCAAAGAAGGGAAACCTTCCGCGTCCCTCTAGTTCACATTTGTTTTCTCTCACATGTTACATAAAGAAAACGACTCCCAATTATCTTCAGTGGTCGGTGATCTCAGGCGTTTGACAACACCAGCCTACGTGCAACCTCAGGGTCCGACCCTAGGTTGAATCGCGAACGGCTCACTAGTGTTGACCTGATTATGAGCGCTAACAGATGTTATTAATTAGTTTTCCTAAATAAGAGAAATAGACATAAGTATTACTAGTTCTTATCAAGGTTTGAGTTACCGGGGGTAACCAGTAATTTATCCACCAGATCTCCGGTAGCGAAACGTACAAAACCATGAAATACCCATAAAAATGGGGTTTACCGCCTCGGTACCGATAGAAAATCTCGTGATGCAAAAAATCGGCACAACCCAGTTAAAAAATTCATAAAAAATGGGGTTTACCATGAGAAAATTGGGGTTTACTGCAATTCTAAATAAAAATATAAAGAAAATAAACTTAAATAAAATAAAATAAAATTTATGAAAACTCATTTTATATTTATTTACTGTAAAAAAAATCTACCTATTTCTTTTCCATAAAATTATACCTTTGAGGTAATGGGTATACCCATAAAATCTTAGCGTCACGATAAAGGTAAACGGTATCTCAAACTTTGGTTCTAATGTTTTTTTTTTTAAACCAAAATCAACAATGTGATATTTAGTACACTTTTATTAGTAAATGCAACATGAAAATTCTTTTTTACCCTTGTATTTTATTATTTTTTATTTTCCTATTTTCCTTCTATTATGCTCTTTATTCATTTGAGATCTTCGTCGCCGCTTGTCGTACCTTTTCCGGCAAGAACCCGGCTTTGGCGGCGGTGAGCAAGAAGGCATTGGGACTAAGGTATCTGAGCTTGAAGAAGAGCCCAAAATCCATATCGACCATGTTCAACTGATCGTGCTTGAAGCAGGCTGTGACCTCGAAGCTTCGACTTCCAACTCAAATCTAGCCGTGTTCGTTGTGTGCTGCAAAGAAGCCGACCAATTGTTTGTTGAAGAAGCTGAGCGTCGTCATCTTCGTATCGTCTATGGCATCGTAGGAGTCGATGAGCCTCACTGCCTCATGTTTTGATATCTGCCCACAGTTTTATTGTTCAACGAAATGCAACAAAGAACAACCCTCTATTTTTTTTGGCATCTATCGTATGTGATGGTGAGCGTAATGAGAAAGATGAATTAGACTATGAAGAGTACTAACCCCACGCTACTGTTCTGGACAAGCTATTGGCATGGAAAATAAACTCTACGATGAAGTCAAGGTATTTTTTTGGTTGCTCTATGTTTTGGGCAAAGTATCGGTGGTCTTAGAGCATCTCCAACTTACTCTATAATGAAGTGAGATGTGATAAAATGAACTTGAATTTGCTTCAGTCCAAATCCATTTCCCACTCTATTATGGGGAGGGAGAATAGTGAAACTCCAACTATGGAGTTTCACTATTCATTCCACTCCATTTTGGAGTGAGATTTTATGAATATAATATTAGTTTAATTAATAAATCGACCACAAAACTTATTATAATTATATATTTTGTGTGTAATTGTATTAAATGAGCACATATGAAGTTATTTGAATTTATTATAATTTGATATAAATAAATACTCTCTATATGAGATTAAAAAAAAAAGAATAATCACACTAAAAAAAGTCATTATAAATACACATTTTAATCGCAAACAAACTAGAAAATAAATAACATGATATGCATGTATAGATAAAAAAAAATAGTATTTTTGTATGATGCTACTTTTTAAATTTTGAACTAAATAACTAAATTTTATACATAATGTGTGAGTATCAACATTATTGGATGCAAAATATACAAGTTAAATAAATATGAGTTATTGAGAAATAAACAGAAAGATTTAAATTATTTAAATAATAGTGTTATGAAGAATATGTTTTTTGAGTGTTAAAAATGGAGTGTTGAGTTAGAGACGAAATACTATTTGATATAATAAAAATTACATTTTGGTGTATAAAAAACTGCATTTTGAAGTTTTTGGGTCAAAAATGGTCTTATATGGTGTTGTAACTGCTCAAGATAGTTGCGGAACTCTTGATCATTAACATTTGCTTGGGACCCACTTTAGTTGCTTGAACTTATATGATGATAATATAAAGGGAATCAAGACGAAGAGTTGCGATAAATAATTTAACACTCTTAAATGGTTTCTGACATTGTCATTTGTCACTTCGATTAATCTTGGATATTTGCAACTTCATTATTTATATATTGAATTCTTTAATTATCAGCTTCTCCAACTTCTCATTTCTTAATAGTTTGAATTGAAGAATTCATATCAAGCATCTAGTTTGCTAGCTGGACTTGATCGTCCGAGATGAAATTTTAATGCTAAACTTGACTGCTAAAAGTAAAAAAAAAAATTACAATGTATGCTTTGAGGTTGTTTTTTGAAAAATTCTGTTTCGAATTTGATGTTGTGTTGAATATGTTTTTGAGCTCGAATACAACTCTTATATTATGGTTTTTTTATTTATTTTTTCTTCCTTTTTGTTTCTATTTTTTGTTCAAGTCACTAAAGTTGTGACGATGGCTCATTACCTGGCACTTTTGAGACTTCATATGTCGTTACAATCCCATTTTTTTCACTTATAAAGAATATAATTAGTGCCATGACCTTACGAGGACACTAATGTGTCATGACCCATTTTTTTACTTACTTGGTCTTATTGAATATGAATATTGATGAACAATGAGATAAGCATTCGAAAGCTCTAAAGTCACGAGCTCGATAACACAAGATAAAACAAGATCAATTTGAAAAAGCGTAGGCTGAATGTGACGTGCGAAAATATGCTCCACAATCTCATAGCTGTAAGAGGTAGTTAGCGAGCTCCGGTCTTCTAAGGATGTCACGCGTCAAATCTGGATCTCGTCGGTCTTCTTGGCACCACGTGTCACCTTCTGACCCGGTCCGGATAGAACGGTTGAAAGGTTTGTGATGCGGTTAGTATGTGTTGTCCGGGTCTTCGGGGAGACGATTGAATGGTTTGCTGAGCGAGCAGACTTTCGTAAAGGTGAGCTCGTGAATACGGGGCCTAATTGACCTTTATCAAGCCTAGCTCGGTTAACTAGTCGTTCTCAGGACATCGACTTGAGCATAGGCAACATTTGGCTCGATTCCTTCGCGGCCTATATTCATAGGCCTAGGCCAAGTTGATCACAATTTGATCTCAAACAATTGCATGTAAATGGAGAACGAAATCAAACATCAACGGTTAGTATCCCAGTTTATTCAACACGAAGTAGTGGATTAACTAGAAGAAAATTCTATGTACACATTCCTGGGAAGAACATTTTACTAGTTACTGTTTGCTAAAGTGAATAGACAATTTTATCTTTCAAATTATATAAAAATTTACAAGTCTAGCCCTTGATCTTAGATATCTGAAGGAGATAAAATAAAACTCATGTAAGCCACTGAGCTTAAACCTTTACTTTTATTTCTATATACTTGAGATGAAAACTTGGTAAGAATTCCCTTGCTGGGTTGTTTTTTAGTGGGTCAAATGTGTGGTTAAATCTAAGCTGGGAAGGAGCTTTCTTGCACCAGAACTAACCCTAATCTTTATCAGAGGCGAAAACCCAAACCCAAATCTAAAAAGGACTAAAAAGTTGCTTTGGCTCATGAAGGCGGGAAATATAAAAACAAGGTTGAGGAAAGAAAGAGGAAATAAGAAACAAGAGCCAAAAGATGATGTCATTGTGTGGTGATAGGTGCCCTTAAAACAAACACTACACGTATCATAATAATATTAGTACGTATATATATTATTACTAGTTGCAGCCACGCGCTTCGCGCAAGTAATATATAGTATTTATAATATTTTAAGTAAGTTAATAGAAGTAAATGTTGTTGAACGTTATATAAATTTGTCAATCCTCTTGCTCCATTATATTTTGTATATGAATCCCATAAATTTCATAGTTTGTTGTACAAAATCATAACAAATAAGTGTTTCATTTTGTTCATTTAGCGAAGTCCTAAAAAGTTACAAGTCAATACTTGCCTTTGGAGTTAACAAAATTCATTGGATTTCACCAACAAGATGGTTGAAGGTCATAAACAAAATAATTACCACAATATTTGATAGAAAATTTACAACCAAGACACAAAAGCTAAAGGAAGATTTCTTCACTTTGTTAGTGAAGTGGAGACAAAATGTACAACCCTTACAACCTTTTTCTGGTTTCTTATAATTATAACATTCAAAATAGCTGGACACCAAGAATCCAAAATCAAAAGGGCACATTCTAAAAGCTCGTTATCATAGAAAAAGGTGTGTCTTTTTTAACAAAAAACAGTAGGCTAACATCCACACCAGTTAGGATTTTTATGATTTTGGCTTCTTCTTTAGTCTGGTGTTTTCATCGACTTCGGAAGCCTGAGTGTAAACTTGTTTTTCTTCACTTTGGGAGGGTGGAATATATACTTCATCTTTGTTGGTGGCAGCTTGAATGGTTTCATCTTTGTTTTCCGTCAAAGGTGCTTGAAAAGACACTATAGCGTTGTCAGTGGGTTCTGAAAATGGAAGGAACTATACCTTGTGTTTCCTTTGGTTCAGCTACAGCAATGGTATCATTATCCTTTTGTTGAGATTCTTGTTGTGGAAATGAAATTTTCGGCAAAGTGTTATTCCCGGCATCTTTATTTTCTTCAGTAGCAAAAACAACTGTGAATTTCGCTCCCATGGTGTAGGCTGAATCATTTTTTTTAGTCTTCAGATAAATGAAGCAGCTGCCCTTTTCAGAAAGGTCGAAGAAAGACTTCAAATATTCTTGATCAACATCCTATTAAATAAACATGAATATTAAATATTCCTAATTTAAAGAAGATTTGAAATTTGATTAGTGCATTTGAAACTAAACTGATGTAAAGCTAATTTTTTAACAATAGAAAAATACTATGAATCAGACAAAGTAAGACTTGACACACATGGCTTGAATGATTTTTCAAATATATTTATATTGAAAAAGTCAACAAAAGTAAAACAGTTTATAACTATACTTCCATTCCTCTATAATCATCTTCACCATAATTGGATCAGCAGTGACAAATTTGATTAATCAAATGAAAGTAAGAAGAAGAAAATCTTACCAAGAACAACAATTTAATGATATTTGAAAGTGAAAAAAATGTGGTGGTAAGATTGAGTAAACCTGTCAACTTACTTTTTTTGGTTGTGTCAACAAAGTCGGACATAGAACAAGAAAATAATTGTTCAGCCATTGCTCTAAAAACAGTGGCTGAAATGGATCCAGACGAGTCTTGAACATCCACCTCAACTGTTGGCCTAGTATAGAAAATTAAGTTAAAGTATTATTATTAGTGTACAATAGTGTATTTAAAGTTGAATAGATATTTTTCGTACAGAAAGATTAACAATGGCAATTTTTTCGAAATAAAAATGTAAATATTTAGTCGACAATACCAAGGTATGGCTTTTGCTTGAGGAGTGTCACAGAAAAGGCATTCGAACAATCTATATAAAGTTGATCCAGTTGATCTATGGCCTCTATCACAAGAAGTGTACCAAAAAAGTTGTTTGAAGTTTGTAACCACAACTTTACCATTCACCCAAAATGCTGATCTCTGCAAAGAAATTAGAGTGAAAATATGAACGGTCTAGGCACATGTACACGTTCTTGTAAAAATATCCCAATAACTCAGAACTATAAAGTAAAAATTGTACCATAAGAAGCATGTCATTGACATGGCTGATCGGAATAATATGATCCTCAGGAGGGAGACGAATGGGAATGGATGAAGAATCATAGGTTTTGTTGGTTATGAAATCGGAAAGCTTAGAAGAGTTGTCGATGATCCTATTTAATATGAGTATATGAGTTAATTAAAATATAGGAAACTGACATAAGATATTTGGCAATTAAAATAAAATATGTGTTCAGTAAGTAACCATTCTCGAAGCTGTTTTGCACTGTCAAATTGAGGTTCAACAACAAAGCAAGTTATAGGTTTTGTCTGGACATTAATAACACCTGTAAGAATTCAGAAATAAAAGCAATCATAAGTTCTTGTTTTTATTTGGTAAAAAACTGCAACTTTTTCTTATATAAAAAATCATAATTTGATGTTTGAGGACTAACCATTGTGAGAAACCACACGCAATTGAAGACCAGCGATAATTGGTTTTTTATGAATGATGCTCGAGAGTGTTTCACATTCATTTTCGGTAAAAGAATCCCACATAGTTAAGGTTATGGTTTGAAACCTGAAAATAAGAATTTGAGATAATTTATGAGTTAGTGTTTCTTATTTATTTGAAAATAATCTTAGTATGTAATAGAATATATTCAAAGTTTTGAAGAACAAAGACTCCTACTCATCATTCATAAGAACCACTTCTTGGATTGTGCTGGAAGTTGAAGACTTTGTTTGGATTTTTCTCTTTGGACGAATCTCTATAACAGTTGCTAGGATATCTATGGAAAAAAATGTCAAGAGTTAAATGAAAAATTATAAAGATTTGGATGAAAATATGAAAAGAAAGTATGAATTCGAAGAATAATACTGATATCGAAGACTTTGTCCATGTGAGATTGAAGATCATAAAAAGGAGTAAAGTTATAAGTAGACTCCAATAAAGTTGAATTGTTTTCTTCAACTTCTTGAATAGTTGTTCTGAAATTTAGAACCCAGTATAGCTCATCGTTGCGCTCTCTGTACTCTGGTTTTTCTTCCTTAACGGAGGCATTGGATATGAGATATGTTCTTGTGAGTTGCAGTTTATTCTAAAATGCGTTTATGGCTTAATCGAAAATAACCGCACGAATTTTATTTCCCTGGGTGCAAAGGAAAGCAAAGACATATATGATAACTTTGCAAAATCTATATACTTACGTTCTAAAGTAAGTAAAGTTACCTCTGGGTCAACTAAGATCAGAGATTGGTATTTCTTCGAGTTGATGAGTGAGGCGTTGTTTTTTCAGCAACAACAATCTTTTCTGTCCAACCAAGCTCATCCTTTTGCACTTCTGGAATCAGTTTATATTTTTTTTATGCAACAACAGAACTACAAATGCAAACATAAGAAGATTAGTGAAAATGAATGATAAAATTAAGTAAAGAAGTTTATCTTTTATATTTATTTTATGAAATGATTTGATTATGGTCTATCTTTTATATTCATTTGATTTCCCTCTACAAGCTGTTTGATAATGTAAAGGTGATTATAATTGCCAAAAATAAAAATAAAAAAACTGGAACCAGAGTCTCAAGCTTTATAAATTTAAAATGAATGCTTTTGTTGCTTTGTTAAGATAAATATCAAGTTGTTCTCAGAATATTCTCACTATAAAAAAATATGAAACCAAAAGAAACATGGTATAAAGTAGCAACTCTTTCACAAATAATACATCTGATGATGTAAGATCAAATAGAGAAATTAATTGATGTCTTTATGAAGTTGTATAACAGTTAAATTGAATAGATACTAACCTTGAACTTGAACTCATCATAGAGAGAACTGAAGGTGAAATCTCAACTGAGATATGAGTTGAAAGATGTTAGAAATGAAGAGATTTGATGACTTAAGTAGTGATATAAGGTATTTAAGTACTTAAAAAGTCTTTGCTTATTATTGCTTTAATAAATGCAAGTAGGGTGCTTCTTCATATTCAGGTGCTTCTTCATATTCTAAGTTGACATATTAAAGTGACTTACTGTCAGAATTATCTCCTGGATGAAAGATAATTACAATGTGATTTTTTTCATATTCATTTCCTTCACTAACTTTCTATAGTAACACACATCAGGCAATTAAAGTTAAAAAAAGTGACTGCCATATATGCTTTTCTTATTTGACCATCTTTTTATATATCAATGTGGATGTTTATTTTAATAACATTTTTTTGCACGTTACAATTTTCTCAACTTTTTAAAAATTATACATCAACAAAAATGGCAGAATAAAATGGCAGAAGAAGAAGAAGAAGAAGAAGAAGAAGAAGAAGAAGAAGAAGAATAATAATAATAATAATAATAATAATAATAATAATAATAATAATGATGATAATAATGATAATGATAATGATAATAATGATAATGATAATAATAATAATAATGATAATGATAATAATAATAATAATAATGATGATGATAATAATAATGATGATGATAATAATAATAATAATAATAATAATAATAATAATAATAATAATAATAATAATAATAATAATAATAATAATAATAATGTGTGGAAATCGACACTACACATAAACAAGTTTAAAACCTTCTGATGAGAAACCCATAACCCTGCCTGATATCTAAATTAAAGACAGAGCAATCCTTGTCTTCAAATCTGAATAAAAAGATTTAAAAACCAATTTATTTGGAATCTTCTTCTTCTTGAGTAGTATAATAACAATAAAGGACGTTTAGATTGTTCTTAGGTGAAGTAATCCCCACTACATCAACAACCTAATAAAACCAATAAAAGAATTTCATATGTTTAATAATACGTCGAATTCTGTTTTTATGTCCAAAGTTAAATAAATTCTAAAAGTATGCTCATTTTGACCAAATTACGCTTGGAACTGATGAAATATGCTGATAGTTACCAATTACTACACATACATATATGTATATGTATAACATGAAACTTCTCAAAACCAATTCATGAAATGATTTTGAGTAGTACCTTGGATGAGCCATCAGGCATGTCTTGGATGAGACAACTCGAGGGAAGCCTCCTCGAAGAGTTGTGGCTCATCCCGACCGAGACGTTGACCACGGCCCACACGCCGTCCGCGTGTTGCTTGCACAACCGCAGAAACTTCACCGCTAAAACTGGCACCAACGGCGACAGAACTTGAAGCTCCACTTGCATCTAAGTCCGTGCAGTAATAATAATTATTAATATTAATATTCAAAACAATAATGATAGTAATAATTGTACGCATACCACTTGGAGCGATCAGTTTCGGGTCTCGCCCATCCTGGTGGATATTATCTCGACCATGGCGGCCGTAGCCACCAAGCACGGAAACATCTCCATCCATCGATTCTAATAATATACAAAGATCAATATCGTATCGGAAACGAAAAAAAATGTGAACGGGATTCGTGTATAGTTATTATGGTTATGGTACCGCGTCCATGAGCGTGTCGACGTGGGTCAAGCTGTTGATGGTCACGAGGGACGTGTCTCTGGTGGCCTCGGACACGTAGTTCCCGGGTTTAGGGCCGATGCAAGGAGGGAACGATCTGACGTACTCGTCGAAGTTGAGCGTCTCTCTGTTGCCTTGGTTCAAGTCCTTGGTCCAGAGCGGGGAATCAGCCTGAGCCATCTTCATGAACTCGTCCATGGCCGCTAGAGCGAGGTTGATGAGCGCGGACCGCTCGAACTGAATCTCATTGCTCGAATCCATCTCGAGCATCGTCGGTGTATGAGAGAAGGGCTTCATCATGGAGCACGGGCCGAAGGAGAGCCCATCGAGGCCCATATTGGGCATCGAGCAGAAGCCCGAGCTAAAGTCGTTGTTGGGGCTCGGGAGAGGGATCGGGGCAGCCATGGAAGAGAGAGGCGGGCCGAGGAACTTGGTGGCGAGAGCGCAAATCCGGTTGAGCTCGTCTCTGAGCCGCGCGTTCTCGATCCTTATCTGGTGCTCCTAGAACGATATCTAGCCCGGGATCGCAGGCCCGCCGCACTGGTTGCACATCGGGCTCGAGATCGCGTCTTTGATCATGTTGTTCTCGGCTCGGAGCTTGTCGTTCTCTTGCCTCAGGATTATGTTCTCATGCCTCTCCAATTGAGTTTAAAAAAAAAATGAATTATACTCACAAATATTCATCAGTTGTTATAGACTAAATGGGTTTTTACCTTCATTTGAGTTCGTCTGTTTTGGAACCAGAACTTGACTTGTTTGTGAAACTGAAAATAGTGTTTGCAGTGCTGATAAAAAAAATAATAAATAAAAGACAACATTGTAAGCCAACAACAAACAAATACCTGTTTGAGGGATCCCTTGGAATGATTATATAAAAGCCCACGAAATTAGGTATGGTCGAACATAGAAGAAACATTAGATATTGGTTGAACTTTTTTTTTTCTCAACTCCAGTTATTTCGTCTATGCAAGCAATACCGAGGTTCTGCACTGTGAAAGTGCGACATCAATTTCAGCCCCAACAATGGCGTTGTTCTTTACCAACGCGATGTCTAGGTTTTGGTTACGGAACTGGACTCACATAAAACAAAAAATTGGCTACGTAACCATCTTAAACACTAGCAATTTGATTTTAACCAACCTTTAGTTAATTTCCCGTAAATAACCATTTTGCTTACGTGGCATCTAATTAATTAAATAGTTTTATACCTTTGCCCTTATTTAATTCGGCCGCTATTTTTAATTAGGCAGTTTTTTTTAAAAAATTTTGAATCAAATATTGAAACCGAATAAAGAAGTTTTCAAATTTGAAATTTGAATTTTTCAGCAGATTTTGAAAGTTACCAGCGCATTTTTATTGTTGATTTGTTTTCTAATTTCGGTAAATAACATTAAATTACAATTTGAGAATATTTTCCATTTATTGTAAATCTGTTATTTATTTTGACTAGATCTTTCTTGATCCAATTTTACATTCAAAATTTATTCTTTCTTAACGTGTTTTTTAATTCTAGGTCCAAATTTCTTTTCTCAATCACTTGTTTCAGTAAATAACTCATATTTACATCTTGTTAACATAAAGAAATCTATTTCTTAAGTGTAAATAACTCTCTCATTTACATGATGACCAAACAACAATACTCTTATTTACATGATAAATGAATCAATTTACATTACTCTTATTTACATGATAAATGAATCATATTCTTTTTTGTAAACAAACAAACAATTAATTGCTTCTAAAAAACATTAATATTAATCGCTTCTCAAACAAATCGAACTAAATCCGCCTTCCTCAGCACCGACACACGACGCCCTAGACCTCGGCACTGGTAGCCCGACTTCGGTGCTTGGCGAGAACCCAGGACCGGACGATCTGTGGAATTAAACCCTCCATCTGTGGAATTAATTCTTCCTCCTTGCAAATCACATAATTGAACAATAATTTTTTTTCACAAGAGAATAACAAACTACGAACCTGAATACGACATGACAAACATTCCCGATGATGGGAACAATGACAGCTTGAAGCATTCATTTTATGAATCAAGTAAAAGAACAAACAACGATTTAATTTTCTACTTTTAATAGAAGCAAGTAAAAGAGAGAATGCCGAAGAACCTCACTTGTGGTTGAAAATAAAGGACGAAGGTAGGGTATCCGTGCGAAAGTGCTGAATCCAGCGGTGAAGCTTCAAGGAAGAAAAGTAGCCATCAGAGAAGATAGGATTGAGACGGCGAAGCCGCTCGGTCGCCGTTGCTGGAGAATATTGAGACGGCGGAGCCTTGTTGATTGTGGAGCCCATTTTATGGAGTTCAAGCGATTTCAATTCTTTACGCTGGAGAGATAATGAGAGAGGGGTTAGATATGCATTTATGGAGTTTTAAATGCTCCCTTGATTTGTGCGAGGTAGTTATGGTCGAATATTTTTTTCCATTTAAATTAATAGGCTGAAAATAATGGGCGAAAATTTGGTTGGAGTTATTTAAGGTCATTCATGTCTTTTAACATGCTGTAAATAGATTGTTGTGGCTAAAACCAAAACGCTTATAACCGTGTGGCTATATACCTATATAACCCCACATAAAATCAATTACAAAGATTTATATGGCAAATAAGCCAAAGACAATCGTGAAGTCTCAAACACCATTGAAAATCGTTTGGTAATATGTATGTGAGAAAAAATCGTGTACCTAACGAAACGAGTCTGTCCCTCTTTTTTCTTCTTCTGAAATCGTTGCAGAGATAGCTTCAACCGTGGCCGGCAATGGCGGGCTTGTCGCTCCGGTGCGGTGATTGCGGTGCTATGTTGAGGTTGTCGATAATTTTTTTTTCTGGCGTTTAATTTTTTTTTTTCATAAATATATTTTGTGACTGGGTTCCTCTAATTTTAATACCACATTGCCGACTTTATTAATATTTAGCTGTATATTGATGAGAGAGGAAAATGTGAAAAAAAAAAAATTAGGCCGTCACGTGTCTCCACCTGGCGATGCCACGTGGCGGCCTTAGGATGAAAGGGGGAGTGAAGTTACTCTTTATTAACTATGTTATAGATATACTAGACTTGGTAAACTGCTTATCCATGTTATAATTATGTAATATTTATCAAGGTAATGAATTACATAACAAAGAAAAAAAATTACATTTGCAGTATTTTAAATAAGTACATATTTAAAAATTAGTGTCAAGAAATCGTTCACATTTTTTATAATATTTTTGTAATTTTGGTACGGACTCTTTATGATTATGGACTGTTTGATTACTTATTATGTCTAATATGTAAAACAAACTCTTTTTGTTTTTAGATTACATTTATTATATGTAGAATGCTCAATAATGTAATCTAAATATAATTTAAACTTACATGATATCTTTAGCGCATATATTGATCAATCTTGAGCGTATTATCGATATAATATCTTATTATATAAAAATGTATTATTTATCTACGTCATCGCAACGCACGGCATACTGCTCGTTAGCTATATAAGCTCATTCATTTGTTCATTCTCAATATTATGGAACACTAATAAGAGCACTTGCAATCACAATATTTTTCATTTTTCCTTCACAAATATTGGTATTTTTCAACACACTTTGAGCATTAATTTCTCATTCAATTTAGCTCTAATTTTGGCACATAAATATTTTATCTTATATCCCTCATTACGAAGATTATGACTATGTTAGAATTATTCAATTTCGATGATTGAACCCGACTCAATTATTAACCACACATCAGCCAAAAACAAAATATTAAATACTATTTAATACTTTTATTCCAACACAATAAACAAATTGTAATCTTTTCTCATATTATCACAAAAAAAACTTTGTAAGAGTTTATGATTCACTCCTTTAATTTTCTTTCTCTTCCATATATAATGGAGCAAAAGTATCCTATAATATGAGTCAAATTTTTATTATTTCACTACAGTGATGTTTCAATTACTATAGTATTTATCACGTCAAGGGTGAGTACTGACACAAGAAAGTATGGACATCCTAGTTAAATGATTAGTTGAGCATGAACTAGAAAGCGAATGGGTGAGCCACTCGCTTGAAATGATGTCGATGTTTTCTTTGATCTCTCATGTATCAGGTAGACAATTTTTATGGAGTGTAAGTCTCCCAAAAAGCAACGTAGGCGTGAAAAGATATCCTCAAACCAAGCAGAAATTGGCCTTCGAGTGCAAAGGCATAAGAGAGCTTGACTGCAAGAGCCAGCTGTCGAGCAGAGACGAAAGTCGGCCTTAGTTACATTTCAGGTTCATATATATATATATATATATATATATATATATGTGTGAGTGGTAGATCTTCACGTCCGCATAATCATAAGATAAGTATTTATGTGTCAATTAAATTAAAAAAGTTATGTAATGTTTCTAATGATTCACATGGCATTATATATATATATATATATATATATATATATATATATATATATATAGTATATCATTAAAATGCTGCATTTTTTTTTGAAAGGCCTATTTTTAATTAAAAAAAATATTAATGATATACTAAAAACACATTTTAAAACATTCAAGTAGGGTATAATACTTATAGGACGTTAAGAATGTCATAAAATGAGTTTATTACTTTTAATTTTTTTTTTATTGTGGGAAATTTGGTTCTCATCCATAGTAAGCCTTTTATTTATTAAATGATTTTTTCTACAAGGAATCTATTAGTCTTTAAATGTGGTGTTATTAATACATAATGGGCCCTTTTATTAAATGGGTTATATTATAATACATACAACAACCTTAGAAATCGGTGTGATGCGGTCCAGCAGAGGATCATCCAAATAAAATGAGTCGTTTTCAATAATTTATTTTTCATCATATTTTATTTATTTTTCTTTAATTTTCAGAATTTTTGTGTTAAAAAAGTTTGTAGCCGTATTATCTTGTGAATATCAAACGTTTTATAACTTCAAAATTATATTTTCTCTCATATTTATACCATCTTGTTTGAATGAGAGTATAAAAAAATTACAATATTAAATGATATAATTTTTGTTATGGGGTGATTTTATATTCATAAAAAATGACGGTCCAACTCAAAACTAAGGAAAAGTGACTCACCAAGCCCCCGGTCCAAAGAAGGTCAAGACAACACGAAAGGGCATGTCCAAAGATTCTAGTGATGTGGCTAGTACAAAATGTCTTACGACGCGACGAGGATGAAATGTCCTATGACGCGATAATGATATAGTGTCTTGCAACACGGAAATGATAAAATGTCATGTGACGCAACAAGGATAAAATGTCCCGCGCCTCGACAAGGATAAAATGCCATGCGACGCGACAAGGATAAAATGTCTCGTCAGGTGTCCTGCGACCCGACAATGATAAAATGTCTCGAGGCCCGGCAATGATAAAATGTCATACGTCGCGGCAAGGATAAAATATCATGCGACCCAGCAAGGATAAAATGTCTCACGATGCGACAAAGATAAAATTTCATGCGATGCAACAAGGATGAAAGATCCTACGATGCGACAAGGATAAAAGGTCGGGTGTTCCGCGACCCGACAAGGATAAAATGTCCCAAGACCTGACAATGATAAAATGTCGTACGATGTGGCAAGGATAAAATGTCTCGCGACGCGACAAAGATAATATTTCATCCGACGCGACAAAGATAATCTTTCATTCGACGCGACAAGGATGAAAGATCCTATGATGGGACAAGGATAAAAGGTCCCATGATCCGGCAAGGATAAAATTTCTTGCGACGCGACAAGGATAAAATGGCATGCGACGCCACAAGGATAAAATGTCCTGTGACGCAACAAGGATAAAATGTCATGCGACGCGATAAGGATAAAAGGTCGCACGACGTGAGAATGATAAAATTCCATGCAACACAGTAAGGATAAAATGTCCGACGCGACAAGAATAAAATGGCATGTGACACAATAAGGATAAAATGTCTCGTGACGCGACAATGATAAAATGACATACGACACGATAAGGATAAAAAGTACTACGATGCAAGAAGGAAAAAGGTCAAGCGACGCGACAAGGATACAATATCTCACAGCCTGACAAGGATAAAATGTCCAGCGCAACGTGACAATGATAAAAAGTAATGCGACGCGACAAGAATAAGAAGACCCGCGATGCGCCATGGATGAGAAGTTATGAGACGCGGAAAAGATAAAAGGTCCTGCAACGCGGTAAGGATAATAAGTCTGGTGACATGACCATCCCAGGGGGGTCCTAATGACACCCGAATGACGAAACTACCATGACACCTAACACTCCATTATAAATATCTATAATCTCATCATTTAGAGGTAAGTTTCTCTCATACAAAACTTTGTCTCTCTTTCTTACCTCGCACCTTCTCTCTCTAGAATTCCTACGGCAAAACAAAAGCCCCCCCCCCCCCCCCCCCCCCCCCCCCCCCCCCCTCACATAGCACTTGACTAATGTTAAGCGTCGGAGGAAACCCCTCCGTGCCTTTGTAGCTCACTCTTTCTTTTTTAGGTGATGAACCGCTGGAAACCTCTTTTCGGCACGGAAAATGCGGCAAGCTTGAGAGTTTCTTCATCGTTTGAAAAACCGTGTGATCAAAGGGTCCGGCCTTAGATTGAACCACGACGGATTCTAAGTGTTCCATTTTTTCAGCATTAACAGTTTTCTCATATTTATACCAACTTGTTCCAAGTGATTTACCATACATTCAAAGTCCACAAAAATTCAATGATTAAAAATCAAAATAAGAAAATAGGTAAAGAGAAATGGAAAAAAAATGCAATCTACTAATTTTAAACCGATTTAGTTGTATGGTAAGTTCATATAAAATATATTGATCTATGATATTTTTTGTAGTGTTAGATTTTTATTGATGTTGGACTTCATCTTTCATTAATATTGTACTTGTGGGCTCGAATAGTTGATTCGGTCCGGGTTGAGAAAGCAATCTTGAGCCTGGATGGGCGGCCAAATAGCGGCTCGATTCGACGAGTATTCCTTCAAACGGTTACGTGAAGACTCGGACGCAAAGACTAGTCAAATCACGATCTCCTCAACTCTTCCTCCAAGACTGTAGATTGATAAGGTCCCAAGGATGATTGATTCTGGAGCATGACGTGTCCCTAGTACCGGAGCTCGTCGACCATCTTCAAGGGCTATAAATACGAGAGCAAGATGCTGATTTTGACACTTATCTTACTCTACATGCATACGACTTTCAACCAGAGTTCTCTATTTTCTTCTCCTCAATATTTCTGATTCGATTAAATTCTTTGATTATTTTAGCTATAATGTACTCTTATATTTTTACTAAATAAAAGGCTCCATGCCATATTTCGGTATTCAATTTATATTTATGTTATATCCATTCGTCTATTTTCATTTTCACAAGTTGCTTTGATCGTTACGAAATTCTAAGATTTATCAACAAAATTCAAATCGAGTGTTTTTCGTGAATAATTGAAACTGCATTCAGGTTCAACAATTATTATTTATAATTAATTTGACTATTATCAATAAAAGCCATTTTTTTTCTCTAGCCCATGGATTGTAGTAATGACTTATGTTGTTTAAATTCTATGAAAGTTCATCGAGAGAGCCGATTGCACAAAATCTGCCTTGTGAGTTATATCAAAATAAAAGAGAATAGTTTGGAAATGTTGGAGCAAGAATGGTCTTAAAAGATTTCTATAAATTATATGTGAAGAAGAAGAGTGGTACATTAAGGTGATGCATTATGAATCAAGATCCGTAAAATTAGTTAATTATTATTAAAAAAAAAAAAAAAAAAAAAAGGAGACCAAAACCTGATCAATGCAAGAACCACAAATAGTCCACGTTTATCTTTTTTGGATCGAATAATCCACATTTATCTTGTCCTTCCCTTTTATCCATTCCAACCTTTTGAAACAAATACAAAAATAAATCTCGACCATCTATATTGTAAGTAACGTTGTGACCACGTGGAAAATGAACTCTTATTTTTGTCTACGTAAAACGTCCATCCTGAAACCGACCAGGTAATTCCAACAAATATTCAATAGAGCAAGAAATATTTATATAAAAATAAGAATATATAAAAAAAAGTCGTAAAAAAGAAAAGAAAAAATAGAGTGTATATATATAAATAAAAAAATAATTAATTCCGACCCCAATCCTTATCAATTCATCACCATAATCATTTATCATCATCTACTACAATACCTGTCTGCTGGTTCAACAGGTCAACGAAACCCAAACCTCATACCAGACTGTCCACGAGCTCTCCAATGGAGGAAAACGACAAACCGATATCCTTCTACGACACGTCGTCGTCGTCGACGACGCAGCCTCTCCTCGCCGAGCCACCACCGTCTTCATCTTCTCACGGCGGCGATGGCGACGAGGACCGTCCGGAATCCGAAGCCCAGTACCTCCAGATCTCGTACAACGACTCTCACAGACCATTCAAGGACATTACTTTCCTCGTCCTCTTCCTCATCCTCGTCCTCTCCACCTTTGGCTTCGGAATCTTCTCAATCTTCCATCGAAACACGAACTATTCGAACCTCTCGTCTTACGTCTACGATTCTAATTCCACTTCCTGCGAGATAGGCTCTCTTTCTTCTTCTTCTTCTCGTTCCGATCTCGACTTGTACGTCCTGTCTTCTTCGCATGTCAACAAAGATTTGGTGTGGACGCTCGTGGCTACTCTGATTCTAACCCTGCCAATTTGCTTGCTTCTTCTCTTCTCGCTCAAGCATTACACCAAACAGATTGTGTACGCTTCGCTTCCGCTCTTCGTACTCATTCCGATCTTCTTCAACGTGTATTGGTTCGTCGCATGTACTCTCAGCGCATCCTGTAGCGACGCCTTTCCGTTGGCCTATAGAATTTTGGTTCTGGTCTTCGTGTTTCTAGTCATCGGTGTCATCGTGTGGATTTTCGTGGTCAATTGGCATCGGATTGAGCTCACTGTGAGCATAATTGGAGTCGCCTCTGACGCACTCTCGAGTAATTTGGGTTTGTTCGCAGTTTTACCGTGCCTGACGATCTCCTTGGCTGTTTATCTCGCTCCGATCGTGGTGTTCTTGGTGTTTGCGAGGCTCAATGGGAAGATCGTTGCTCGGGAATCGAGCGGCGATTACAGTTGCGTGTGGAAGCAAGACAGTTGGGTCCCGGCTTACTATGCGCTCGCGATTCTGACGATGCTTTGGTCCGCGGCGGTTATGGTGGAAGCTCAGGTGTTTGTGATCAGTGGGACTATCGCACAGTGGTACTTTGAGAAGGACGAGGAGACTCGGAAACGGAGTATCAGAAGCTCCTTGAGGTCAGTTCTATCGCCTTTTCTAAAAATGTTTTGCTTGTGATCATCTTATTGTTTGGTGTTGAGCTAGTGGATTAACCCGATATATGATTTGACTCTCGCAAGTTTGTGAACTTATTAACACTTTCTTTAGCATTATCTTTTTGATGTTCTTCGTATCTTATTAGAGAAAGTTTGGCTGGGTAGATGAGTTCATTCTGATTTCATTAACCGTTACAATTAAGAATCCCACGTCAAAAAGATAAAGGGAAAGGGACGTGATAAAATTTATAAGGCCACGCATTACTCTAGCTCATCTGCCTGTTGATTTTGGGATTAAACCCTAAGTACTTAACATGGTCTCAAGCGAGCACCGGGTCCAATGATACTTAACGTTTACTTAATGAGAGAAAATTGCGGTTAACATCATAATTATATGCTTTTCGGCTGGTTAATGAATATTTTTTAACCCGATGCACTTATTTTTAGTTGAGTTTGTATCGATTCAACGGCTGTATTTGATAGATGAATCAATATTATTGAACGGTGTGTTGTTTGATTAATGCGAAGCATGTGAACTCGTTATTTTTCAATCGTGTTTGAATGTTCTTCATATTTGTTTCGGAAGGAGTCTATTATGATTGATTGACACTAGAAGGCGAACCATAATTATCCACTTTTCGTCTAGTTCAGGGAACATATTTCCACTGTGCTGAATCTTCTAGCAATATTCTAAGGTAGTTTATTGGGTGTTTTGTTTCAGACACGCCTTTGGTCCATCTTCGGGCACAATATGTCTGTCGGGCTTGCTTATCTTCGTTGTTAGGATGGTGCGAGCCGTTGTGGATACCGCAAGAGAAGAGGAGGCTCGTGGGTTTGTGATTCTCATGCTGCGTTGCTGTGTCAATGCTCTACTCTCGGCTGTTGACTTTCTCAACAAGTTCACGATCAACTTTGTTGCCATAACCGGAGAGGCTTATTGTTCGTCCGCCAGAATGACGTATGAGCTTTTGAAACGCAATCTCATGTCTGCCGTTTTCGTGGAAACCATCTCGTCCCGTCTCTTGGCTGGAATTGTGTTCGTACTCTCGGCTATATATGCGATTGCGGTGAGTGTTCTTCAAATTTTGTGCATTTGGTTGTTGTCTAAGGTAATGATAGATCGACTGATACACTTCTTATTTACTCATGAAGTGTAAATTATCATATGATTTAATTAAATCATGTTTTAGTATAGGTTGATCATTAAGGTTTACGAGAGGATTCGGTAAATTAATTAATAAAGTGATGTTTAGGAGTAGAGTAGATTCTAGATTGAGAGATCGAGCTACGCCTCCATAGATTGGTGTAATCATTAAGCTTGACATCAATAATAATATCGATTTGTAATCATAGATTGGTGTAATCACTGTCACATAACTTCAATTCAAACATATTTGCTTCAATTTTTTTTTTTTTTTTTTTTTTTTGTATCCGATTCCCTAGTTTTGGACAAGAGAAATTGTAGGAAGGTATAAAAAAAATTATTCGTACGCTTAATTTAAAAATCACTTTAGAAAAAGGCCCTGCAAGATTAAGCAACGCTCAACGAGTAGAAAATTATGAATGGAAATCTCATAAGACACTTGAATTCCACCAAATAATGTCTTGAGTACTTAAAAACGTCATCTCAAGTTCAAACTTTGATCGTATAGCTGTTTTTAAAGACTTTGTATCACACAATTTAGATTCACTGGTCTCATTGCTCTGTGGCCTTTTGTTTTATATATATACTGATTTTTTCGACGGATGTGAGAGCAGGCTTGGGGGATCTTAAAGGGTGTGACTGATCTCGGGGGCGATTCGTACTTCGTAGCAGCAATAGCGTGGGTGTTACTGATTGTGGTCCTCGGGTATTTTGTCCACGTGCTCGATAATGTGATTGATACGGTGTACATCTGCTATGCCATCGACAGGGACAGAGGCGAAGTATGTAAACAACAAGTTCACGAGGTTTACGTTCTCCTTCCCATCACCAGAAACCATAGACCTCCACTTGTTTCCAACGTATAAAAAGTTTTTTTTTTTTTTTTTTTTTTTTTTAATTTATTTGTTGTTGCCATTGTGCGTGTTCTTTCTGTATGAAGTTACAATTTGATAATATTTTTGTGCATAAAAACACTTTGATTTCGGAGTGGTTCTTGTACTTGTAAATCATGAGGTTTCAATTCCATTGATATAAAGCCTTCTCTGTTTTTTTTTTTATAGCAAAAGTAGTCGATTACTTTATTGTATTTATTGCCGTAGTAAAACTGAATACTGGCTTTGCTTACGTCAGTACTAAATGATTTTGTATTATGAGTTTTCTGAAAAAGTCCCACATGGGCTAAGTAGCAAGGATGAGAGGGTTCACCATTAGGTATTGAACAGGATCTGATGCTCGTACATTTTAATCCTTGATTTTTAAGGAGACAGAAACTCAAACTTGGTGGATGATCCCAACAACCAAAAGCGCATCTCCATCTGCTGCACCAGATCAAACCATATAAGCCCACACAGGATTATCCTCCCCCATAGGATCCTCTCACGGCAGTGTTATCATTAGTACCAAAGATGTCGACTTCCTGTGACAGCTAGAATATTACCGTTGCAGGTCTCTCTCCTAGGACTGTGATTGTCAAGCAGCCTTTATTCCTTATTTTACTATTGTATTTTTGGGAAAAAAAATGTGTATATATAAACGCATAGGATTGTAATAAATGTGTAGAGCAGAGTCAATACTCTTTAATACAAAAAGCTTTCTTTATCTCTCCTTCATTTTCTATATGGTATCAGCGCCTTTTTGCTCTCCCTCTCTCATCTCCTAAAAAAATGGAAGAACAAAACACTAATCCCGAGGTCTTACAAAATGATGAACCCTTGCTTGAAAATTCACCGTCTTCACTACTCACCCAGATTATCCAACCCCAGAATAACCAACCAGTCTTTCTTCATCTCACCGAGTCTACTTACCTCGTCTGGCATCAACAAATCATGGCCGCAGTTCATGGCTATGGCCGCAAAGGCTATCTCCGCAGAACAGAAAATCCCCCACCTCAAACTATCACTATCCAAAACACATCTACTCCAAACCCCAACTACGCTCTTTGGCTCCGTCAAGACCAGCTACTCATGTCGTGGGTTCTAACCTCCATCAGCGAGAATATCCTGGTGGCCATGGTCGGAAACAACACGGCTCATGAGGCGTGGGACGCCCTTGAACGCACCTACGCCACTCAATCAAAGGCAATGATTATGTACTAAAAGTTGCAGATCCAAACCTTGAAGAAAGGAAATCTCACCATTCGCGAGAAACTGACCAAGATGAAGTCATACACAGACATCCTCGCTTCAGCTGACTACCCTCTCAGCGATGAAGACCAGATCTTTCACATCCTGTCTGGGCTCGGTCATGAATATGGCCCTGTCATCGTGACTGTCACCTCCCTGCCTGATGAGTACTCCCTTGAGGACCTTGGAGCACTACTCCAAAGTTTCGAGATGCGTCTCGATTCCATCTCCGGCAATCAAGTCAACTCTGATGGATCGCTTCCCTCGGCAAATCTATCCTTCCAGTCCAACAACCGAAAAGGGGCTTCCAACAACAGCACCACCACAACCAACTCATCCACCTACAAGCCATGTCGAGGAATATCGCGCGGAGGCAGAGCTCGTGCAGGACGGAGCTGGAATTTTGGGAGGGGTGTTGCTTGCCATCTATGTGGTTGCCAAGGCCACACCGTCAAGAGGTGATTTTACCGCTTTTACCCCAACTTCAAAGTCAAAGTGGTGGTGGTTACTCCAACAACAGTCAACAGAGCAGCAACTCTCTTCAATCCAACAATAGAGACACCAACACCAACATGACTACCATGCTCGCCACACCCGACTCAAGCTTCGATAGCAGCTGGTACCCAGACTCCGGAGCTACCAACCATGTCACCAACGACCTCAATAATCTCTCCTTGGGCTCTGAATACACTGGCTCAAACCGTTTGCACATGGGTAACGGTATTGGTCTAAAAATATCCCACCTTGGATCTTCTTCCATACCAACAAAACACCGATCTCTTGCCTTAAACAAACTTTTCCATGTCCCTAAAATAACCAAAAACCTCATAAGTGTCTCTCAATTTGCAAAAGACGATTATGTTTTCTTTGAATTTCACTCACATGTTTGTTTTTTCAAGGATCAAACAACGGGGACCACCTTGTTGTAGGGGAGTCTTGAAGATGGGCTTTACAAATTTCAGATCAACCAAGGAAGTGAGGGCATTTTAAAGTTGAAGAATGGTTTAAATTCCAAAAGGCCAATATGTTCGGCCAAGTCTGGTAGTTTGTCCACTAAGACCTATTTGTTTCTCTTCAATCAAGAGTGTAGATCGCTTAACTTTGTTAACACATAGATGGCATCGAAGGTTAAGTCACCCATCCTTAAATGTCTTAAATCATGTTCTCAAATCTTGTACCGAGTTTACAGCTATGCAAAATTAATCTTTTTTTTTTTGTTCTCATTGTGTCAAAGGAAAAAGCCACAAATTACCTTTTCCAAAATCACAAACTTTTTTTCCAAAACGACTTCAGCTTGTCCACTCCGATCCATGAGGTGCATGACCAGTTACATCTCGAAATGGTTTTTCGTTCTATGTGAGCTTTATTGATGAATTATCCAATACACACGTTTATACCTCCTAAAACTAAAATCGAATGTCTATGATGTGTTCCTTCACTTTTAAACCCTTGTAGAAAACCAACTAGGCACAAAAATAAAAACGTTTCAATCTAATTGGGGTGGGGAATTCCAATCTCTTCAAAAACATCTTCTCCTCTGGTATCCATCATCAAACCTCTTTCACTCATACCCCATAACATAATGGTGTTGTTGAACGCAAGCACCGACACATCGTTGAAATGGTCTAACTTTTCTCTCCCAATCCCATATACCCACAAAATTCTGGGACGATGCCTTCACGACCGCGGTTTATCTCATCAATAGACTCCCCACGGAAAATCTACAGAAAGGATCCCCCGTTGAGGGTCTTTTCAAAACTAAACCTGATTATTCCCGCCTTAAATGTTTTGGTTGAACCTGTTACCCCCATCTTCGTGCCTACAACAAGCATAAACTCGAGTTCAGGTCCAAGGCTTGCACTTTTCTAGGCTGCAGCAACCAGTACAAAGGTTACAAATGCCTTGCTCCGGATGGTCGCTTATACATCTCTCGTCACGTCGTCTTCGACAAAGACACATTCCCATTCTCGGCCTCTCAACAACAATCCAAACTCATTCACACTGAGAGCACATATCAGTGTTTTCATCACCACCCAACAAAAACTATTCCTACCTCTTCTCTGGATATGGAGCCACCATGCGTTGACCATGTTGCTTCTTCACCTGCGACACCACACGATGTAAGTTCGAGTCTTTCAGACTTCCCTGCCGATGATATTCTTTCTGCTCCCACCATGGAACAAGTCAACACTGACTCAGACCATCCCGATGGCGTTCCAACCAACCTGGCCGTCACCAACCGGCACCAAATGCGCACTCGGTCGAAAGATGGAATTTTTCGGCCTAAAATTTTCATTGCCACTATTGCCCTCCAGACATGCGAGCCACCTACCATTGAAAAGGCACTTCAGTCCCCACATTGTTCGTAAGCGATGCAGCAAGAACTCCATACCCTTCGCCAGAATAACGCGTGGTCTCTCAGGCTCCTACCTATTGGACGAATAGTGGTTGGAAGTAAGTGGATCTTTAAAACAAAAGGCGTGCGAATGGAAATATCTACCAATGCAATGGCCGCTTATCGCTAAGGGTTTCCATCAAACCGTGGGCTTTGAATTTGCAAAAAATTTGAGCCCCGTGGTAAAGCAAGCAACCATTCGCATCGTCCTCTCAATATCCTTGGCTCACAATGGGTCCCTTCGGAAATCGGACGTCAATAACGCATTCCAAAACACTGTGCTCGACGAGGAAGTCTATCTTCAGCAACCCCTAGGTTTTTCTACTCTTGGTGACCCTTATCTTGTATGTCGGCTCCACAAGGCCTTGTACGGCCTTAAACTGGCCCCTCGAACATGGTTCGATCACCTTCGCCAGTCACTGACCTCTCTTGATTTTTCTTCGTCTCGAGCCAAAAACTCATTGTTCCTCCGCTTTTGCCCTACCTCGTGTGTACTAATCCTGGTTTATTTCGATTACAAAATTTTCACCGGTGATATTTTGGCTGAAATCGACTATCTTGTCCACCAGCTCAACGAGAGTTTGCCCTCAAAGATCTTGGCGAACTCCATTACTTCCTTACTATTCAGGTTACCCGTACCGACAATGATCTTGTCCCATCTCAAGAGCAGTGTGTTACCGATCTACTTGCACGAGCCGATATGAACCAAGCACCAGGTGTCACCACGCCAATGACCACTGGACCACCCCACTTAGTCAGTCGCGGTGACCCATTGATGATGTTGTTAGGAATTCTTGCCCATGAGAGATAATGAATAAAACATAAATGATTACTAAATAGAATAATGGTTCACTTTATTAGCATCATAGGATTAGTGGGTTGAGCTCTGAATATCATAATCAATAGCAACTATCATTCGTAGCCTCTGTATTAAACTGAGTCACGTGTCGGACACCTGAGTTCGGGCGGTGAGCTAAAACATGGTGGACGAATGCTACATGCATGGATAGCTATAACTAAAGTCATATATGCGGAACACTAGTGAAGGTTGATCACGACATGCGAGCATTCTGCACTTGTGGTAAGTGCACGACCCGGACAGACTTTGGTTGTAGATGTGTCGTTTAAGTACCGTCACGACACACAACTGGGATCGTTATGATGGTCACAATGAGAATTGATCTAAATCCTGAAGTGATCATGGACACTGGATCATGTTACGGCGCTCTTTGACTCATTCGCTAAAAGTCTACTATCATGCTAATCACAACTTATGTCTTGGGAGTTTCGAAGCATGATTCGAGTGGAAAGTGGTTGACAGGTACGGAATCCAGCTTTCCTGAAAGAAGGTCAATGTTCACTCACATAAGGGTTGATTCCAGAATCGATAGATTGCTGACACTTCCGAAGTATATACGTTCGGTAGGAATCTTTCGTTGGGAAAGCAACAGTGCTTAGGGCATATATGTATCAAGAAAGGTGTAACGGATTAATTGACCTTTCTCGATATGGGTTGAACTTGGAGGATCTTCATCACGTACTGACTAGATCAGTGGAAATTCGTCACGATGAGTAAATATAATTATAGTATAAAGGAGAGTTCAGTCTTGGCGTATGTACATGGAGTCTGACCAAGATTAGACAAATCAATGTGGAAAAAAGAATTGACTTTTTCGTCTTTTCATCGAATTTGTTAAGCTTCTATTACTAGGTCCATAGTCCCCGATTCGGCTTCGATAAGACGAATAAAGAACCTCTAATAATAATGTGTTTCATTATTATAATCTCACTATCTATAATTATAATTGACATCATCAGTTATGAAATATGGGTATTTGCAGAATTAAATAAATATTTATAGTAGCATTTGTTCTTTAATGTTTGATCAAGTAAATAATTAATCAATTACTTATTTGTTTATTGTTGGATCAAGTAAATAAATAATCAATTGAGTTTTAAGCAATTGGGCCTTGCACCAGTGGGAATCGAATTTTTAGGATTTGGCATAGGGATATGCGCAAATCCTCTTGGCCGTGAGGTAGAAATTTGTCCAGTATATAATTGATACCTACCAATATTTTCTCTTTAGTTGTTTAAATAAAGCAGAGAAAAAAAATTTAAAATGAAATATAATTCTAGTATAAAGGAGAGTTCAGTCTTGGCATATGTACGTGGAGTCTGACCAAGATTAGACAAATCAATGTGGAAAAAAGAAATGACTTTTTCGTCTTTTCATCGAATTTGTTAAGCTTCTATTACTAGGTCCATAGTCTCCGATTCGGCTTCGATAAGACGAATAAAGAACCTCTAATAATAATGTGTTTCATTATTATAATCTCACTATCTGTAATTATAATTGACATCATCAGTTATGAAATATGGGTATTTGCAGAATTAAATAAATATTTATGGTAGCATTTGTTCTTTAATGTTTGATCAAGTAAATAATTAATCAATTACTTATTTGTTTATTGTTGGATCAAGTAAATAAATAATCAATTGAGTTTTAAGCAATTGGGCCTTGCACCAGTGGGAATCGAATTTTTAGGATTTGGCACAGGGATATGCGCAAATCCTCTTGGCCGTGAGGTAGAAATTTGTCCACTATATAATTGATACCTACCAATATTTTCTCTTTAGTTGTTTAAATAAAGCAGAGAAAAAAAAATTTAAAATGAAATATAATTCTAGTATAAAGGAGAGTTCAGTCTTGGCATATGTACGTGGAGTCTGACCAAGATTAGACAAATCAATGTGGAAAAAAGAAATGACTTTTTTCGTCTTTTCATCGAATTTGTTAAGCTTCTAATACTAGGTCCATAGTCCCCGATTCGGCTTCGATAAGACGAATAAAGAACCTCTAATAATAATGTGTTTCATTATTATAATCTCACTATCTGTAATTATAATTGACGTCATCAATTATGAAATATGAGTATTTGCATAATTAAATAAATATTTATGATCAATTAAATAATTAATCAATTACTTATTTGTTTATTGTTGGATCAAGTAAATAAATAATCAATTGAGTTTTAAGCAATTGGGTCTTGCACCAGTGGGAATCGAATTTTTAGGATTTGGCACAGGGATATGCGCAAATCCTCTTGGCCGTGAGGTAGAAATTCGTCCACTATATAATTGATACCTACCAATATTTTTTCTTTAGTTGTTTAAATAAAGGAGAGAGAAAAATATTTAAAAGAAAATAATATATTGTCATTTATTCTCTCTCATGAATAAATAAGATATTATCTTTTATTCTCTCTCATGAATATTAGGAGAGAATAATATTTTAAAAGAAAATAAGATATTTTCTTTATTCTCTCATTAATAAATATTCTATATTTATACAGGAAGCAAAATTTCATAGATATTGATCCGATGGCTAAGAGAGAAAGTATGATTTATGAGATGAGATCCAATTATCAAGCTTTGATTCACTAGTGTGAACGCAATAAAAGGAAATAATATATTTTGAAAACTACCAAGAATATATCATTTGTACTACTATAAATAAGGGGTTAATGAAAAGAGAAAAATACACTTTTGGTGCCTCAGAATTTTCGACCAAAGAGCTCTCTCTCTCTCTCTCTCTCTCTCTCTCTCTCTCTCTCTCTCTCTCTACCCCTTGGAATTGCTCTATTCCATTCGTAGAAAATAAGAGTGAGATCTTGAAACAACATTCGTTTCTTGATCATGTGAGATTAAAGAGTGTGGTCCCAGACCGTATTTCTTTATTCGTCCGAAGATTATGTTTCGGAAGACTACAGTGTCATCAAGAGGAGTACGAGGATCTGAAAGCTTGAAGTAGGAGATCAATGCATTTGAAGATGGATTGAGAAAGCTCGAACACTACTACAAATTAACATATTAGGTGCGGAAGGGTATTAGGTGCGACATGTCGCACCTAAAAGTCGCACCTAAGCTCATATTAGGTGCGACATGTCGCACCGGATACTCTACCACATGATAAAAAATTTCGCTAATTTTTAGTGGTATCCGGTGCGACACTGTCGCACCGGATATGTTTTTGTCGCACCTAATACTAATAGGTGCGACGGTTGTCGCACCCAATAGTTTTAAAATTTAAAGTTGTCAGCCATATTCCCCCGAAATTTTTTGGGTTTCGGATTTCATATCCGGTGCGACATTAGGTGCGACATGTCGCACCGAATATGTGTATTAGGTGCGACAATGTCACACCCAATAGGTTTAGGGTATTATAAATACCCGAGACTCCTTCTTCCTTAGCCGAGTTTCAAATCTATCTGCATATCTCCCTCTCTCTCAATCTCACTCTCTCTCTCTCTCCGACTAGCCTCCACTCGGCCTTTCTCCGGCAACTTGCGTCCCCTCCGCCGTGAATCTCGCCGTCCTCCAAGGTACGCCTCACTCTCTCTCTCTCTCTGTCTCACCCTCTCTCCGTCAATCTCACTCTGTCTCTCTCCGACCAGGCCCGACCCACCCGACCTCAGTTGAAGCCCTCGAAGACCGAAACCCAAGCCAAGCTCTGATTCTCCGCGCTGAACTCAAGCCTGGTCGGCGAAACAACGATCCGAACATCCTCCGGCGAACTAGTCCTCACCTCGTACACCGCTCCGGCCTTGCTCCCCGGTACTTCACCACCTCGCTCCCTCCTCGAACACCACCGAGAACGACGGGTAGTTCAGATCCCTGCCAGAGCCCCGACTCCGTTCGCACACGCGCTCGTCCTCTCTCGGACGAAAACCGAGTCTCCTCCGACAGCCCCCTGCGAGGCACCTTGGGGAACGGCAACCACCACTTGTCCCGTTGAACTTCGAGCCCCCAAAATCCGCCCAGCTTCTGCAGGTCGGAGCGCCGCCGCGGGACCATCACCTCGAACGGCCTCAGCTCGACGATTGACTCGCTCACGCACAACAGCCACTCCCTCGGCCCAGCCCCCGGCCCATCCTCCGCCCAGCCCTCGGCCCTGCCCGACGTTTTCTTGGTGATTACATTACCCTAAAACTAGTGACATAGACACTCGTTTTCTTGGTGACTAGCACAAATTAGGCAAAATGATGACCAAAACTGAAGGGAAATAATTTTGTATTGACTTGAAATATTTCAATAGAATATTCATTAATAGATTTTAGCATGTGTGTGACATTTGGTTGTGACTTGTGAGCATTCTTATTAATTTATTTCACGATGTATGTTGCCGCAGCTCGTCCCCGACTTGCTGCAGCCCGTCCCCGACCTCGCCGCAGCTTGGTCACTTGCAGCCCCGCGTCATATCTCGTTGCCTCGTCGTCGCCTCGGAAAAATGTTAGTTATTTGTAATTAGTAATATCTTTAGATTATTTAATATTTTTAGATTATTTCATATAGATTACTTAGTAATATATATGAAAATATAACTTTGATTAGATGTTAACACGTTTAATTAATTAATTAATTAGTAACATGTTTAGTTAGATTAATTAGTAATATATATGAAAATAGTAACATGTTAGATTAGATGATAATATAACTTTGATGAAAATAGTAGCATATAGTAATAGTCAATTTTTTTTAATAATGTGTAACATGTTAGATTAGATTAATTAAGTTAAAATTAATATATTAAATTAATTAGTAACGTGTTTAGTGTAATTTAATGTAATTGTAACATGATTTGTTTAAGTTGATTGTAATTTGTTGAAAATTTGGTTAATTAATTAATTTAATACTTTTTTAGTTAGATTAATTAGTAATATATATGAATATATTTTAAAATGAATTAGTAACATGTTAAATTTAATTTAAACTTATTGAAAATTTATTGCAATGGAGCTACGGAGGGAGATGTACGCGATGCGCGATGTTTTGGGAGCTACGGAGGTTGCAAAACGTCGTGATCTCCCAAGAAGATGCGGAGATGTACGCGATGCGCGATGTTTTGGGAGCTACGGAGGTTGCAAAACGTCGTGATCTCCCAAGAAGATGCGGAGATGTACGCGATGCGCGATGTTTTGGGAGTGCGCAGAGACTGGGAAGTCGGTTTAGGGCCTTCGATCCCAAGGTCATCGTTGGGTGTTGCCCAAACGCTAGATGGAGGCTCGTCAAGTTCGTCATCTCAGACCGATCCATTGGTTGCCGAGATGCGAGCTCAGATGGATGCCCAACAAGCCGAGCTGCAAGTGATGCGGCAACAGATCGCCTTCCTCAGCCAGCAGCACAACCAGCTCCCACGACTCCTCAACCTCCGCCTGCATCGCAACTAGGTGGGACGGATCAGCAGACGCCAGGTTCCACGCCGGGTTCTACGCCTGGTTCTATGGATTACTTGCGAGACCGTCCTTACGGAAGCGGCGGAACGAGCGGCAGCGCGTCAGGCAGCGGTGGACGAGGACGCGGAAGCGGTTCTCGAAGTTCTGGCAACTTATTCGGTAGAGGAAATTCTACTATCGATAAGTTTTATAGGAAAAAAAATTAGGAATTCATTTTTTTCGCTTTTTTTGGAAAGAATTTGTATTTTTAATTAAGAATTCTATTTTCAGAATATTATTTCTAATTCATTTAGAATTTTGTTAATTAATTTTTATTTAATTTTAAATGAATTTTAATTTACTTTTTTAATTTTGTATTTTTTTTAATTTAAAAACGACATTAGGTGCGACAATGTCGCACCTAATAATACGGCGGGAATGTCATTAGGTGCGACACTGTCGCACCCGATATGAATTTACCCGCCAATGCTATTAAATTCGGCATGAAAATAGCTTGGGCTTTAGGTGCGACATGTCGCACCTGAAAGTGTCGCACCTAAAGGTGTACTTATTCGGTGCGACATGTCGCACCAAATACCTTCTGCGACGGGTTATCCGGTGCGACTATGTCGCACCTAGTGTCGCACCTAATAAACTTTTAGGTGCGACATTTGAAGCTTTAGGTGCGACATTCGTCGCACCGGATATCGTTTTTTGTCCTAGTGGAAGTTTCTGTTCGTGAGCCCAATCCGTAAGTTCTCTATGAACCTTGTTCTTTACTCTTATTGGTTGCTTGACATGTTTGAATGCTTTCATTATTTAATTAATAAAGTAAATCTAGATCTTGTTAGATAATCATCATTTTAATTAGCTCTTGTTAGTGTAATTAACTTATTCCGCAATTTACATGGTTATCAAGGTGAGCACATAATTACAACAAGTGATATTGGAGCGATTGTTCGTGTCCGATACCACTCGTGTTTCCCCAACAAGTTGTATCAGAGCGATTGTTCGTGTCTCATACCTACTTACTTTCCCAACAAGTGGTATTAGAGCGATTGTTCGTGTCAGATATCCTATGTGCTTCACCGACGAGTTGTGTCGGAGCAATCGTTTATGTCCGATACCCCTCCCCCCCTCGTTTCACCAACAAGTGGCATCAGAGTGATTATTCGTGTCTGATACCACTCGTTCATCACCAAGAGATGTGACCAACTATCGCAGCTTGGTCGGACTGTAGAATATGTCACCATCACTCGCTCGGACATCGCGTTCAGTGTAAATAAGGTCAGCCAATTCATGCATCACCCCTTGACTTCTCATTGGAATGCTGTGAAGCTTATTCTCCGGTACCTCGCTGGAACTCGCCACCTTGGCTTGAAATTCCAATGCTCGGCCCATCTCAACCTCACGTGATTCTTCGATTTCAACTGGGCCATCGATCTGGACGACCATTGATCGACATCAGGCTTCTGTGTCTTCTTAGGTGATAATCTTATCACTTGGTGCTCCAAGAAGCAGACAACAATTTCCAGGTCCAGTACCGAAGCCGAATACCGAAGCCTAGCACACTCCACGGCTGAAGTCTTCTGGCTTCAGTCACTCCTTCTGTGAGCTCCGGCATGTTCATCAGACTCGCCAACCTATCTTCTGGGTCGACAATCTAGGTGATGTCTCTCTCGCTGCCAATCCAGTATTGCACTCGCGCACTAAACACATGGAACTAGATTTATACTTCTTCCTCAAAAAAGTGCTTAACAAACAGCTCTCGGTCCAGCACGTCCCGGCCACGGATCAGATGGCGGACATACTAACAAAACCTCTCAGCGGTCAATTCTTCGCTTACCTGCGTCGAAAACTCAACATCACCGATGTGCAGACGCTCGAATTGCAGGGGGGTATTGAGAGCTTGGCCCAACAACCCAAAGCCTATCTGCTGCACCAGATCAAACCAAATAAACCGACACATGATTATCCTCCCACATAGGATCATCTCGCGACAGTGTTGTCATTAGTACCAAAGATGTCGACACCCTGTGACAGCTAGAATATTACCGTTGCAAGTATCCTTCTAGGACTGTGATTGGTCAAGCTACTAGCACAACCTTTATTCCTTATTTTACTATTGTATTTTTGGCAAGAAAACATGTATATATACACACACACATGGGATTGTAATAAATGTGTAAAGCAGAGCCAATACTCTTTAATACAAAAGACTTTCTTTATCTCTCCTTTACTTTCATAATTCATCACCGTTCGATCAGAGCGTGATTAACGGCTACACGAACACCTTCTGGTGGTCATGTGTTGTAGAGGATCGTTCTCAGCCAAGCGTGGATTGCTGGCTGGGGTGGTCGTACGGTTGTCTGACCGTTCCTTCCCCAAATTTTAAATTTTTGTCACGAAATTAAATTACTAATTTTTATGTAATATTCTTAATATCGGTCGTTAGGCTCTATAGTTCTCCTTAGAGCTTGTTTAGTATCAAACCTCCAGGTTTTGCTAAAATAAACAAATCATTATATAGTATTATCCAAGACTAAAAGAGTCCCAGAAAAATTATATTAGATATTACTTATAGTTTACCCAATATAAAGTACTAAGGATCATTTTTCTATTTTCATGGCAGTTTAGTACTCCTACGGGCAGTAGGAACATAGTTTTAGATTAAAAGAGAAAACTTAGAGCATATAGGGTTTTAAATTGAATAATTTAAATAAAAATATTAATCCAAACAAAATTGAATCCTCCAGTAAAAATACTTGAAACAAAGTGTGTGCTAAGTGCTATATTCCAAAAATAACACGGGCGCTGAAGTTAATTTAATATATATACAACTAGCTAAAAAATAATTAAATATCATTAACGTAGCGATGGGTGAGAAGGGAGTGAACCGACAAACGGAAGCTGGGGTTTCTATGGAAGCAACCCCTCAAGAAGTCCTTCCCGTCTTCGCACATCTTTTCAGGTATAGCCGGATCCTCGAAAGGCAGCAAATCACGAAGAAACTCGCCGGCGTCGAAAGGCTCGAAGCGCTTCCACGGACACTCCCCGGTGGCCATCGTCACCACCGTGCACCCAAGGGACCACACATCCAGCTCCGGCCCAATCCTCCCGAACTCCACTGACTCCGGCGACATCACCTGCGGGGTCGCTCGAAACCTTCCCTTCCACATCTCCGGCACGACGACCTCGCGGGGCTCCTTGGCCTGACCGAAGTCGGCGAGTTTCAGTCTGTACGTCAATCGGCTTCCCGGGAAGGCAAGGATGTTCTCCGGCTTGACGTCGCAGTGGACGTACGACTTTTCGTGAAGGGCTTTTAGGGCTTCGAGGATCATTCGAGTGTAACCCCTTACTTCACGGTCGGAGAGTCGGAACACGCCGATCAAGTCTTGTAGCGTTCCCGCGGGGGCGTATTCCAGAAGAAGGTTGTAGAAGATTCCTTCGCCGGTGATGGTTGTGTGGTCGGAATAGCAGTCGATGACGTGGGGGCAGTCGGAGAAGGCTTCCAAGACTCGGCGTTCTTTTCTCAGAGAAGACGACTCTTCCGAGAGGGCTCTCTTCACCGCCACTTCTCGGTGAGCTCCGTTCGCGTCCACGTAGATGGCCCAGAAAACATGGCCGTAAGCACCGCTGCCCAGAAATCGACCCAATTTACACGTCGAACGTCGCGAGTGATCGCCGTTGAATGAGCTCATATATAAACGATATTAATATATATGAGAGGTTTTCGAGAGAAAAGAGAAAAGATATATACGTAATTATAAGAAGTGTATACATATGTAAGTCTATTATTACGTATTCTGCGTAGACTATTTATAATGAGTACTACCGCCCTTTGGAATTTTTCGATTTCGATTAGGATGTCGTATTCCTTCTCAGATAAACTTAGCTATATGAGCTGAAAGTCAATATATAATACTTTTTTTTAATATATAAAGGAATCAGATTGTGTCACCAAAGAGAAAGCGTGAAAGGTTATCATTTTATGTCATACCCGTCCATAGCCGTGCGATCAAGTTACAGTTCTGTTTTAATATTGCAAAAGAAAAGTGATATTCATGTCGACCTAGATATTTTAAACAAAATTAGTTCTAAATAGTTTCAAACTGACTTTTTATATTAAAAAAAATGGGCACGGTAGTTTAATAGCCAATAAAAAATTCATATTTTGAAAATAACCAACGTTTGTAAATTTTTTGAAAAATATAAATATTTTTGTTGGCTACTAAACTACAGTGCCCATTTTTTTAATATAAAAAATCAGTTTGAAACTATTTAGAACTACTTTTGTTTAAAATATATGGATTGACATGAATATCACTTTAATTTTGCAATATTAAAACACAACTGTAACTTGATCGCACGGGTATGACATAAAAGGATAATCAGTCTGTATGGCATAAGTGATAACTAATGAAAATTACTTTTATGACCTTATCTTTTTAAATTAGTCACTTTCTCTCTCCTGATTTTTGAATTCGTCACTTTATCTCTCCTATTTTCTTTCTTACATTTTTTTTCATAAAAACTTCAAAAATCCATATATATATCTCATATGAACTCGATATTTAGTAATTTCAAAATCCTACGGATTCGTGGCACTGAGATCTTCAAAAATAGATCTATTGTGTTTGATGAAACATCATGTTTAATGCATCATGTTTACGTGTGTTTGTAATGACTTTTCCAGAAATATTCAATAAATTTCCATTAATTTTCAGATGATTTCAGAAAATTTTCAGTTATTTTCATATCTAAGGCAGTGACGTGATTTTTCTACATTTATGGTATTAAAATTTATATTTCATCCAACACAATGGATCTATTTTTGAAGACCTCGGCGCCACAATCCGTATGATTTGGAATCACTCAATTTCGAGTTTATATGAGATAGATATGGATTTTTGAAATTTGGATGAAAAAAAATGTTTGAAAAAAAATATGAGAGAGAAAGTGACGAATTCAAGACCAGAGAAAATGGTGAATCTATAAAAAAAAATTCGCTAATTTGATTTAAGGACACTTTTGGAATTTTAACCCATTATTCCAACTGCTACCTCTACATTTGACTATTTTCCCATAACTTTTTAAACGTTGACTAAATCCCAAATGTTAAGATTAAGATGACTTAGTTAGTTACAAATTTCTAAAAAAATCTTTTGAAATTATTTCAATTTTGGAATAATAGAAGTTTCATTATATATATATATATATATATATATATATATATATTACTATTTTATCATTCTTATATTATTATATTTTAAAATGTTAATTGCAATTTCCTTACTTTATTTTTCGGGTTTTTCCGCCGAAAATATTATACAAAACTTTTTAGAAAGTTTTTATTAATGTTGAGTTTTATATTTAAGTTCATTTTAGCTTGCACTCACATGGTTCTAATAGTGTTAAAGCTCAAACGCGATCATGATACTTCTTCGGGAGATCACAAGTCTTAGTAGTAATTCGCATCACGATACTAAAGGGATCATCCATTGATCAAGAACCAGTCCGACTGAATTCATTGTGGCCAAAGACCGATGATGACTCGTAATATATGTTGTCGGGTCATTTTCGAAATTAAATTTTTTGTGATTTGTAAGAAGTTACATGTTAAACCCCAAACGATGCCGAAATGAGACCCACAAAAAAGCCCAATAAAAGCCCACAAAGGCTAAAATTTCCACCCAAAACGAGCCCACGAATAAAGACAAGAAAAAATAAAAAGAGAAGAAAAGGCTCCTCAACGCGTCGCACGCCGTGACCAGGCGCGCGCACTTGATTTTTCATGTGCGTGTTCGGCTTTCCACGCGCGCCTTGCCTTCGCCCAATCCGACTTTTAGAGCCTCTTTCAGCCTTGCAACAACTATAAATACCCATCTCATCAGAGGGAAAAAGGTATACAATTCTCTCTCAACACAATCACTTGATTCCAGAGTCGTGAAACACCATCGAGGACTCTTCGCATTGCTTTCACTCTGATCGAGCTCGACACTCCAAAATATTCTCTGCGAATAACAGCGCTCCTACTTCACTCATAGAAATTAGACTGATGTTGAGCATTAGAGCGCGCGCGCAGAGACACCATTTTTGCTCTCTTGTAATCTTATTTTATTCTTCTTCTTACTCTCAGGTATCCACGATAAACGAAAAACATTCTTGACACTACTACAAATAAACATATTGGGTGCGGAAGGGTATTCGGTGCGACATGTCGCACCTAAAAGTCGCACCTAAGCTCATATTAGGTGCGACATGTTGCACCGGATACTCCGCCAGATGACTAAAAATTTCGCTGATGTTTAGTGGTATCCGGTGCGACAATGTCGCACCTAATAATTTTTTGTCGCACCTAATGCCTTTCGGTGCGACTTTGTCGCACCTAATACTAATGGGTGCGACGGTTGTCGCACCCAATAGTTTTAAAATTTAAAGTTGTCAGCCATATTCCCCCGAAATTTTTTTGGGTTTCGGATTTCATATCCGGTGCAACACTGGGTGCGACATGTCGCACCCAATAGTTTTAGGGTAATATAAATACCCGAGACTCCTTCTTCCTTACCCGAGTTTTCAAATCTATCTCTCTCAATCTCACTCTTTCTCTCTCTCCGACCAGCCTCCACTCGGCCGTGAATCTCCGGCGACTTGCGTCCCCTCCGCCGTGAATCTCGCCGTCCTCCAAGGTACGCCTCTATCTCTCTCTCTCTCTCTCTCTCTCTCTCTCTCTCTCTCTCTCTTTCTGTCTCACCCTCTCTCTCTCAATCTCATTCTGTCCTCTCTCTGACCAGACCCGTCCCGCCATCCGCGACCATCTCCGCCCCGCCGCCCGTGACCAGCACCCATCCCTCCTATTCGCCATCTCCTCGGCCCTCTCGCTGCCGACCAGCCTCCATTCGGCCTATCACTCTCCTCCCCGCCGTGAATCTCGCCGTCCTCCAAGGTACTCCCCTCTCTCTCTCTCTCCCTCACCCTCTCTCTCTCAATCTCATTCTGTCTCTCTCCGACTAGGCCCGTCCCGCCGTCCGCGACCATCTCCGCCCGTGACCATCTCTGCTGAACCCACTTCCGAGTCTCCTCCGGCAGCCCCCTGCGAGGCACCACCATTTGTCCCCTGTTGAACTCCGAGCCCCCCAAATCCGACAGCCCTCTGCGAGGCACCACCGATCAAGTCGTAGCCCAGCCCCGCCGTCCGCGACCATCTCAATCTCATAATCCCGGCTTTGGAGACTTGGAAAAGCTCTGCCCAGAGCTCCCGGACGGAACCAAGCTCGTGCTGAATTGCAGTGGCAGAGGCGACAAGGACGTTCACACCGCCATTAAGCATTTAAAGGTTTAATGTTTTTCTTTTTGTTTTTTTTTCCTTCATCATCAAATGAGTTTTTCCCATAATAAAAGAGAGAGGTTTAAATTTCGAAAAATAAGAAAAACAAGAGGGGAAAAAATTAGACGGAGGCAGACAATTTGTGTTTATAGTTTGACATGGTGTAGTTCCTTTATGAACCAAAAGGTTTCTGTCTTTGTATGAATTTTGTATTTGTTTGGAAAATCTCATATATGATGTTATGAGTAATAAATAATAATAATTTTTATTTATAGTTTTGGTTGGTGCTCTTGCTCACATGCTTTGTGTTATGTTAATACTTATGTAATTTACTTTCTAATTTATTTAATGCACTTGTATCTAATTATTTTGTATGAGAACTGAAGAGAGAAAAGTTTTGACATTTTGGTCTAGACTCTAAATTAATTTTTATAGCAGTACTATTCTTAGCATGTTTGTGACATTTGGTTTTGACTTGTGCGTATTCTTATTAATTTATTTCACGATGTATGTTGCCGCAGCTCGTCCCCGACTTGCCGCAGCCCGTCCCCGACCTCACCGCAGCTTGGTCACTCGCAGCCTCGCGTCGTATCTCGTTGCCTCGTCGTCGTCTCGAAAAAGGTTAGTTATTTGTAATTAGTAATACTTTTCGGTAGAGGAAATTCTACTATCGATAAGTTTTATAGGAAAAAAAATTAGGAATTCATTTTTTTCGCTTTTTTGGAAAGAATTTGTATTTTTAATTAAGAATTCTATTTTCATAATATTATTTCTAATTCATTTAGAATTTTGTTAATTAATTTTTATTTAATTTTAAATGAATTTTAATTTAATTTTTTAATTTTGTATTTTTTTTTTAATTTAAAAAACATATTCGGTGCGACAATGTCGCACCGAATATCATGGCGGTAACGGCTTTAGCTGCGACACTGTCGCACCCGATATGAATTTACCCGCCAATTTTATAAAATTTGGCAGGAAAATAACTTGGGCATTAGGTGCGGTAAGTCGTACCTGAAAGTGTCGTACCTAAAGGGGTACTTATTAGGTGCGACATGTCGCACCCAATACCTTCTGCGACGGGTTATCCGGTGCGACGTTGTCGCACCCAATGTCGCACCTAATAAACTTTTAGGTGCGACATTTTAAGCATTGGGTGCGACATCCGTCGCACCGGAAAACGTATTTTGTCCTAGTGTGAGCAAGGAGAGGGAACTCATGACTTTCGAGTTTCTACAAACCGGCTCGGGTGCGGCCACTTCGACCGGCCTTGGGTCGAATCGCCTGAAGTCTTCGTCGTTGTCCGATTTTCAGCGACAATATTTTGGCACTAGAAGGAGGTGTCTTTCTGACTTAAACAACCAAAAATCCCTTCCAATCTTCCTATTTTCTTCTTTTAAAGTTCTATTTTCTCAGACTTGAGAAAACATGAGCGATCAAATTCCCAACACATATAAGGGAGGCGCACACCCCCGTGCCGAAAACTCCAAATTTAATCTGCGTCGACTTGCGCAAAGAAATCAAAACTTGCCTCTAAAGGCAATCGTACCCCGATCCATGAGCAAGACTCTCGAGACTTCCACATTGTTTAGCTCGAGGAAAACGTTCGTCAACTGACGGACCACCTCGCGAGACAAGAAAACAATATAGCCGCTGCCGAGGGACTTATCGACCCAGCAGGGTAGGCTAGTAGTCTCATCGGCGGCTCCAAGGATGAGCATAGATACATTCACGCGAACAAGTACAAGGGTGAACACACCCACTCTCGCATAAACGAGAGCGACGACCCTTCCGATCCCGACATTGGGGAAGGCTCTGACAAGCGCGCCGTTCGGCGTGAATCCTGAAAGCCCATCCAAAATGGTCTCGAACTGAGCCCACACTCATACGTACAGCGGCCACACACGAAGTAGGCCACGCGAGCCACACAAAAAAGAGTATGCATCGTGCCCTCCAAATTCCTTTTGCGCACGCCCAAAAATTGAGGCGTTCGTGTCGCGCTCTTCACCTGGTGCGCCGCACCTGCCTCCGTGAGGCGGCGCAAACTTTTTTAAGTGCATGCGCCAAGGCTTGCAACGTACGCCTTCCCTCCGTCCAATGGATCCGCCACAAGTAGTCGGGATAAAAGCATACATTAATATTGCATTAAGAAAATGTTGGAATTGATCTAGGGTTAAGAAAAAGTTTAACGCTTCGAGCAAGCGGCAGAATTTAAAAATTTTCTTTAAAACAAGTAAAACGTTTTTACTAACCTAGACATATAGCAAGTACATATAAATTAAAATTATGATGAGCATTATATATTTACTAACCTTTGAGAAGCTTGAACGTTGAGATGCCTTCGGAAGGTTGAAACGTTCGTCTCCCCTCGCAGCATGTCTCTCTTCTTTCCTCGGGAACTCGAGCTACCACGAAAGTTTCTATCACAAGAATCACTCGAGAAATAAAGGAATTAGTGAGTGGGCACTTTTAAACACGACGACTCGAGAACAAGTCTCAAAGTCGAAGAGCTAAAAATACTAGGTCAAATGAGGACCTAGGTGCCAAAACAAAAACGAAAGAAAACTAGTGAGAGAGAGGGAAGAGGGCGGCCAAGCTAGAGAGAAAAGCTCTTAATCTCTAAAACTTGGGATGAATGAAATGTGAAGAATGATGGCTCTATTTATAGGAGAGGTTTTACCTTCAATAAGGTAGTTTCATCTTCTACAGAATATCACATATTCATGAGCAATATTCCCTTTATTTCCTTAGAGGCACACAGCCAAGAGAGAGTCTTCATGACTCCTTGGATTTGTTTCCTCTTTTGTTTGCTTCTCCCTTGACCCATTTGGCCGCCCACTACACTTTCCTCTTGGAGGAAATTTGTTTCCTCTTTTTCTTTTGGCAAGTCTTCATACATTAATGCACAACATAAAATCCCTTTTCTTTCTTTGGGTTGGGCGGCCAAGACTCCTAGAAGGAGCTTCTAGAAGCTTCTTCATTTGTTCATGACAACATAAGAAATGCCCATTAAGAATTTTCAAGTAAAATTCTATGAAATGAAATTAATCTACGAGGCCCAATGAACTCATCATGGCCGAGTTATTTAATTTATCATATGACCATGCCAAAAAATTTATTGACATTCATTTCATCCTATGTCCAAAAAGACAAAAATATCCTTTTGACAATTTTCGTAAAACTTGTCTAGTTCTTGTTTTGACTTAGCTTCTAGTTTAACTATTTCTACTCGATATGATTTGTGACAGTGACCTCATGGATCCAAATGAACAAAGCTTGAGCCAAAGTACTTGGACTCAAAAGTTCACAAACCTTTTCCAAGTTTAGCTTAATGTCAACTGACTCCACTAAAGAGTTGACACTGAGAATCTCTCGGTTCAAATGAATTTATTTTCTACTCACGAATTCAACTAACTTTTGATGAGTGGATTCACTGAATATTATCTATGTTTACCCTTCATGAATATCATCAGCTAGTCGGGATTTACAAAATTACCATTTTACCCTTCTAGCTGTTATTTCCTCAACTCATTTGTCGCTTGTGAATAAGTTAGAAACAATGTATTGACGATGAGCTAACAAGTCAAATTGTTTCATCCAAAAGAGTCAAGACTCAATTTGGACACTGGCCAGTTCATTTATTCACATTCCAAGGAATAAAGCATGAGGTAATATACATTGCATTTCAGCAATCTTGTACATGAATTCCATACCTATGAGAACTTCACAAAGTTACTCATGACATCTTCACAACTTAGTACTTCACCAATAGATCCTGTTCAGAATCACATAGTGAGTCCGAACTCTGACTTTCTCAAATGAGAATACGTAAGCTGTAAAATGGCATGTCTCATTTCAGGATTAAGGTAAGCATGATGCAATTCACACGTAGTGACTTCGAGACATAAGAAGTTAAATGGTTTGTTCTTATTTTGTCTTTAGAAGTGCACTGGTCAATTCAGTACCTTCAAAAGATACCTAGAAGAATTATAGAGTCTCCAACTCTCAATGTCCCATAACCAAACATCATAGATTCTCCTAACATTCGTACTGAGGTCAATAGTCCTTTGACCCTTAAATTGCGAATATATCGTTTTAAGCAAACCATGAAGAGTTTGTTCATGCAAATCTACATTTGTCTCTTCATGTGTTGTTAGGTTTGTTTATGGACTAAAGACTAAGGATTTATCATAAAGCTTCACACAAGGAATAATGAATGAACGTTTCAACTTTTTATTAATGAATAAGCAATTACAAGCAAGAGTCTTCGTAAGACTTTATTACATCAAATGTACAAAAGTAAAGACTATAACTCTTCTTGTGGGCACCATTGACAACGGAAAAAATCAAAACGGGCAGACTTGTTCAATGATCAATAATAAAGATATATAGCATTCAAACATGAAAAGAAAAACGTCTCGTAGAGCAACTGTTTCAAAATTCCTACAAAGCAATCTCGTGCAGTAGCTTGTATGCCTTGCGCTACTCTCCCCCGCGATGACGCGCCTTATCCCAGCTAGAGGACTTCATTCAATACTAAAAATTACATGGCGACCATCATAGAGAGGAGGAAGAGTCTTACAATCGCGACTTGCGGAGAAAAATAGTAAAGCCCGATGACGACTCTCGCACACCTGTGAGACAAAATTCCCGACGAACGGATAAGTTCCACGACTGTGAGAAGAATAGTGTTGAAATTGTCAGCTAGGTTCTTCATTTTCATAATGTACTCTTCGACTGAGAGTGAGCCTTTCTTAGTGGTTTGAAGGAAAAAAAACCGAGTCGAAGAGCCCTGGCTTTGCTTGAAGTAGAGTTGAGTCACTCAAGCGTGAAAAACACCTCCGATGGCCGCGACACCGATTTACATGACCAAGCGTCCCTTTAGAGGTTGATGAGAACAACCAGCTCATTAAGAACTATTCATAACGAAGTCAATTATGAAATTCTGGATTAGGTCTGCGGATTGGAGGTTGAGCTGGATCAATTCTCAGATCAACAAATGGACCTAGAATCAAAGAAGTTCCATCGAGGATGCTTTCAAATCCATGAGCTCGAACAGTAGGAAGTACTTTAGAGCGCCAGAGAACATAATTGTTGCGATCGATCAAGCCTGATGGAGAGAGGATTCAGGCGATGAGTGAAATTTGGGCTGGGTGAAACATCGAAGGTTCACAGCGAACTAGTGTTGTGCCATGAACAGGTGTTCAAGACTACAAAACCGCCATTGGAGCATCAAATCACCGTACTCAGCGAATCTAGATTATACAAAGCAATAGAGTAGAGAAGAAGATTTTTTTGGGTAGAAAATGATTGTATTGACGATCTTAGTTTTAAATTACAATAGAGGCAACCTTAAATCACAATAACTCATCAGGTGCAACTAGTCGAACCTGATGATATTTAAAAAAAAAAATTAAATCAGAATGTCAAGTCATATAATTGGACGAAAAATTGAGAGGGAGATTTGGCCCGGTAAAAATTTGAACAATCAGATACGACGAAGTGGCACCTGGAGAATCTTTCGGATGCGATTAAACGAACCTAATAACTCATTGGGTGTGACTACTCGCACTGGATGATATTAAAAAAAATCAGAATGTCATGTCATATAACTGGACGAAAATTCTCAACAAACGGATAAGTTCCACGACTGTGCGAACTTCGCGCCGCTAAACGCACAGACTAACACAATATCGCGTGTTAGCTTATATGTCTTTCACTAATCTATCCCGCGATGATGCTTCTTGTCCCTGAGTGACTAAGCGATTACGCTTCTTGGCTCAAGTGCATAAGCGATCCTGTGTGTTAGCTTGTACGCCCTGCGATACTCTATCTCGCGATGACGCTTCTTGTCTCAAAGTGTCTAAGTGATTGCACTTCTTGGCCCAAGTGCCTAAGCGATCTCGCGCTTTAGCTTGTTCGCTCTACGATACTCTATATCACGATGACACTTTTGTCTCATAGTGACTAAGCGACTGCGCTTCTTAGTCCAAGTGCCTAAGTGATCTCGTGTGTTAGCTTGTACGCCATGCGCTACTCTATCCCGTGATGTCGCTTCTCGTCCCAAAGTGACTAAGCAATTGCGCTTCTTGGCCCAAGTGCCTAAGCGATCCCGTTCGGTAGCTTGTACGCTTCGCACTGCTCTACCTCGCGATGACAAAAGATGCCCTGAGTAGCGCACCCAAAGACGCCCTGACTGGCGCACCTGCTAAGACGCCACATTTAGCCCTTGGGGCCCTTGAGCTCGGTGGTTCTGGAAGCCACATGTAGTCCCTGCTTTGCAGCAGAACTATGATAAACAACAAAAACAATACATTTATTTTATTCAACCTTGTTTAATAGATTTTCAAAAAAAAAAAAAACAAGAAGTTTATACAATTTATAAGCTTATTTGATTCAATCACCTTAGTGGAAAAAAAAAAAGCATGGTATAAAGGTAAATAGATGTGTATGTACATAAAAGTTGAAACCTGTTCCTACCATATTTAAGCAAATTTTGTCAAATAAAAACCTAAATCGTGCATGTTCATTTTCTTGTTGAGGTACAATATAAAAATCAAAATTTAGAAGAACCCATTTTCAATCACTCAAACAATAATCTCATGTGGGCATTTTCGTCTACAAGTCCTAATACATAAATGAAATAAAATGAAGCTGAGTCAATATCTCACAAAAAAAAAAAAAAAAAAAAAAAAAAAGCTATACGAAACAGAGAAACGAAGTGAAAAAAAAAACGGATTGAATTCCAACGCAACAAGAGAGAGAGATCTTGGCAAGGAGAGGGAGAGAATGAACGAGGATGCTATAGAGCGATGATGGAGTTGGAAACGATATTTTCATCATGTCGTTCATCTTTGGAGAGGATCGTATTTTCTTTTCTTTATTTTGGTGGCCCCTGTTCTTGCTTTTTCGGAGAGAAGGTGAGAGAGAGAGAACTAAAGAAGAATTGGAGAGAGAGAGATGGTTGAGGGTTTGAGAAGAATTAGGAGAAAACAAGAAAAGTGTGAAAAGAAAAATAAATAAATAAATAAAGAGTAACACGTAATCGCACATTAGGCAAACTACTACAAGTATATTAGTTTATATATTAGTTTATCCAAAATTATATATTAGTTTATTTTGGTCAAAACTATTGAAACTACTACTACTACTTGCGGCAAGATCCCATAATTATATAATAATATATATATAAAAAATTAATAGTACAATGGTTACATACTTTTATTACTTCGATTATTTTCTTAATTATTGAATATTTAGACTAAAATTTTAATATAAAAGGCCTGAATGAGTCTACGTCCCCATATATATAATTCTCCAGTGCATCCATTTTATTCTAAATATTCTCTATTGTGCTTTATAAAGTTCATTGCCGCCGTACGGAGTATAAATAGAAGAAAAACTAATTTTTTTCTAAATATCCTCGACTAAATACCCTGTTATAATAATTTTCGTCTACGGGTCTGCTTGCTACGACCTCCAGGAGGGGGATATGACTAATAACCTCTTTTCAATCCCACGATGACCTGATTGTTTAGGTCGATCCGCAATATAATCATCGTAAAACCTTCATAATCTTGCCAAAGAATTAGGCTCCACAACTCAATTCATACTAATCAAAGCAAAAATATATCGTTTTTCTCTCTAATAATCTTACCACCAATAATATGTTATTCTTCCAAAAATCTTATAGTAGCTTGTCTTACAAAAATCTTAGAGGTCTAGTTGTGAAAATTAGTGATTGACTAATGGTAAAAGTTTATTTTGGTGTCATCCAAGTCATATTAGTCAAATTTTGTAGTAGTGCTGATCGTGAAAGCTGTGGTTGACTAAAAGTAAAAGAAAACATTAGCGATCGAATGATTTTGTACTCGTTTCTATACTATATTAGTGATCCTTATAGAATAAAAATATAATTAAGTAAATGTGATGAGTACAATTAGTAATACATAAATTATCACTAAAAAAATCTGGTGCAGTAACGTTATCATCGAAAGTATTCAAGGAGATTCTTTGGAAAGACTCGGAGAAAAAGGATAAAAAAGCTTAAGAGTATAATGATAGGAATGAAAATAAATGAAACAGAAACATGAAAATATCACTATAAGACAAATTGGAGGTGAAGCAACATCTTGACTGACCAACGAGTCCGATAACATCTATCCAAACACTTGTTCAAGATGTCTTAACCTTGCCCCGACACTCTCCGGCACTTTCGGAGTCGCTTCGTTGCTCGACAATGCGATTCTGACTTGTTCTGATTTGGTGAACTTTTCGCCCCACAGGAACCGCATTTGTCGAGCTCCGCAATATCACTCCCACATTCACTGACTCCGGCGACACATTTTCACAGTGAACTAGTATTGTGCCACGAACATGTGTTCAAGATTAAAAATCGGCCATTGGAGCATCAAATCACCGTGCTCAGCAAATCTAGATTATGCAAAGCAATACCGTAGAGAAGAATATTTTTTTTGGTAGAAAATGATTGTATTGACGATCTTAGTTTGAAATTACAATAGAGGCAACGTTATATAAGCTTGCCGTACAAGAGGCGTAAATGACTAAGTAGTAGTAGACGACATAGAGAGCATAAATGATATAGAGGACTTAGTCGTAACACCCTAGATTCAACCATAAGAGCCGTATCCGAGTTCCCCAACAACACGCCACGCACACGGCGCTAGCTTCCTCTCAGGAGACTTAAATATATCCATGGAGACAGACAAATTATAGTTTAGGGTTACAAGAAAGTGACTGTGTATTTATTACTCAATCATTACAAGTGTGAAAGTGGTAAATAATTAAGCAATGTTTTGAGATCATACGGTTTCTTCATGTATTTATAGCAACTTAGTGGGATTTCGCTAATTTGACAAGCTTCCCAAATTCTATCCATTTTAGGTATCCTACTTCGTATTACTTGCTATTTTCTACACGTATCGTTTCTTCATTCTAACTATATTTATTTTGCTGGACGCGCGTTCAAAATTATTCTTCAACTATTATTCCACATCAGCCATAATTTTACTCTACAGACAATATTAAGAAATTAGTACTAAAAAAAATTCAACGTATATATATATATATATATATATTAATTTTCTTTCAATAATTAAAATACTATATAAATTCTACATGAAATTATTAAATCTCTAATTCTTTTGAGTTAAAAATTATTAAATCAATTTAGTAAGCATAAAGGAAAATTTGTGGTAAGGTGTAGCAACTACGCACACTGGTTGTAAGCGTAACTAACTCTAACTGACTTCCAGCATAGCGATCGATCTTCAGTGCTGATCTGAATATGACGTGACTGTGAGTGAAAATACAAGAAGAACGTACTCATAGGCACATCATAGACGCATCTCTCTCAATAGAATATATAGAGACCAAAACTAGAAGAATGATATTTCTTATTTGTGTCTAACTGGGCTAAGAAAAAAAAAAGAGAATTGCCTTTCATTTTAACTAATAGAAAACAAATGCAAAAGGAAGCTGCCCTCATTCAAGGAGAGCAAGTACACTTAAATGGAAAATTTTGCTCATGATGACGTTTTATCTTGGGCAAATGAGGATGTTGAGATATGTAAGAAAAAAAAAATGCGGGTCAAGCAGCGCTGGCGTGACACGATTGGAGGCCTAAAGCTAACTTCAAAATATGATACATTTTAACCAAAATTATTGAAGCATGTAAAATTTAAATTTCATTTTTTATGATAATGATAACGATTTTATTAAATAATAAAAATCTTTAATAATTTTTGTATGATAGAAATAATGATTCTATTAAACAATAATGCAAATGGTTTTTTTTTTCCTACACAATAAAAACTCATTTTTACTTTTTTATGAAGAGTTGGTGGTCAGATGTGGGCTTGTACATGATGGGCTTCTTTTCACTAATTGTGTATGTAATCTGCCTTTGGCAGCCAATAATCATTATTATTGTATTACTAGTCAAAGAAGGGAAATGGCCGGATGTAGTAGTGTTTTCAATGATTTGGACCAAAATATAGAGTTTCTTGTTTTGGACACTTAGCTGATATTTTTTTTTTATATTGTTAATAGTGTTGTTTATTTATTTATTTTTATAATTAAAAATATTGATTAGATAAGTAATGGGTACGGCGCTTTTCTACACGTTTATCTAGTGTTTACCTATTATCCGAACCCGCTTCAAAAACCGTGTACATTTTTATAATTTAACAGATGTGTTTTGATTTTTGAATAATATTGTATTTTCAAAACTTGAAATTCAGTGGTGTTTTCATTAATTAGGCATAATCAAAGTGATTGATTGCAAACGACTGAAACAAATTAAACGTGTATAATCCTTGCCAATGAGAAAGACTAGGAGAAATGAATAATGTAGTGGAAGATCTTTACTGATGAGGATAGACACTGACTCAATAACAATAAAACAGAGATGATGAACTAAGCTAATAAACTTGCGCGCATTTGTTTAGAGTTGGTTTTAGTGGGTACAAAATTGTGGGTAAAGAAAGGAAGGGATGGTGGAGCAACATGAGAGCGGACCATCTCTGCTTGGGGTCCCTCTGGAAGCATCTTAGAAGAAAGTCCTTCCCGGCCTCGGACACGTGTTGGGGTATCTCCGGCACCAAAGGCAGACACGTCAGCGCATACATGAACTGTGCCTGAGTCATGTGATCGAACCGCCCTCTCCACACGCCCCGCCCAGTCATCATCTCCAACATAATGCAGCCCAGAGACCAGACGTCGAGCTCCGGCCCGATCGCTCCCTCCCTCACCGACTCCGGCGACATGTAATCCGGCGTCCCCCGGAACCTCCAGCAGGCCCTCATCTGAGGCTCTTCAACTTCCTTGGCCATCCCGAGATCCGCGATCCTCAGCTGCACGCCGGTGCCGTACGGAACCGGGAAGGCGAGGATGTTGGCGGGCTTGAGGTCGCAGTGGACGAAGCCTTTGCTGTGGAGTTTCAAAAGCCCTCTCGCGATCATCCGAGCGTACACTCTGACGTGGAACTCATCGGGGATTCCGCGGCGGATCAAGCGAGTTAGGGTTCCGAGCGGAGCGTAGTCGAGGAAAAGGTTGAAGAGATCGAGGCCGCTCTCTTTGGTGGCCATGGCCATGTAGCAGTGCACGATCTCGTTGCAGCCTCGGAGGGCTCTGTAGATTCTGAACTCCTTCTTCAGAGAAGCCGAGTCTTTCAGGGACGATGTTTTCACGGCCACCGGATGTGCCCTCCCGCATTGTGTAACATCAGCATCACCTCGTAAACGACGCCGTACGAACCTCTCCCGATCACCCGAAGCCGTTCCCACGTGATTGCCTTCCCATCATCGGAGCCCGACGACGACGATGATGATGATGATGAAACCGTCAGCTGCGACATTGTTACTTCAATTCAATTCAACCCCGCCCTAGCGGAATTGAGAATGCTTTGAGACGATACGATCTTTCTATTCTCCGATAATGACAAAAGTGTGCAAATAGTGATTGTGTTTTTGGAATAAGACCATGTATTTATAACAAACTTAGTGGGCGTTCACTAGTTTGATAGGTTTCCATATTTCTATCCATTTTCCGAATCCTACTTCCTCTTACTTGCTATTTGCTACACGTGTCGGTTTCTTCCTTCCAATTTTATTTATTCTCTCCTGGACTTCGTTCTATATTACTCTTCAACTCTTATTCCACATTTGGATAAAAAAAAAAAAAATAAATAAAACAAACAAACTACTATTTCACAATTCACATCATGGCCAATTAATCTATACTCTACGGACATTAATAAAGGAAATTAGTACTTTAAAAAAAATAAAACATTTACGGACTATAAATTTAAATACTATTAAGTATCACATGGAATACTCAGATTCTTAATCTTCTCTTTCATGAAGAAAATACATAAAGGAAAACTGTTAAATGAAAGAGAGCGCAAACTAATTAAATGTAATTCTATTATCACTACAGCAAATCATAAATCATAATGAAAATTGACAGGGATAATACCATTTGTTTGTCACTTACCCAAAATAAACCAAAACTCAAATATTTACACATTTAGTACCAAACCGGTCACGAACTGCAACAAGTTCATGACTAATGTGTCACAAAATCAACTCAGTTCGTGACCGATTTGGTATTAGATGTGTCAATATTTGAGTTTTGGTTGATTTTTGATAACTGACAAACAATTAGTATATTATTGTTGTCAATTTCCCAAATCAGAAGGATAAAATAATCAGCTACAAAATTACAATTTGTCTATATTATTGTAGTTTTATGTCGTTGCTGCCAGGTAATTCTTGATGATAGAGTTGTCACTACTAATTGTAATATGCATAAACTTTGTTGCGACACACTACTACAAATTCACATTTCTGGTGCGAAAGGGTATTAGGTGCGACATGTCGCACCGGATACTCCGCTAGGATTCACTTTATTTTACCATTGTTTATTACTTTGTAATAGTTTATCTATTTGGCAAATATTTTTCGTTGAAATCAAAATTACGTCAAATTTATAGCTGCATTAGTTGTGAATAGTCGGACGATACTATGACATTTCCATAATAAATCGTAGTTGATTATGCGATGTTGTTGTCGTTGCAGATCTCTCTCTCTCTCTCTCTCTCTCTCTCTCTCTCTCTCTCTCTCATTACCCCACTCTCTTTCCCTCATGCCTCTCCTCCAACCTTCAACCCCCGTCAATAAGAGCCATTGACGGTGACATTGATAGACTACACGACTAATTAAAATATATGTATATTGTAGGTAAATGTTGCTGATTTCAGGTATTTTTCGACAATATAATTGCCACAACTAATTATAATTTACAACAACTTTGTTGCGACAATTTTTTAAAATGACTCACCAATGATGACGCTGCACATGATACAAAATGAATTTTTCTCTCATTTTAGTTTACTATTGTCGATGACTTTGTAACATGAGTAACAATTTATCTATTTGACCAATATTTGTCGTCGAAGATCGAATCAAAATTGTATCAAGTTATAGTCACATTATTCTCTCTTTTGTTATCAGTGGGACAATACAATTGACCGCATACTAAACTAATCTTAGTTTATTATGCAATGATGTTGCCATAGCAGATTTTCCTTCTCTCCCTCTCTCTCACTTTCTCTCGTTTGCCCTCATGCTGTCAATCTTTTCACATCACCCCCTCCTCGGAATTTCATCCCCCACCCCCCTCCACCCTCATTCTCGTCTTCCTCTGACCACCTTCGTAAAACTGCCACCCCTCCCCAAACTAATATGACCCCTCTCGCACTTTTAATTAGTTGTTTTCTTAGTTTTGGCATTGCATTCGAGTGTGTTGCTGCATCAATTATATTAACAATGCTGCCGATACTCGCCCTTGGCGTTGCATTCACTTAAACTTGGGGGTTCGGACGAAAGTCCTCTTCCACTTATGATAGAACGCCTCTTTTGGCTCTTAATGGAAGGAAAATTTATACTTGTTAATGACCGGAAATCACATTAATTCGTAACATAAATTTCCATTCCAAGACTAGAAATTTCCTATTTTGGTAAAAAAAATATTAAAAAGCCTTCAAAAAAGGTTATGAAATATATATATATATATATATATATATATATATATATATATATTAATCCATTGTTGGAAAAAACAAACAATCTAGGTAAACCTGGGCATTTGGAATGGAAATGGGGTGGAATTCCATTCTTCCGACCAATTTAAAGGAATGAAATATTTCCTTCACTACCATTGTATGGAATGAATCATTCCTTCTGTTGACCAGTGGAAATGGTACGAAAATGTTTCTTCAAGTGGTTTTCGCTAATTTCAGCCTTTTTTTATTCTTTTATTTTTTAACCCTTCATTTTTCTTCTCTTATAAATATCACTCTTTTTCACATAATTACCTCACAATTTTCTCATATAATTTCTTCTCTTACTCTCTTCAACTACTCTAACTCTCATACAATAAATATATATATATATATATATATATATATTTGTTTTATTATAAATTTTCTAATTTAATTTTCATATATAGTGTTAGTATATAAATTTAGTAAAAATTATTGTTTTCTCCATTTTTTTTTATTCTTCTTCATATATAGTTTGTAATATAATTTTAATATGTAATTTTCATATATAAATTTAGTATATGGTTTGTAAGATTTTCTGAGTTTAAAAAACTAAATTACTCTCAATTTTCTCACTTTATATTTTAATCCTTATTTAAAAAACACTACATTTTAAGTTTTACTTTTTATGTATGGAAATATGAATTTCCACCAATGGAATGGATCTCTTCCATAGTGAATGTAATTCAGGTTCAACACTGGAAGGAATAATTCCTTCCAGTCAAACACGGAATTTCGTGTCTTATGGAAGCAGATTTCCACTTACTTCCATAAGCCCAAGTTTAAATCTAGGCCATTGGAAGTGAGAGAGAGAGAGAGAGAGAGAGAGAGAGTGAGTGTGTGAGAGAGAGAGAGAGAGAGTGTGAGTGTGTGTGAGAGAGAGAGAGAGAGAAAGAGAGAGAGTTTTATTTTAAAACTTCATTTTTAAGGGTAATTTTCTAACATGACGCAAATTTATACAATTTTCATCAATAAAAACTTAATTTAACTTTTTTTTTTATGATAAATTACATAAACTCCCCCTTAAACTTTTGCACTAGTAACACATTGTGCTCGTTTTCTCAAAAGAGTAAATGATCCCTTAAAAGTTTGGCATTTTACACATTTCAGTCTTCGATTCAATTCGGCCTCATTCGATTAGTTAAGTTGTTACATTTTTTATTGCATGAGTCACTTTAGGAGGGTAAATTTATAATGTTTGAACACCGATTGAAATAGAATGAAAAGAAAATAAATAAAACAAACGGGAAAAAGAATAAAAATCAAAGCAAATAACCTTATAGCAGGTTGATTATTCCAGCCTAGACCAAAATGTCTACATTGACGAAGGTCAAATAAACAAACATTGCCGAGCTCTACGAATTGAGAAACTCACCCAACCATTGCGATGATATACTTGAACAACTAATCGTCGCTGTGGAGTATTGCCACATTAAAGGAGTATTTCACTACGATATGAAATTGGAGAACTCCTTCTCAACTAAGAGGGAGATTTGAAGGTTTTGGATTTCAAACTAAGTAAATTCGTAGGAGGAGTACATGGAGCATCAGAAGAGTGCCTTTGAGCATGAATGAAACCAGGTGGACTCCGAGGGAGACTTTAGTTCCCCTTGACTTATTTTAAAAATATAATTTCTCCCATAAGTCATTGTAAAAAATAATTATATATAACCTCAAATCCACTAAATTATTTTTAAAAATAATTACCACCATAACTTATTTAAAAATAGTTATCAATCTACATTGTTACAAATTTATAGTCTCTGTGAAGAAATTTTCTAGCTTCGTCCCTGCCTTCAAGCCTAACGAAAAACTCGTTGGAGCCGCCTCCTGAAAATATAAGAAGTTCCCGTCCAAGAAAAGCGAGTTCACTTAGAGGCTAATTCTGAGAATATTCCGATAAAAAAAATTCCGAAATATAAGATATCGTAAAAGCATGAGCAAAAAAATACCTCCACAATACAATAATGGCCCAAGGCATCCCACTAACCACCGAAACTGACTTTTTTTTTGTCGAAGTGGGAGATTGTTAGAAATATTGCCCACTAAAGATACTTATTGAATATAACAAAAAGTTGATTTTATTAGTATTATTGATTAGTGGATTGTTTTCTAGTCATAATCAATAAGAACTACCATCCATAACCTCCGCATTAAACTGAATTATATGTTGGACATCTAAATTGGGGCGTTGAGTTAAAATATAGTCGGTGATTGATCCATGCCTTGATAGCTGGATCTAAAATCACATATGTGGAACACAAATGAAAAGTTGATCACTTGAGAAGAACATTCTACACATTTTATAAGCGTACAATCTTAACAGACTTCAATTATTGATGCGTCGTTTAAATATTGTTGCCACTTGCTCCACTTAAGCCTTAATCAGGTCTAGAGGACCAAGACTATCCTAAATATTTTTTATTTTGACAATTTTCTCAATTTTATATGTTTTTAATATATAACTTTTAATCATAATAAAAGACGACTTGGTGGCCCCATAAGCGTAGTCATACTCGATACATTTTTTTTACTATCCGGCAATATTGAAAATGTGTATTAAGAATATCTAGTTAGTCATCATCACTAACAATAGATACAGTGTATGCACTTGTCGTAAGACAGATTTTCAAGATCATAGTGGCAAAAATGGAGATGAAGAAGGAGGGAGGAGATAGAGATTACGTGGTGATGCTGCTGTTCCTGGCACACGGGTACCTCCTCCCATTCGTGTCTCTGGAGGTCCAGATCCGGCGGCACTCCTCCACAACCACTGTCATCATCGCCACCACGCCACTCAACATCCGATACCTCTCCTCCCACTGCTCCTCCGACCCCGCCATCCAGTTCGCCCCCCCCCCCCCCCCAATCGCCTTCCCCTTCTCTGCCGCCGACATTTTTGGGTATTTTTGAAACCGTCAACAAGTTTTCTTATGATTATGTTAAGAAATCGGGTATAAAATGAGCATTTTATTTGCCTCAAATTGGATATATAATAAGAAATTCTTGTTAGTGGATGTGGAGATTGAGATGGACGAATTGTGTTATTGTGTTTGGACTCTTGAGATGGACGAATAGTGGATTTTGTTCAGGAAGTGGTTGATTTCGTGACACATCGGTTACGGACTCAAATACTTCGTGACCGATATGCCACAGAATCAACGAGTTCTTGACCGATGTGTCACGGAATCAACGAGCTCGTGACTGATGTGTCACGGAATCAATAATTTCGTGTTACATAGTTTGTGTAATTGATTATTATTGAATTATTTGTCATTGTTTCACATATTATGTCCTTGAATTGTAATTGTAGGGGTGGAAAATGTGTGTTCCCGAAGAAAGCATCCAAACTTTTGGGTTCAATTTCCATGGGGGGTTTGAAAAAATCCTAACAATATTAAGTGAGCGGGAACAAGAGATTCAAGCCACATTTTTCCATTCCTGTTTTGGGCAATTTATGAAGCAACCGAAGATAACCACGTCATCTGTTGTCAATGGTGCCCACAAGAAGAGTTGTAGTGTGTATTTATGTACATTTGATGTCATATAGTCTTACGAAGACTCTTGCTTGTAACTGCTTATTTATTAATAAAAGTTGAAACGTTCATTCAATCTTCCTTGTCTGAAGCTTTATGATAAAACCTTAGTCTTTTAGTCCATAAACAAACTTAACAACTTACGAAGACACAAATGTAGATTTGCATTAACAAACTCTTCGTAGTTTGCTTAAAACGATATATTCGCAATCTAAGGGTCAAAGGACTATTGACCTCAGTATGATTGTTAGAAGAATCTATGATGTCTGGTTATGAGGCATTGAGAGTTGGAGACTCTATAGTTCTTCTAGGTATCTTCCGAAGGTACTGAATTGACCAGTGCACTTCTAGAGACAAGATAAGAACAAACCAGTTAACCTCTTATGTCTCGAAGTCACTACGTATGAATTGCATCGTGCTTACCTTAATCCTGAAATAAGACATGCCATTTCACACCTTACGTATTCTCACTTGAGAAAGTCAGAGTTCGGACTCACTATGTGATTCCGAACAAGGCCTATTGGTGAAGTACTAAGTTGTGAGAATGTCATGAGTAACTTTGTGAAGTTCTCATAGATGTGTAATTCATATACAAGATTGCTGAAATGCAATGTATATCACATCATGCTTTGTTCCTTGGAATGTGAATAAATGAACTGGCCAGTGTCCAAATTGAGTCTTGACTCTTTTGGATGAAACAATGTGACTTGTTAGCTCCTCGTCAATACATTGTTTCTGACTTATTCACAAGCGACAAAGGAGTTGAGGAAATAACAGCTAGAAGGGTAAAATGGTAATTTTGTAAATCCCGACTAGCTGATGATATTCATGAAGGGTAAACACTGATAATATTATGTGGATCCAGTCATTACAATTAGGTTGAATTCTTGAGTAGAAAATAAATTCATTTGAACCGAGAGATTTTCAGTGTCAACTCTTTAGCGGAGTCAGTTGACATTAAGCTAAACTTGGAAAAGGTTTGTGAACTTTTGAATCCAAGTATTTTAGCTCAAGCTTTGTTCATTTGGATCCATGAGGTCACTGTCACGAATCACATCGAGTAATAATAGTAAAACTGGAAGCTAAGTCAAAACAAGAACGAAAATTGTCAAAAGGGTATTTTTGTCTTTTGAGACATAGGATTAAATGAATGTCAATAAATTTTTTTTGACAAGGTGATTTGATGACTTAAATTCACTCGGCCAAATTATATTAGTTGGGCCTTGTGGATTAATTTCATTTCATAAGAATTTTATTGAAAATTCTTAATGGGCCTTTTTCATGTTGTCATGAACAAATGGAAAAGCTTCTAGAAGGCCTTTCTAGAATTGTTTTAGGCGCCCAACATACCCAAAGAAAGATAGAATATTTTGTGCATAAATGTATCAAGATACTTGCCAAAAGAAAAAGAGGAAACAAATTTCCCCTAAGAGGAATCAAGGTGGGCGCCCAAGTAGAGTCAAGGCAAGGCAAGGAACAAAAAAGGAAACAAATCCAAGCCTTCTAGAAGGCTGCCTTGGCCGAGTATCTCATAGAGGAAAAGAGGAAATTGGCTCATGAATATGTGATATTCTATAGAAGAGGAAACTACCTTATTGAAGGTGAGACCTCTCCTATAAATAGGAGCATCATTCTTCTCATTTCATTCATTCCACATAAGTTAGAGATTGAGAGCTTCTCTCTCTAGACCTTGTGGTGGCCGATCCTCTCTCTCTCTTTCTCTAGTTAATTTTCGATTTTTTGTTTTGGCACCTAGGTCCTCATTTGACCTAGTGTTTAGCTCTGTGACTTCAAGACTCGTTCTTAAGTCGTAGTGTTTAAAAGTGCCCACACACTAATTCCTTTTCTCTCGAGTGATTTAGTGATAGAAACTTTCGTGGTTGCTCGAGTTGCCGAGGAAGAAAGAGAGACGTGCTGCGAGGGAAACGAACGTTTTCAATCTGCCGAAGGCTCATCAACGTTCAAGCTTCTAAAGAGGTTAGTAAATTTATTATGCTAATATTAGTTTTATTTACATGTGCTTGCACTTTTTCTAGGTTAGTAAAAACGGTTTTACTTGAAAAAGAAAATTTTTAAAATTCCGCCGCTTAACGTAGCGTTGAACTTTTTCTTAAACCCTAGATCAATTCCAACAAATGGTATCATAGCTATGGTCAAAGATATGCATGTACATGTATTTAAAAATATGAGTTTGAAAATCATTTTCGAAAGTTTACTAATTTTGTGACAAGTTAGAATTGTTTTCTTAGATTTTTTTTTAATTTATTGCTCTTGCCTTTAAATTAAAAATCATGTTGATTTTCTATGAGTTTGGGATGTTATTAAAACACATTAGAATCAGTTCTAAAATTTTTTAATTTTTTATATTGAAAAACGCGTTTTAAAGGTTTGAGAAAATTTCGAGTAATTTTGTGACTAGTTATATTGTGTTGCTAGTTTCTTTTAGTTACTTGAATCGTTTTATGCAGGTTGTTATTTCTTTTATATCATTTTATTACCTTGCTAATAAAACACAAATAAAAGGCTTAACAACATCCTAAAACGTTCCGTTACACTCGATTCTTTTTCGCACATAAAAGGACCAAGCTTTAATTATTTCTTTTTCTTCGAGCTGGAGTAAAACCCGCAGTAAAAGTGGCATAACTCTCTTCTCCAAAATCTAAATTTAATGATTCTTAAATTAAATTAAAGCTCTGTCTATCCTCTGTCCAATGCCACCGGTTTCAGGTCAAAAAGACGTCGGAGCCGCCAGTTATGGCGATTTTACTCCGAGGTGCGCGGCTGTTCCGAAAGTCCAGATTTTAGAATTCCGGATTTTCAGCCCCACTACCATGAGTTATAGAACTCTAATGAGAAAAATTTCTTGAGAAAAATTTCTTGAGAAAAAATGTTTTTCATAAGATTATAAACATGATGTGTAAGATTAAAATGTTTTGATTTTTGAAAGTTTAATTGAAATTGAATTTTTTTTTTACAAAACTAGTTTGAATTTTGAAAAATCGTTTTCGTTTTCAAACTTGAAAAATTTTGTCATCCAAATCAAATAAGTTTTCAAAATGTTTTCAAAACTATATATATATCACATATGTTCAAAATCTATATGCTCTTGAAATTTTAAGTGGGAGGTCTCCTTGTAGACAAGCCGAAAAATAAAAATATGTGTAATCTCAAACTTTCAAGTGTTCGAGTGAGTTGAAGTTCACACTTCCCTCATGCACTTTCCCGAAATAGAAAATAGGAAAAGATCCGAGTATGTCCCTTGTGCCTTTATGCACTAACACTGCTCTGAACATGAAAATCTAGGATTCTTTTCTAGTTGTCCGCTCTATCGCTCTATAACTAGGAAAACCGTTTCCGAACTTATAAGAGTCGATGTACCAACTCCAAAAACTAAGTGGGAGGGTTATACTTGTTGTTTGTAACCCACGATCCCCAACACTAATGAAAAGTGCAATTGTCGCTAGACTAAGAGTCACCCTCGTGGCCCTCTCTTAAATGAGAGTACTCAAGGGCGCTTTGCACTGATCATTGCTCAATGAGCTAAATCCGAAAGTGAGACAATGAAACAAGACCTCCCCTCGGCGGATTGTTTTTCAAAGTCAATCTTTTGGACTAAGTGGTTGGTTACACACTTAGACTCAATCCCTAGTAATCCTCCCTCGAGGCCCTGCGAAAGGATGTGAGTGATCAAACCAATTTAAAAGGTGGCTGGTCAAAATTGGTGTATTAACATCTTGGCTAACCATTAATGATGTGTCATTTACTTATAAATGGAGATTTTTTGCGGCCTTCCCTCGAAGGAGTAAATTATCGTTTAGTTTATAACACCTTTGGATTTTATCAAATGTTTAAAAACTTAAATCCTAAACCAAAGACTAATCATAAACTTGTTTCAACTTTTATAGGCAAAATGTCTCTCAACCCTCTCTCAACCATTCTTTCCTCGAATAAACTTGAAGGCGACAATTACGTCGACTGGGAAACGTAACCTCGACATAGTCCTTACTGTCAACAAGCACAAATGGGTTCTCACCACCCCCTATCCTCAAACGAATGAAGATTCGACGCAAGAGGAAAAAGACGCCCTGGCGGCCTGGCTTCGATCCGATGAGATTGCGAGGTGCTATATTCTGGCATCAATGAACAATGTGTTGCAACAACAACATCATGATTACGAAACTGCCACCGATATGCTCTACAATCTCCATGAGATGTTTGGATGGCAAGGACGTCAAGCTAGGCAACAAGCGGTCCGACAGTTTATGAACTGTCGCATGAAGGCTGGGACTCCCGTTAGAGATCATATGATGCTGATCATTAGCTATCTAAACGAAATGGAGATCCTTGGATCTGAGATTGATGGGGAGACTAAAATAGACATGATCTTGGAAACTCTCCCCGAAACCTTTGATACCTTCAAGCTGAACTACTCCATGAACAAGCTAGAGTACACTGTTACGGAGCTTATGAAGGAACTTCAAACCGCTGAGGAACTCACTATGAAAAAGAGGGCTCAAGGATAGGTACATGCTACTGCCTCCACCTCTGGATCTAAGAAGAGACTTCGCAAGGCCGAGAAGAAGAACCAACCTAAGGTTCAAACGAAGAAGAAGGCGCCAAAGGCTCCGAAGGTGGATAAGTCTAACGACAAATGCCACCACTGCAATGAGCTTGGTCACTGGCGTAGGAACTGTCCTGCCTACCTCAAAACTAAAGTTAGAGGTATTGTACTTATTACTGAAGCTTGTTTAGTAGCTGATAATGTATCATCGTGGATTATTGACTCCGCTGCTACTAACCATATTTGTTGCTCCTTAACTGGTTTTAGGAATAGCAAAAGCTTAGAGGATGGTGACTTCTGCTTCAAGTGGGGTGATGGGGGTGTGGTGTCTGCGAAGGCTGTGGGATCCGTGACGCTATCTTTTGAAGATCGCACTTTAAATTTGAATAATGTTTATTATGTTCCTTCCTTTGGGAAAAACCTAATATCTGTTGCTCAACTTTTAGAGCAAGATTATTATTTAAAGTTTATAAAGAATGGAATTCGTATTTCTTTTTCTAATTCTTTTGTCACTGATGCATGAATGAAGAATGGTCTTTTTTACATTTATCACACTCAACCTTCCATCTTAGACACCGAAATAGATAATGATCTAATTAGGGAGCCAAAGAGGATCAAACTTTCTGAATCCTCCGATCTAACAAAATCAACACATCTATGGCGCTTAAGACTTGGTCATATCAGTCTAGATAGGATTAAGAGACTTGTGAGGGACGGTCCACTCCAAGCCTCTGCAATAGGTTTACTACCTACTTGTGAATCTTGCATAGAAGGAAAAATGACTAAGCGACCTTTCTCCGATAAGGGTCGAAGAGCCACTGAGTTGCTGGAACTAATACATTCTGATGTATCTGGTCTGCTCATCCAACAGGCACGTGGGGGATACGAATACTTCGTTACCTTCACCGATGATTACTCACGATGTGGTTTTGTCTATTTGCTCAAACACAAATCCGAGACCTTTAACGTATTTAAGGTCTTTAGGGCTTTAGTGGAAAAGCAAACTGGCAAAGTGATCAAAACACTTCGATCTGATCGAGGTGGTGAGTATATGTCTGGAGAGTTCGATGACTTTCTTAAAGAAGAAGGAATCGCTTCTTAGCTTACCGCACCTGGCATACCTCAACAAAACGGAGTGTCAGAGAGAAGAAACCGAACTCTTATGGAGATGGTTAGATCAATGATGAGTTACTCATCACTCCCTCTTTCCTTTTGGGGATATGCCCTCGAAACAGCCGCTTACATTCTGAACCAAGTTCCGTCCAAAACGGTTCCTGGTACTCCTTATGAACGATGGACTGGCCGTAAAGTAAATCTGGGCCACATCCGAATTTGGGGTTGCCCTGCACATGTGCTAAGGCAAAAGACTAGCAAGTTGGCTATTAGGTCAGAATTGTGCTTGTTTGTGGGATATCCAAAGGAAACCAAGGGTTTCATCTTCTATAGTCCCGAGGACGATAAGACTTTCGTTAGCATGAATGCTCGTTTCCTTGAGGAGGATTTTATGAAAGATGCAAAACCTAGAAGCAAAATTGTGCTTGAAGAAAAGTTGGTTGAGGAAGCTTTTACCTCATCTGTAAGAACTGTTCTTACCCCAAGTGAAACACAACATAACACATCAGGATCTCGTCAAGTAGTACTTCGACGTAATGGGAGGGCTACTCATAAGCCTGACAGGCACATGTCTTATGGAGACTCTCTCGTAGCCATCTCTGACATGGATGATCCTGTTTCCTATAGCCAAGCGATGGCTTGTTCTGAACCAAACCTTTGGCTTGACGCCATGAAAGTTGAGATGCACTCGATGTATATCAACAAAGTCTGGAAACTTGTAGACCTTCAAGAAGGGATTGATTATGAAGAAACCTTCTCGCCAGTCGCGATGCTTAAATCCATCCGCATACTCCTATCCATTGCTGCAGCTCTCAACTATGAGATCTGGCAAATGGATGTCAAGACAGCCTTCCTGAATGGCAATCTTGACGAGCGCATTTACATGGCTCAACCAGACGGTTTCGTGGAAAAATGTCAAGAGACCAAGGTTTGTGAGTTACTTAAGTCCATTTATGGACTGAAGCAAGCATCTAGGTCATGGAATATTAGATTCGATGAAACTGTGAAGAGCTTCGGCTTTGAACAGTCAATAGATGAGCCTTGTGTTTACAAGTTAATACACGAAGGCAAAGTTGTGTTTCTGGTACTATATGTCGATGATATACTACTCATTGGAAATGACGTGGGTGAATTATCTGAGGTTAAGGTATGGCTGGCAAAGCAATTTGATATGAAGGATCCAGGAGAAGCCGCGTACATTCTGGGGATCCAAATCTTTCGAGATAGGAAAAACCGGACATTGTCGCTCTCTCAAGCATCTTATATTGATAAGGTAATGGATCGCTTCTCGATGCAAGACTCCAAGAAGGGCCAAACACCCTTTAGGCATGGAGCCTCACTCTCTAAGGACCAGTCTCCCAAGATTGCACAAGAGATTGAAGACATGAGGAAAATTCCTTACGCCTCTGCCGTAGGAAGCCTCATGTATGCTATGCTTTGCACTAGACTTGACATCTGTTTCGCCATTGGCGTAGTTAGCCATTTCCAATCCAACCCTGGACCCGAGCACTGGATTGCTGTTAAGCATGTTCTTAAGTATCTTCGAAGAACTAGGAACTTGATGCTTACATACTCAGGTACTGACCTGACTATGACGGGATATACCGACTCCGATTTTCAAGCGGATAAGGATTCCAGGAAATTCACTTCGGGATCTGTGTTCATCCTTAATGGTGGAGCTATTGTGTGGAGGAGTATTAAGCAATCTTGCATTGCTGACTCCACAATGGAAGCAGAATATGTAGCTTCTTGTGAAGCATCCAAAGAGGCTGTAAGGCTTAGAAAATTCCTTAAGTATTTGGAAGTTGTTCCAAACGTCGACGAGCCCATGACCCTTTATTGTGATAATAGTGGGGCTGTCTCTAACTCAAAGGAACCTCGAAGCATTAAGCTCTCTAAGCATATTGAGAGGAAATACCATTTGATTCGAGAGATCGCGCAGCACAGAGACGTGGAGGTGAAGTAGATCTCTGGCAGATCCATTCACCAAGGCCCTAGCGAACAAGGTATTCCACCAACATCGAGAGGGATTAGGCATGAACGACTACACACATCTTCTTTGAGTCAAGTGGAAGTTTGTTGTCAATGGTGCCCACAAGAAGAGTTGTACTGTGTATTTATGTACATTTGATGTTATATAGTCTTACGAAGACTCTTGCTTGTAACTGCTTATTTATTAATAAAAGTTGAAACGTTCATTCAATCTTCCTTGTCTGAAGCTTTATGATAAAACCTTAGTCTTTTAGTCCATAAACAAACTTAACAACTTATGAAGAGACAAATGTAGATTTGCATGAACAAACTCTTCGTAGTTTGCTTAAAACGATATATTCGCAATCTAAGGGTCAAAGGACTATTGACCTCAGTATGATTGTTAGAAGAATCTATGATGTCTGGTTATGAGGCATTGAGAGTTGGAGACACTATAGTTCTTCTAGGTATCTTCCGAAGGTACTGAATTGACCAGTGCACTTCTAGAGACAAGATAAGAACAAACCATTTAACCTCTTATGTCTCGAAGTCACTACGTATGAATTGCATCGTGCTTACCTTAATCCTGAAATGAGACATGTCATTTCACACCTTACGTATTCTCATTTGAGAAATTCAGAGTTCGGACATACTATGTGATTCCGAACAATGCCTATTGGTGAAGTACTAAGTTGTGAGAATGTCATGAGTAACTTTGTGAAGTTCTCATAGATATGGAATTCATGTACAAGATTGCTGAAATGCAATGTATATCACATCATGCTTTGTTCATTGGAATGTGAATAAATGAACTGGCCAGTGTCCAAATTGAGTCTTGACTCTTTTGGATGAAACAATGTGACTTGTTAGCTCCACGTCAATACATTGTTTCTGACTTATTCACAAGCGACAAAGGAGTTGAGGAAATAACAGCTAGAAGGGTAAAATGGTAATTTTGTAAATCCCGACTAGCTGATGATATTCATGAAGGGTAAACACTGATAATATTCTGTGGATCCACTCATTACAATTAGGTTGAATTCTTGAGTAGAAAATAAATTCATTTGAACCGAGAGATTTTCAGTGTCAACTCTTTAGTGGAGTCAGTTGACATTAAGCTAAACTTGGAAAAGGTTTGTGAACTTTTGAGTCCAAGTATTTTAGCTCAAGCTTTGTTCATTTGGATCCATGAGGTCACTGTCATGAATCACATCGAGTAGGAATAGTAAAACTGGAAGCTAGGTCAAAACAAGAACAAAAATTGTCAAAAGGGTATTTTTGTCTTTTGAGACATAGGATGAAATGAATGTCAATAATTTTTTTTTTTTACAAGGTCATTTGATGACTTAACATCACTCGGCCAAATTATATTAGTTGGGCCTTGTGGATTAATTTCATTTCATAAGAATTTTATTGAAAATTCTTAATGGGCCTTTTTCATGTTGTCATGAACAAATGGAAAAGCTTCTAGAAGGCCTTTCTAGAATTGTTTTAGGCGCCCAACATACCCAAAGAAAGAGAGAATATTTTGTGCATAAATGTATCAAGATATTTGCCAAAAGAAAAAGAGGAAACAAATTTCCTCTAAGAGGAATCAAGGTGGGCGCCCAAGTAGAGTCAAGGCAAGGCAAGGAACAAAAAAGGAAACAAATCCAAGCCTTCTAGAAGGCTGCCTTGGCCGAGTATCTCATAGAGGAAAAGAGGAAATTGGCTCATGAATATGTGATATTCTATAGAAGAGGAAACTACCTTATTGAAGGTGAGACATCTCCTATAAATAGGAGCCTCATTCTTCTCATTTCATTCATTCCACATAAGTTAGAGATTGAGAGCTTCTCTCTCTAGACCTTGTGGTGGCCGATCCTCTCTCTCTCTCTAGTTAATTTTCGATTTTTTGTTTTGGCACCTAGGTCCTCATTTGACCTAGTGTTTAGCTCTGCGAATTCAAGACTCGTTCTTAAGTCGTAGTGTTTAAAAGTGCCCACACACTAATTTCTTTTCTCTCGAGTGATTTAGTGATAGAAACTTTCGTGGTTGCTCGAGTTGCCGAGGAAGAAAGAGAGACGTGCTGCGAGGGAAACGAACGTTTTCAACCTTCCGAAGGCTCATCAACGTTCAAGCTTTTAAAGAGGTTAGTAAATTTATTATGCTCATATTAGTTTTATTTACATGTGCTTGCACTTTGTCTAGGTTAGTAAAAACTGTTTTACTTGAAAAAGAAAATTTTTAAAATTCCGCCGCTTAACGAAGCGTTAAACTTTTTCTTAAACCCTAGATCAATTCCAACATCCTCTGTGATCATCAGTCATTTGATACTGAGGACCGGGAGCTACGATGGAGAACCAGAAGATAAACTCTTGATCGAGATAGGAGAAGAGGTTCGAGAGTTTATAGCCAAAGACTTCCATGAAATAACATACATCAAAGTCGTTGACAATTACGAGGAGTTTACATTCGAAGGTCAATCATGATGCTACTTAAGAAAAACATCTATTTATGTTTATGTGATACAATTTTTTGGTACAATTTGAATCTTAGTATCTATTTGTATGTAAAAGTACCTAAAATTTCCAAACTTCAAAACACATCAGTTTGAAATGACAAGAAGTTTGAGCCGAGATGAAATTTTACCTTTTAATTTCAAAACAGTCCGTGTTGTTCAGCCTGACACATGTGCCACTAACTGGATGTACTTCGTGACACCTGGAAAATCTAACTTCTGAAATCAAACAAAAACTTCATTTTTGGCGAAGTAGTCACTCAGAAATGCATTTGAACCACTTTAAATAAGAACGAATTAACTGAAACTAACTATTGTTTTTTAAACGGACGATGAACTAACCCAAATGTGTTGGATAATTTTTTGGATCTCGACTCAAACCTCTTGAGCAAGGAAGATGACGACCCAAAGCTCCAGAGCGAGGAAGAAGACGACCCAAACCCGATCAAGCAAGATTATGGACAGCTGAGGGTGTAAATTCCGGCAAGCATCATGAAGAAGAATCCAGTGAGCTGAGGAGGCGTGAAAGTGAAAGTCAAAACTGTCTGAAAGAAAAGAGGGACGTGACGGAAGAACAAAATAAAAGAAAAAAAAATAGAAAATATTGGTTGAGAATAGTTGGGGAAACATTTATTTCTCTCACCTACTTTTGGTACTAGTTGTGTCAAATTTAAAGTTTTAGGTTATATTTGATAAGTAACATCCATTTGGTATTATTGTTGTCAATTTTCTAATTTTATTTCTTTTGCTAGATGCGCATTCAAAATTATTCTTCAACTATTATTCCACATCATCTACAATAAGGCCTATCTACAATTAATACTCTACAGACAATAATAGGAAATTAGTACTTAAAAAAACATTCAACGAATATATATTAATTTTCCTTCAAACTATAAATTAAAGTACTATATAAATACTACATGGAATTATGACATCTCTAGTACTTTAGAGTTATAAATTATTAAATCATTTAAGTAAATATAAAAAAAAATACTGTTCTGAGCTGCTAAAACCACTAGTTGTAACTAACTCTAACTGACTTCCAGCATGGCGATCTTGAGTGTTGAGTTGGATATGACGTGGATGTGCAGTGTATACACAAGAATAATGTCACTACAAGAATTTTGCGTGATTAATACTTCGGAGGCGCCAAAGATTTGGATCTCTCTCAAAAGAAAATATAGACAAAAACTAGAAGAACGATATTTCTTATTTGTGTAGTTTTAGTCATTATTTCTCTCCGTACAAGTAGGGTTTTGCCCTTGGTTTTTGCTCTGTTTTTCTGAGTCTGGGTTGAGTGTCTTGCGGCGCCTTAGGAGTTGTGGGTAGTAGTCTCTGTAGCTTGTTTGGGGTTGTGGGCTGGTCTAAAGCTTCCGAGAGGGGTGAGGGGTCTTGGTGTCGTTGGGGAAACACTTGAGAGGAGAGTAGAGAGTTCAGAGTGTCGAGGCGGAGAGCTGGTCGGGGGTTGGGTTTGGGAAACACTTGAGAGTAGAGTGGGGAGGGTTAGGTGTTGTGGTGCGCGAGGTTCTCTGTGATGGAAGGAAAAAGGCTTGAGTTGGAGAAGAAGAAAGGGAAAGGAAAAAAGGAGGCTAGTTACACGGAAAACCAGGAGGATGACGATGAAGAGATTGAGCTAGCTACATCGTTCTTGGCCAGCAACCTGCATATCAGTCCAGTCTCTGCTGCCGATGCAGTGAAAGGGGTTGGCTTTTTCCTTGCTGGAAAAATCTTAAGCTCGAGACCAATGAGACCTAAGCTGATTTTTGAGGTGTTTTCTGTGGTATGGAAATGCAAAAGACCATGGAAAATAGAAGAAATCAAACCAGGGATTTATCAACTGCGTTTCAACCTCAAAGAGGATGGGGAAATAATACTAGATGGAAGACCGTGGATCTGTAAAGGGGTCCAGTTTCTGCTACAAGCCTAGCCTGAGATGATGACCATTGAAGAAATCGTTTTCGACTCATCCCTTTTCTGGATACGAATGATTGGACTACCACCATGATATCTAAATGAAAGGAATAGAAGACAGTTGGCGACCATGGTGGGAAGAGTGGTGGGATTTACAGGCAGAGATGGTTCGTCCACGAGGCTGAAGGTTGTTGTCGACATCAATAAACCGCTTAAGGCCGGCTTCTTCTTAGATCGACCCGGAATGAGGCCTCTCTGGATCCAGTTTAAGTTCGAGAAATTGGGTCGTCTCTGCTTTAAATGTGGGATGCTCGGCCACAAACATGAAGAGTGTGGAAGAAATAGATGGAGGTACGTGCGCTCTAAACATTCTCCGATGGTTATTATGTATGGGAATTGGGTGTACTCGGAATCTTCTGTCAGGTCTTGTTTCTGGGAGATAGAGGACCTAGTAGGAAGACTGACGGAGGAAGAAGCGATGTCGACCATGCCACAAAACCAAATAATCCAGAAGCTGGATGGCCTCGAAGTGGCTAGCTCGAAAAAGCTTAAGGCAACATCCATTAATTCCGGGAAGCCTGGCTCGTTGGAGAAGAAGATAGCGACTAACGGTAATAACCTGGCAGAAGGACGGAATGTTAGTGTGCCACTAAAAGTGCCAGAGAATGTCAGTAGAAAGGACGCAGATGGACAACGCCACAATTTCAACAGTACCTTTTCTGAGATGGCTGGGCGTGGGGACCAGCTGGCAAAAGAAGGGAAATATACTATCCCAGAAAAAAGAATTCCTATAATGGATGTGAGTGACAATTTGGGCCTGATAACAAACTCAAATAAGGAATGGGCTCCTAGACTGGATGAAATGAGTTCAGCCCAAGGAGAGAGTCAGCAGCCCAAGCTTTTAACTAAAAGCCCATCGGTGGAATTCATTGAGAGGGTTGAAAAGGAATATGAGGCATCAATTAAAAGGAAACTCGAAGATGGTGAGGTGAGGACTCAGGGAAGCGGAAAAAAACTGCTGAGAAAGGAACGGACGGAGAAAAGTATGATAGCGAGAAACAAGGCTGTATTGCGAAACTGGCAAAAAATCTCCAACTTGTCTTCTCTCAGGGACTTGGGAATAAGGATATGCAGAGGGCTCCAGCCAGACGAATTGTCAAGCCGAGGAAACACACGGCAAAAGGAAAAATCCAGTCAAAAGAGGCGCCGGCTAGAAACGAGGAAGCTAGTCAGGCGATAATCCCACACGATTCCTCACTGACGATGGCCGAGGAGGCGGGCCTTAACAACCCCCTACCCCGTCCATGTTAGTGATCCTTTCCTGGAATTTTCGCGGGCTCAGCGGAGACCCGGCGGTGGAGGCTCTTCGGAGCTTAATCCGTAAACAAAATCCGGATATAATAGTACTTAGCGAAACTAAAGTTCAAGAAGGAAGAATGTACAGAATTAAGGAGCGTGTGGGATTTTGGGGATGCTACGCAGTGGCTGCTAATGGCACGGCGGGTAGGGATGGCATTTTTACCCGAAACCCGTTAGCCCGTCCGTTACCTGGTCTTAACGGGTCGGGTATTACCCGTTCAAAATGAGTTAACGGGCTAACGGGTATTACTCGTTAGTATTTTAGCGGGTACGGGTCGGGTAGCGAAAATGTTAAACCCGCCCCGTTAACCCGCTAACCCGCCCGTTAATTATTTTTATGGAAAAAAACTAGATATTTTTTTTAAGAAAACATTAGATTACATCATAATGAGTAGGTTGTTGTTTTGATTCTTATTAAAAATTATTTTTTTATTTTTTTTAAACGGGTTAACGGGTTAGCGGGTGCTCAATTTTGGCACCCGTCACCCGGCGGGTATACCCGTTACCCGCCCCGTTGGAAAAACCGGGTTGACGGGTATTTTAATAGGCGGGTACGGGTACCGGTATTGGTGTACCCGCTAAAACCCGTACCCGTTGCCATTCCTAAGGGCGGGCGGTCTCTGCATATTGTGGAGGAGAGGTATCAATATAGATATTTGGAAGGCGACCAATAACATGATTTGGGCCATCATTAGAGGTCAAAATCGGGACAAAGACTGGAACTTGTTCGGCATCTACGGTCCCACGACCCACAGTGGGAAACAAGCCTTTTGGCCAAGACTTAGTGAAGAGCTTCTTGGATCGGGAAGGCCCTGGGCCCTTATAGGGGATCTGAATGTCCTGTTATCTGATTCTGAGAAGAGTGGAGGGCGAAAAGTGACCTGGGGGGCTTGCCATTTTCTTCGTGATTTCATTCTCGACTCGGGAGGAATTGACTTGGAACCCCAAGGGGGCCGTTTCACGTGGTCTAACGGCCAAAGCCACGGGAGCAGAATCCTGGAGAGGATTGATCGTGTGATTGTCAGCGGGGAGTGGCTCCAGCGTTTTGCTCACACCGGGGTGAAAGCCCTGCCCATCAAAGATTCGGACCACGCGCCTCTCGTTATGGATCTTTCTATGCGAGACGGTAATAGAAGCTACTGTTTTCACTCGAAGATCTCTCTGACTAAACGCCGCCTACGGAAATGGCAGAGCATGAGGTGGAATGGGACCCTCCACAGAATAAAGGAGTGCGAAAAAAGTTTGCTTGTGCATCAGAAAAATCCCACAAAGGGATGGATCGCGGATAGTGAGACCAAGATTGCCGAGGAATTAAAATTTCTTGAGACCAAAGTAGGAAGGGTTTGGCGCCAGAAATCTAGGGAATTGTGGCTGAAGGATGGAGACAAAAATTCAAAATTCTTCCATACGTCCATGCTTATTCGAAGGAAACGCAACTACATTGGTGGGCTCATAGATGATGATGGAAACTGGATTACCTCGAGGCTCAAGATTGGGGATTACCTTCAAGGTAAGTTTGGAGATCTCTTCGCCACGTCCAACACTAGTTTCCCGGAGGACTTGGAAAATCTCATAAATCCGGTGCTCGAAGACCATGATAATAAGTTTCTGGAAGCAATCCCCTCGGATAAGGAGATAAAGAACACTGTTTGGGCGATGCATGATTTGAAGGCCCCTGGACCTGATGGATTTCAGGGAATTTTTTATAAGAAATGGTGGAGCATAGTGGGCAACGATTTGATGGAGATGGTGAAAGAATTTTTCCGGAATGGGAAACTTTTAAAAATTCTTAACTACGCTCACATCGTTCTCATCCCGAAGAGCAGCGAGGCTGAGACCTTTGATAAGCTATGCCCTATTAGCTTATGTAATTTCAGCTTCAAAGTGATCACAAAAATCATCACGGCTAGGCTCCGGAGGTATCTCGACAAGATGATCTCCCCATTCCAATCAGCCTTTGTTCCGGGCCGATGGATCGCAGAAAACACAATCTTAGCTCGCGAGATTATGTATAAAATGAAGAAGAAGAAAGGGAAAGTAGGTTTAATGGGTGTCAAAATTGATATGAGCAAGGCGTACGATAGACTTGAGTGGAATTTCATTCTTGGTGTGCTAAAATGCTTTGGTATGTCGGTCAAAATGCGGGGATTGATCGAGCAATGCATCTCTACGGCCTCCTACTCCATTCTTCTCAATGGAAGCCCCCTCAATCCGATGAAGCCTACGAGGGGAATCAGACAAGGTGATCCCCTCTCTCCCTATCTCTTTATTATTGCCTCGGAAGTTCTAAGTCGCCTCCTTATCCGCGAAGAAGAAAGGGGCAATATCCATGGTGTCGAGATTGGGAGGAACGTCCCTAGTATATCGCATCTTATGTTTGCGGATGATACGGTCATTTTCTGTAATGCTGACCACGAAGAGGTTCACAGAGTTCTTGGTTGCTTGGAGAAATATCAAGCGTGGTCTGGCCAAAAGATTAATGTGCAAAAATCTGGGCTCATATTCTCTAAGAATTGCTCGATGGAGAGTAAAGGAAGCATCGACAATATCCTCGGTATGTCCCCTTGCCCTGTGGATATGAACTATCTTGGAAATCCCTTGTTTATTCACAGGAATCGGTTGGAGAACTTCCGAGAGCTGAAGAAAAAGGTCTTTAATAGACTTGAGGGCTGGATGGCCAAGACCATCTCTCAAGCGGGGCGTACTACTCTCGTACAGTCAGTGGTCCAGAATATCACTGCCTACTCCATGGCCTCGTTTCGTATCACAAAAAATTTTTGCCGGGCCCTGGACGCTGCCACGAGGAAATTCTTTTGGATTGGAGCTAGTCAACAGGAAAAGTTCTTGGCCTTGGTGAAATGGGACACCATCTGTCAACCCAAAAGCCATGGAGGTCTTGGGATTCGAAAATTTGAAGATATTAATATGGCTTTGATTGCTAAGCTCGGGTGGGGAGTTGCTGCGAAGGATAAGTCCATGTGGGTTAAAGTGCTCCAAGATAAGTATTGTGCGGCTACCTCTTTTATGCACGCGAAAATTACCTCGGGAGCGTCGAGTGGTTGGAGAGATATAGCCTTCTCAAGAAAACTTATCGCGGATAACTCTTTATTTGTGATAGGGAGTGGCAGAAAAGTCCTTATGACAAAGGATAATTGGATTCATGATAAGGGTGAGCCGATTCGAAATCTTGGAATGCCGAGTAACAACTGTTTGGTGGCTGATCTTTTCATTCAGGGCACCCGTGTCTGGGATTCCCAAAAATTTTGCGAGGCGTTTGGCGCGAAAATTACAAAAATCGTGGAAAAAATCAAACCTCGCCCCCAACCAAAAGAGGATATCCTGGTCTGGACCGCGAGCGAAAATGGTAAGTTCATCACCAAATCGGCTTATTGGCAAGCTTCGAGAGCGACCTTCAATCCGAAAGAGACTTGCTGGAAGGAAATCTGGAGTGCTCGTGCTCATGAACGCCACAAATTAATTCTCTGGAAGTTAGGCTACAACAGTTTTTTAACTGGGGAGAGACTCGGGCGTTTGCTCCGGAGATTGATGCGAACCGTCTTGCGTGTACCGACAGTGTGGAAACTGTTTCCCATGTCTTCTTTCACTGCCAATTTGCTAAATGTGTCTGGTTTGGAGCAACCTTCGATAAAAGATGGGATCAGCGCGACTCGGAACATGGCAAGAACTATTTGATGGAGATCTTGAAAGCTAACCAAGATCTCAACCTCGCGGGAGGCGAAAAGGACAGTTATCTTCGTTTGGCTGCTACTATTCTTGAGGAGCTATGGTTTCAGCGAAATGAGAGGCTCTTCAACAGCGGAACTAGCAACGTCCTAAAAGTCGTGGAAAAGATTTCCAATAAAGTCGCAGAGTACGAGAAGACCTGGAAGAATGAAGCTACTACGCCTAAGGTTACTGCCAACAACGGAGAGGAGGCGTGGCAAAAACCGGAAGAGGGCTGGTGCAAAATTAATTGTGACGCGGGTTTCAAAGATGGAAGAGCGACGACCGGAGTGATTGCTAGAGGCTACTCAGGAGAGCAAAAATGGATGTGGGCTGGTACCACCACTGCTGTCTCGGCCACTGAAGCTGAAATGGTCTCGCTGCTCCTGGGGCTGCAACTTGCGAGGTTTAGGAATCAGCACCGTATTATCTTAGAGGGAGATAACAAGGCACTAATGGACGCTCTCAACGCGGAGAAGACTTGTCCTTTTTGGTCTCTTACCCCCCTTTACGAACAGTTAACGCTGCTGTTTTCTTTCTTGATATTGAGTTTGCCTGGATTCCAAGATCTGCTAATTACTTGGCTCATGATCTTTGTCAATGGGCTAAAGTTGCAGACTTCTCTGGGTTTTGTAAGGAAAGGAAACTCCCGCCCCTTGTGCGGGAGAGACTGTTGGCTGAGGCCGGTTCTAATGAGGAAAGGGGTGCGCTTTCCACCATCGTCGCACCTAGATAGGGGGCGGTGGGGGTTTTAGGCGGCCCATTTGATTTTCAAAAAAAAAAAAAAGATATTTCTTATTTGTGTATCTAATTGGGTGAAAAAAAAAAGAGAGAGAAGAGAATTGCCTTTCATTTTAGAAAAAAGCTGTTGTAATTAGCTTTCATTTCATTTCAATCCATAGGAAACAAATGTAAAAGGAAGCTGTCTTAATTTAAGGACAGCAAGTACACTTACATGGCAAATTTTGCTCATGAGGACATTTTATCTTGGGAAAATGGGGATGTGGAGACATGTAATAGAAAAAGTACGTGGGTAAAGTGTCATAAGGCGAAATATGTAGAACTTATACCATTATTCAATATTCACTAGAAATTTATTATTTTTAAGATACTGATTATATTTATAAAACTAAAAAAGTACTATTTATTTCACATTTTATGCATGAATGAATGATTATAATTTTGTAGTAAATATTTGTAATTCGATAGTTTGTGTTTTGATTATCGGGTGAATGGATAAGACGTGTTAAGATTTTAGCAGGTCGGGATAAGTGGACCAATAGACGTGTACATTCAACTTGTTAACACTAAAATATGCTTCAATTTGAAATTGATTTTGGGTCATTATTAGTAGTATCAAGCGTTGGTAACCACTTAGCTGATATTTTTTATATTGTTAATAGTGTTGTTTATTTATTTTTTTTATTATTAAAAATATTGATTAGATAAGTAATGGGTATGGCGCTTTTCTACACGTTTATCTAGCGTTTACCCGTTATCCGAACCCGCTTCAAAAAACCGAGTATATAACCGTGTACATTTTTATAATTTAACAGTTGTGTTTTGATTTTTGAATAATATTGAATTTTCTAAGCTTGAAATTCAGTGGTGTTTTCATTAATTAGGCATAATCATAGTGATTGCAAACGACTAAAACAAATGAAACGTGTATAACCCGTGCCAATGAGAAAGGCTTGGATAAATGAATAATGTACGTAGTGGAAGATCATTACTGATGATAGGTTTTTTAACAACACAGTAATTCAATAACAATAAAAAAGAGATGATGAATTAAGCTAATAAACTTGCGCATTTGTTTAGAGTTGGTTTTAGTGGGTACAAAATTGTGGGTAAAGAAAGGAAGGGATGGTGGAGCAACATGAGAGCGGACCATCTCTGCTTGGGGTCCCTCTGGAAGCATCTTAGAAGAAAGTCCTTCCCGGCCTCGAACACGTGTTGGGGTATCTCCGGCACCAAAGGCAGACACGTCAGCGCATACATGAACTGTGCCTGAGTCATGTGATCGAACCGCCCTCTCCACACGCCCCGCCCAGTCATCATCTCCAACACAATGCAGCCCAGAGACCAGACGTCGAGCTCCGGCCCGATCGCTCCCTCCCTCACCGACTCCGGCGACATGTAATCCGGCGTCCCCCGGAACCTCCAGCAGGCCCTCATCTGAGGCTCTTCAACTTCCTTGGCCATCCCGAGATCCGCGATCCTCAGCTGCACGCCGGTGCCGTACGGAACCGGGAAGGCGAGGATGTTGGCGGGCTTGAGGTCGCAGTGGACGAAGCCTTTGCTGTGGAGTTTCAAAAGCCCTATCGCGGTCATCCGAGCGTACACTCTGACGAGGAACTCATCGGGGATTCCGCGGCGGATCAAGCGAGTTAGGGTTCCGAGCAGAGCGTAGTCGAGGAAAAGGTTGAAGAGATCGAGGCCGCTCTCTTTGGTGGCCATGGCCATGTAGCAGTGCACGATCTCGTTGCAGCCTCGGAGGGCTCTGTAGATTCTGAACTCCTTCTTCAGAGAAGCCGAGTCTTTCAGGGACGATGTTTTCACGGCCACCGGATGTGCCCGCCCCGCATTGTGTAACATCAGCATCGCCTCGTAAACGACGCCGTACGAACCTCTCCCGATCACCCGAAGCCGTTCCCACGTGATTGCCTTCCCATCATCGGAGCCCGACGACGACGACGATGATGAAACCGTCAGCTGCGACATTGTTACTTCAATTCAATTCAACCCCCGCGCGCCCTAGCGGAATTGAGAATGCTTTGAGACGATACGACCTTTCTATTCTCCGATAATGACAAAAGTGCGCAAATAGTGATTGTGGTTTTGGAAATAAGACTTCATGATTTATAACACACAGTGGGCTTTCACTAGTTTGATAGGTTTCCCAATTTCTATCCATTTTCCGGATCCTACTTCCTCTTGCTTGCTATTCGCTACACGTGTCGGTTTCTTCTTTCCAATTTTATTTATTCTCTCCTGGATTTAGTTCTACATCACTCTTCAACTATTATTCCACATTTGGATAAAACAAAAAACAAACAATTATTTTACATCATGGCCAATTATTACCCATTATTTAATACTCTAAACACGTGATTTTCTCTTCTCACTTTATATTACCACATTGTCGATTACTTTGTTATAGTTTATCAATTTGGCAAATATTTGTCGTTGAAATCAAATTTACATCAAATTTATAGCGGCATTATTTGTGAGTCGGACGATACTATGACCTTTCCATAATAAATCTTAGTTGATTATGTGACTCCCCCGCGATCTCGTGCGGTAGTTTGTATGTGTTGCGCTACTCTCCCCCGCGATAACGCTCATTATCCATAGAGGACTTCATTCAAAACTAAAAATTACATGGCGACCGTCGTAGAGAGGAGGAAGAGTCTGACAACCGTGACTTGTGGAGAGAAAGAGTAAAGCACGATGACGACTCTCGCACACCTGCGAGACAAAATTCCTAGCAAACGGATAAGTTCCACGACTGTGCGAACTTCGCGCCGCTAAACGCACAGATTGACACAATATCGTGCGTTAGCTTATACGTCTTGCACTACTCTATCCCGCGATGACGCTTCTTGTCCCTGAGTGACTAAGCGATTGCGCTTCTTGGCTCAAGTGCATAAGCGATCCCGTGTGTTAGCTTGTACGCCTTGCGATACTCTATCTCGCGATGACGCTTCTTATCCCAAAGTGTTTAAGTGATTGCACTTCTTGGCCCAAGTGCCTAAGCGATCTCGCGTGTTAGCTTGTACGCTCTACGTTACTCTATCTCGCGATGACACTTTTGTCTCATAGTGATTAAGCGACTGCGCTTCTTAGTCCAAGTGCCTAAGTGATCTCGTGTGTTAGCTTGTACGCCATGCGCTACTCTATCCCATGATGTCGCTTCTCGTCCCAAAGTGACTAAGCAATTGCGCTTCTTGGTCCAAGTGCCTAAGCGATCCCGTTCGGTAGCTTGTACGCTTCGCACTGCTCTACCTCGCGATGACAAAAGATGCCCTGAGTAGTGCACCCAAAGACGCCCTGACTGGCGCACCTAAGATGCCACATTTAGCCCTTGAGCTCGGTGGTTCTGGAAGCCACATATAGTCCCTGCTTTGCAGCAGAACTATGATAAACAACAAAAACAATACTTTTTTTTTTTTATTCAACCTTGTTTAATAGATTTTCAAAAAAAAAAAAAAAAAGAAGTTCATACAATTTATAAGCTTATTTGATTCAATCACCTTAGTTGAAAAAAAAAACATGGTATAAAGGTAAATAGATGTGCATGTACACAAAAGTTGAAACCTATTCTTACCATATTTAAGCAAATTTTGTCAAATAAAAACCTAAATCGTGCCTGTTCATAATATTGTTGAGGTACAATATAGAAATCAAAATTTAGAAGAACCCATTTTCAATCACTCAAACAATAATCTCATGTGGGCATTTTCATCTACAAGTCCTAATGCATAAATGAAATAAAATGAAGCTGAGTCAATATCCCACAAAAAAAGGCTATACGAAACAGAGAAACGAAGTGACAAAACAAATTGAATTCCAACGCAACAAGAGAGAGAGAGAGAGAGAGAGAGAGAGAGAGAGAGAGAGAGAGAGAGAGAGAGAGAGAGAGAGAGAGATCTTGGCGAGGAGATGGAGAGAATGGACGAAGATGCTATAGAGCGATGATGGAGTTGGAAACGAATTTTTCATCATGTCGTTCATCTTTGGAGAGGATCGTATTTTGTTTTCTTCATTTTCATGGCCCCTGTTCTTGCTTTTTCAGAGAGAAGGTGAGAGAGAGAGAGAGAGCTAAAGAAGAATTGGAGAGAGAGATGGTTGAGGGTTTGAGAAGAATTAGGAGAAAACAAGAAAAGTGTAAAAAGAAAAATAAATAAATAAATAAAGAGTAACACGTAATCGCACATTAGGCAAACTACTAGAAGTATCCAAAATTATATATTAGTTTATTTTGGTCAAAACTATTGAAACTACTACTACTACTTGCGGCAAAATCCCATAATTATATAATAATATATATATAAAAAATTAATAATACAATGGTTACATACTTTTATTACTTCGATTATTTTCTTAATTATTGAATATTTAGACTAGAATTTTAATATAAAAGACCTGAATGAGTCTACGTCCCCATATATTTAATTCTAAATATTCTCTAGTACATCCATTTTATTCTAAATACAAAAATTTAGCGATATAAGCCACGTAAACATAAGCGTTTGCGTTTTAGTCAACGTTTTGTAAATAGCCAAACTATTGTAAATATTTCGTAAATAGTCGTATTTATTAGAAATTTACTCGGGGTTTTTATTATTTTGATAGCGTAAATAGATTTACATGACTATTTACAAAAAATTAACGAAACGTTGGCTATTTCAAAATTTCTAACGTTTCATATGGTTAGATAGCCACTGGAGCCTTCTAAATATTCTCTATTATACTTTATAAAGTTCATTGCCACCGTACGGAGTATAAATAGAAGAAAAACTAATTTTTTTTCTAAATATCCTCGACTAAATACCCTGTTATAATAATTTTCATCTACAAGGTCTGCTAGCTACGACCTCCAGGAGGGAGATATGACTAATAACCTCTTTTCAATCCCACGATGATCTGACTGTTTAGGTTGATCCGCAACGCAATCATCGTAAAGCCTTCATAATCTTGCCAAAGAATTAGGCTCCACAACTCAATTCATACTAATCAAAGCAAAAATATATCGTTTTTCTCTCTAATAATCTTACCACCAATAATATGTTATTCTTCCAAAAATCTTATAGTAGCTTGTCTTACAAAAATCTTAGAGGTCTAGTTGTGAAAATTAGTGATTGACTAATGGTAAAAGTTTATTTTGGTGTCATCCAAGTCATATTAGTCTAATTTTGTAGTAGTGTTGATCGTAAAAACTGCGGTTGACTAAAAGTAAAAGAAAACATTAGTGATCGAATGATTTTGTATTCGTTTCTATACTATATTAGTGATCCTTATAGAATAAAAATATAATTAAGTAAATGTGATGAGTACAATTAGTAATAAATAAATGATCACTCAAAAAATTTGGTGCAATAACGTTATCGTCGAAAGTATTCAAGGAGATTCTTTGGAAAGACTCGGAGAAAAAGGATAGAAAAACTGAAGAGTATAATGATAGGAATGAAAATAAATGAAACAAAAACATGAAAATATCACTATAAGACAAATGGGAGGTGAAACAACATCTTGGCTGACCAACGAGTCCGATAGCATCTATCCAAACACTTGTTCAAGAAGTCTTAACCTTACCACGACAGACAAAGTATAGCTTCCTCTCAAGAGACTTAAATATATCCATGGAGACATACAAAGTATAGTTTAGGGTTACAAGAAAGTGACTGTGTGTTTATTACTCAATCATTACAAGTGTGAAAGTGCTAAATAAATAAACAATGTTTTGAGATCATACGGTTTCTTCATGTATTTATAGCAACTTAGAGGATTTCGCTAATTTGACAAGCTTCCCAAATTCTATCCATTTTAGGTATCCTACTTCGTATTACTTGCTATTTTCTACACGTATCGTTTCTTCATTCTAACTATATTTATTTTGCTGGACGCGCGTTCAAAATTATTCTTCAACTATTATTCCACATCAGCCATAATTTTACTCTACAGACAATAATAAGAAATTAGTACTAAAAAAATTCAACGTATGTATATATATATATATATTAATTTTCTTTCAATAATTAAAATACTACATAAATTCTACATGAAATTATTAAATCTCTAATTCTTTTGAGTTAAAAATTATTAAATCGATTTAGTAAGCATAAAGGAAAATTTGTGGTGAGGTGTAGCAACTACAAACACTGGCTGTAAGTGTAACTAACTCTAACTGACTTCCAGCATAGCGATACTGTGAGTGAAAATACAAGAAGAACGTACTCATAGGCACATCGTAGATGCATCTCTCTCAAAAGAATATATAGAGACCAAATCTAGAAGAATGATATTTCTTATTTGTTTCTAACTGGGCTAAGAAAAAAAAAAGAGAATTGCCTTTCATTTTAACTAATAGAAAACAAATGCAAAAGGAAGCTGTCCTCATTCAAGGAGAGCAAGTACACTTACATGGAAAATTTTGCTCATGATGACGTTTTATCTTGGGCATATGAGGATGTTGAGATATGTAAGAAAAAACAAATGCGGGTCAAGCAGCGCTGGCATGACACGATTGGAGGCCTAAAGCTAACTTCAAAATATGATACATTTTAACCAAAATTATTGAAGCATGTACAATTTAAATTTCATTTTTGATGATAATGATAACGATTTTATTAAATAATAAAAATCTTTAATAATTTTTGTATGATAGAAATAATGATTCTATTAAACAATAATGCAAACGGTTTTTTTTCCTACACGATAAAAACTCAGTTTTACTTTTTTATGAAGAGTTGGTGGTGAGATGTGGGCTTGTACATGATGGGCTTCTTTTTACTAATTGTGTATGTAATCTGCCTTTTGGCAGCCAATAATCATTATTATTGTATTACTAGTCAAAGAAAGTATATATATATAAAAAAAAAAAAAAAAAAAAAAAAGGCCGTTTTACAAAAGCTTTAGGTCCCTAATGCAAGAACCGGACCTTTTACTGATTATATTTTATAAAATTAAAAAACTAATATTTGTTTCACATTTTATGCATGAATGAGTGATTATAATTTTGTAGTAAATATTTGTAACCCGATAGTTTGAGTTTTGATTATCGGGTAAATGGGTAAGACTTGTTAAGATTTTAGCAGGTCGGGATAAGTGGACCAATAGACATGTACAAGGTATTCGACTTGTTGTTCTAAAATATGCTTCAATTTGAAATTGATTTTGGGTCATTAGTAGTATCAAGCGTTGGTAACCACTTAGCTGATATTTTTTTTTATATTGTTAATAGTGTTGTTTATTTATTTATTTTTATAATTAAAAATATTGATTAGATAAGTAATGGGTACGGCGCTTTTCTACACGTTTATCTAGTGTTTACCTATTATCCGAACCCGTTTCAAAAACCAAGTACATAACCGTGTACATTTTTATAATTCAACAGATGTGTTTTGATTTTTGAATAATATTGTATTTTCAAAACTTGAAATTCAGTGGTGTTTTCATTAATTAGGCATAATCAAAGTGATTGATTGCAAACGACTGAAACAAATTAAACGTGTATAATCCTTGCCAATGAGAAAGACTAGGAGAAATGAATAATGTAGTGGAAGATCTTTACTGATGAGGATAGACACTGACTCAATAACAATAAAACAGAGATGATGAACTAAGCTAATAAACTTGCGCGCATTTGTTTAGAGTTGGTTTTAGTGGGTACAAAATTGTGGGTAAAGAAAGGAAGGGATGGTGGAGCAACATGAGAGCGGACCATCTCTGCTTGGGGTCCCTCTGGAAGCATCTTAGAAGAAAGTCCTTCCCGGCCTCGGACACGTGTTGGGGTATCTCCGGCACCAAAGGCAGACACGTCAGCGCATACATGAACTGTGCCTGAGTCATGTGATCGAACCGCCCTCTCCACACGCCCCGCCCAGTCATCATCTCCAACACAATGCAGCCCAGAGACCAGACGTCGAGCTCCGGCCCGATCGCTCCCTCCCTCACCGACTCCGGCGACATGTAATCCGGCGTCCCCCGGAACCTCCAGCAGGCCCTCATCTGAGGCTCTTCAACTTCCTTGGCCATCCCGAGATCCGCGATCCTCAGCTGCACGCCGGTGCCGTACGGAACCGGGAAGGCGAGGATGTTGGCGGGCTTGAGGTCGCAGTGGACGAAGCCTTTGCTGTGGAGTTTCAAAAGCCCTATCGCGGTCATCCGAGCGTACACTCTGACGTGGAACTCATCGGGGATTCCGCGGCGGATCAAGCGAGTTAGTGTTCTGAGCGGAGCGTAGTCGAGGAAGAGGTTGAAGAGATCGAGGCCGCTCTCTTTGGTGGCCATGGCCATGTAGCAGTGCACGATCTCGTTGCAGCCTCGGAGGGCTCTGTAGATTCTGAACTCCTTCTTTAGAGAAGCCGACTCTTTCAAGGACGATGTTTTCACGGCCACCGGATGTGCCCGCCCCGCATTGTGTAACATCAGCATCGCCTCGTAAACGACGCCATACGAACCTCTCCCGATCACCCGAAGCCGTTCCCATGTGATTGCCTTCCCATCATCGGAGCCCGACGACGACGACGACGATGATGATGATGAAACCGTCAACTGCGACATTGTTACTTCAATTCAATTCAACCCCGCCCTAGCGGAATTGAGAATGCTTTGAGACGATACGATCTTTCTATTCTCCGATAATGACAAAAGTGCGCAAATAGTGATTGTGGTTTTGGAAATAAGACTTCATGTATTTATAACACACTTAGTGGGCGTTCACTAGTTTGATAGGTTTCCCAATTTCTATCCAGTTTCCGAATCCTACTTCCTCTTACTTGCTATTTGCTACGCGTGTCGGTTTCTTCCTTCCAATTTTATTTATTCTCTCCTGGACTTCGTTCTATATTGCTCTTCAACTATTATTCTATATTTCGATAAATTAAAAAACAAACAATTATTTTACATCATGGCCATTTATTTAATACTCTACAGACAATGTTAGGAAATTAGCTTTTAAAAAAGAGTAATGCTATTTGGCACGAGCCACAATTTTAAACTATCCACTCAGCATTTAACATGTGGATATTTAATGCTTTTGGGTGTTGTTAAAATTCGTAACCCGTGTCATAAATCATTACTGTTTTAAAAAATAAAGAATTTTACGAATATTAATTTTCTTACGGACTATAAATTTAAATACTATTAAATATCACATGGAATTATTATGTCTCTAGTTCTTTTGAGTTGTAACATGATCAGATTCTTAATCTTCTCTTTCATGGGAAAAATAACTGTAAAAAAAGTTTGAAAAGAACGCGCAAAACTAGTTAAAACCACAAATCATAAATCAGAAGGGTAAAATAATCAGCTATAGAATTACAGTTATCTATATTATTGTAGGTATATGTCGTTGATGTCAGGTAATTCTTGACAATAGCGGTCACAACTAATTATAAATTTGCATAAACTTTCTTGCGAGAACTTTTTAACATGAGCATAGCCAATGACTTGTTGCACATATTTTTTTTTTAAAAAAAAAGACAGGATAAAAAGATGAATTTTTCTCTCACATTATTTTACCATTGTCGATTACTTTGTAAAAGTTTATCTATTTGAAAAATAATAGTCGTTGAAGATCGAATCGAATCGAAATTACATCACATTTACAACGACATTATTTATGAATAGTCGGATGATACTATCGACCGCATACTCAATAGATCTTATTTGATTATGTGACGATGTTGTCGTTGCGGATTTTCCTCTCTCTCTCTCTCTCTCTCTCTCTCTCTCTCTCTCTCTCTCTCTCTCTCTCTCTCTCTCCTACTTTGCCACTTGCGCTCCGGCATTTATTCCGAAAAAAACAAAGAAAAAAAGTAGTATATAATGGCATAAAACTCGTCTATATATCATCGTTAACCAACATTAGAAATGTAATAAAAAGGAGAGCATAAAACTAATTAATTGTAATTCTATTACTACAATAAATCATTTTCAGCTAAAAACTTGTGGTAAAAGACATCAGCCATTAGATCACAATCCTCCATGTTTTTGTAGGTTTACATTGTTTATGTTAGGTGATTTTTGACGATACAGTCGTCACAACTAATAGTAATTTGCATAAGTTTCGTTGGAATAACTTCTTAAAATGAATATACGATGACTTGTTGCACATGATAAAAACAAGAGACGACACGGAGTGAAATTTTTCTCTCACTTTATTTTACTATTTTCAAAGACTTTGTAGTCGCATATGACAAATCTACTTGACAAAATTATTCGTCGAATATCGAAGTAAAATTTCATCAAATTTATATAGCGGTGTTATTCTCCATTAACCGTAGTTTATTACGTCACAATATCATCGTTGTAGATTTTCCTTATCTCTCTCTTTTCATTTTTTAGGTTCCAAACGGACTTTAAGGTTTGGTATTCTCTTCTTAAGAAAGACGATTCTACCCTCTTCACTTCACTTTCTAGTCACCTCTCTTTCTAGTAGGGATTTACAAAAATTGATTAAACCGATAACTGAACCGATCTGGAATCGAAATTCGGTGCCATGTCATCAAATCAAAAATTCGGTTCGGCTAACCGATCCGGTTTATGAAACTGGATCGGTTATCGGTTTTGAATATCCAAAAATTCAATTATCGACTATTTAACCGATTTTTTTAATAAAACGGATAACCAGTTTTGAAATCGGATAACCAACCGGATAACCAGTTTTGAAACCGGATAATCAGTTTTAAAACCGCATAACCGATTTGAACCGGATAACCGTTATGAAATCGGATAACGGATTTCAATCATATGAACAATTTTGAAATTTATTTAATCAATTTTTTATTTTTTAATTTCTAAATTAATACAAATTGTAGGAAAACAAATTGGTTTGAACCGGATAACCGGTTATGAAACCAGATAGCCGATTTTTTGGATAACCAGTTTCAAAACTGGATAACCACTTTTGAAATTCGGTTTTCGAACTGGATATCGGTTTTCATAATACTTACCAAATGTTAGTTAAATAGTAATCTCAAAATGTAAATATGGATATATACTAAGTGGACCTACTATTAATCCCGTGACAAACTAATATATAAAAAATAGGAAATGATGGCCCAATAACATCTAGCTGACCAACGAGTCTGATGGTTTCTATCAAAGCATTTGCTCAAAAAGTCTTTTCCATCTCTACACAAACCTTCCGGCACGATCGGAGTCACTCTCCGGCATCCCAACAGAGCCTTGAACTCAGTGGCAGACTCAAATTTTAGAAGAAAGGGGGCAAAAAAAAAAAATAACTCAGGCTAAAAAAAAAAGTTAGCCCAAACATTTGGGCTTTAGAGGGGCCCAAGCTCCTTGAGAGTTACACCCCCTGGTTGAACTCATTCCTATCAAATTTGGAGCTGAACAACATCCCTTCCCATTGGCTTTTCCAGGCGACCATATTGACCAGCCCAAAGACCAAACGCCAGAGCGATTACTCCCAAAAACACTGACTCCGGTGACATCTACGTCAGAGTCCCTCAGAATCGGCCCCGAAAATTTCTTCTCCGTATCTCCTCTCTCAGCTCCTTGGCCACCCGAAATCAGCCAACTTGAGGCTGTAACAACCATCTTGGTCATCATCGGAGTGAAAAGCGAGGATATTGTCGGGTTTGAGGTCGCAGTGGATGTACCCTCTCGCGTGCATGTGATCGAGGCCCTTCAGGATCATCCTCGTGTAGCACCGGACCGTTTTCTGCGGTAGACCTTTGTCGCGGCACTGTTCAATCAAACTTTTTAGGGTTCCCGCGGAGGCGTACTCCAAGAAGATGTTGTAGTTCCAGCTTGTTATTCATTGCCCGTGATCAAGCCGGGCCTCGATGAATAAGCACCGCACGATCTCGGGGTAGCCTTTGAGAGCGTCGTAGACTCAGTATTCTTTTATTATTGAAGTGGCCAATCCCGATTTGGCTGTTTTGACGGCCATCTGTTGGGTCTGACCGTTATTAGGGTTCATAGCTTCGGCCAAGTAAACGGTGCCGTAACCACCTTCTGCGAGAAACTGAATTTTGCGCCAAGAACAAGGCGGCTCGCCATCAGGCAACTCGGTGATATCCATGAGAGAGAGAGAGATAGAGAGAGAGTATTATATTCGTGATGGCTTATGGGATCAACTCTAAGCTATAAACTAATCCTGCTAAGTTTCTATATTTCCACGTCGTATATCGGATAAGATTCTAGTTCTATGCCATTTGTATTTTGACTAGGAGAGTAATTATTCATGGATTCATGTTGGGAAATTTTTCTTCACGAGTTAAATCCAAGTTATTTTCGCTAACTAGATAAAAGCTGGAATTTGAATTTTATTTAAAAAATTTCTTGTCATACAGTTTAAGTTAAACACTGTATCGAATTTCTTAAAAATTAGGGTTACAAATTTGGGGGAAATTGAGTCTTCCCGAATCCACAAAATATAAATATTTATAAAAAAAAAAAAAGATAACTATATATGGTTATGTGGCTATGCATTCCTCTAAGCCGTCTCCAACTGCGTAGTAATTAACTATAATATCCTCTTTGGAAGCAACTAAAAAGAGATTTGTAACTGACTAAAACACTTTAAACATAACATGTGATTTTGGATCTAGCTTATATTTGACAATTTTTAGGGATATAGCCAAGTGGCTTATGTGTCAATAATTAAGGTCTGATTTGCCCTTATTTATTAACAAATTCGTCACTTTCTCTCTCTTATTTTTTTCAAATAATTTTTTTTGTATCAAAACTTCTAAAATTCGTATCTTTCTCATACGAACTCGAAATTGAGTGATTTCAGATCCTACAAATTTGTGGCGTCGAGATCTTCAAAAATAGACCCATTGTGTTTGATGAAAAATTATATTTATGTCGATAATTTCAAAAAATTTCAGTTATTTCCATATTTAAGGTAGTAACTTGTTTTTTCTACATCTATGATATTAAACATAATTTTTCATCAAATACAATGGATCTATTTTTGAAGATCTCGGCGTCACGAATCCGTAGGATTTGGAATCACTCAATTTCGAGTTCATATGAGATAGATATGGTTTTTTGAAGTTTTTATGTAAAAAAAAGTGTACTAAAAAAATAGGAGAGAGAAAATGACGAATTTGTTAATAAATAAGGACAAATTAGACCTTAATTAATGTCACATAAGCGACTTGGCTATATCACTAAAACTTGTCAAACATAGACTATAAACAAATTTCATAGTTTCATTTTGACTATTTTGCTATACTGCCTTAAAAAAAACCCTTAATATAACAAATTACGAATCAATACTACTCCGCTTCATAATATACAGTGCTAAAAGAACTTGGAAATTAAACGCACAAAAAAGAACTTCAAAAATGTCTCGAGAATTTTGAAAATATCAAAAACAGTAATGAAAAGGTTTGAAAGTTGAAACTCACTAAAAAAGTTCGAAAATCTTGAGATTTTCCACTTAAATAGTATTTTTTTTTTTTTTTTTTTTTTTTTTTTTTTTTGTATTGTCTCATGAGTAAAAGTAATATTTCTCGTATATTAACAAAATATAATATGAAACTTGGAACCTTCGCGAGTAGGATTAGGATTTTTGTCAAGTTTGTTTCTCTTATTCAATTACTTCTTTCACATTCTAGCCAATGATAGTTGTACTCTAGGTTATTTATTTATTTACTGTTCGATAAAAAAAATTATTTATTAACTGAATATAAATACTACTTGACTTTACATAAATTAAAAGAAAAATTACGTCAAAATAAATAATTATTTTGATGCAATAATTTTAGGACAGTGTAGCAAAATAGCCAAAATGAAACTATAAAATTTGTTTTTAGCCTACCTTTCACAACTTTAAGTGAAATAGCCAATATGTTTATGTGGCAATAATTAAAGTCTGATTTGTCCTTATTTATTAACAAATTCGTCATTTTCTCTCTCCTATTTTTTCATACATTTTTTTTACATAAAAACTTCAAAAAAACCATATATCTCATATGAACTCGAAATTGAGTGACTCGAAATCCTACGGATTAGTGACGCCGAGATCTTCAAAAATAGATCCATTGTGTTTGATGAAAATCATGTTTAATACATAGATGTAGAAAAATCACGTTACAAACTTAAATATGGAAATAATTGAAATTTTTTGAAATTATCAAAAAAATAAATGGAAACGTAAATATGATGCATTAAACATAATTTTTCATCAAACACAATGAGTCTATTTTTGAAGATCTCGACGCCACGAATTTGTAGGATCTGAAATCACTCAATTTCGAGTTCGTATGAGAAAGATACGAATTATTAATAAATCAGGGCAAATAAGATCTTAATTATTGTCACATAAGCCATTTGACTATATCCCTAAAAATTGTCAAACATAGGCTAGATCTAAAATCACATGTTTAAAGTGGCCTAGTTAGTTACAAATCTCTGTTCTGTTTTTTTATAGGAAAAATGGTATGAAATAGTCAATTCAAACTATGACTTTTGCAAAATAACAATAGTTTCATTAGGTATAACAAAATAGCCAATTGAGAGTACATGGTTTCATTCATGCTTCGATTAATTTTAATCCAGCCTTCATGAAACTTACTTTATGTCTTTATAGTTCGTTGAGATTAAATTTAATCTAACCTAGATTAATCTGACTTTGGCTAGTTTGCTTATAGTTGACAAACTATGACTATTTTGCAAAAGCTTAAGTTTTATTTGGTTTTGCTATATAGCCGCTTGACCCTTTTTTATAACATCTTAATTTAAATTGTTTCTTTTGTTTAATTTTATTTTACCTCACAAAATATTAATTATTGTTAATAACACATCACAAAATCAGTCGCGAGTTTCCGACTTGTCACTAGAAAAGCATCAGCTCCAACGTAGAATAACATGTAAAAGGGAATTCAAAATGTAGACTCCGGATATCAATGCAACACAAAAATCAATACATAAGTAACATAAACATAAATAGTTAAATTAGTGAACAATAGTGACATTGTATCCAACTATAGCATCGCCGAGGAGGTTGAACCAATGAGTGTGAGCGATTGCGTAGCCACGCGCCATCCGGAACACGCCGGTCCCGCCGACGACCGCCATTTCTCGGACGGGACTCATTGCCGAGTTCTTGCCGAGGATGCTGATCGAGCTCCCGTTGTACTCTCCTTCGATGAACCCGAAGTTCATGGCCATGATGAGAGCCAGCTCGTGCTGGCCCGCCGACCCGTACAGCCCTTGGGCCCGGCCCACCAGCTTGGATCCCGGGTCGGGGGTCTCGGTCAGCGGGTCGTCGGCCATGAGGACCGCCCCGAAGACGGTCAGGGACTTGTTCGTAATTTCTCCGGCATCGGCCACCCTTACGGCGCTCGGGGCTTCCCCGCTCAACGTGTCGTGGAAGTAGAACTCTAGATGTGTCACTCCCTCTTCTTTCCTGGCGAACTCTGCGTTCGTGGAAGAGATGATCATCATTGTGATCATGATCATGGAAGTGAAGCTAATGATCAGTTTGGCCATCTTTGCTAGTTTGTGAAGATTTAGGGGCTTTGAAGGAGTTGTACATATAGATGGTTTTTTTGTTTCGTTTTGCTGATGTCAAAAGATTGTTAAGCAACATTTGAAAGAGGAAAATGTTTTGGTTGACCAACTCCTTTACGGTCAAAGGAATTTTTCATGTCTATTAATTATTTACCTGATTTGTGGTTTGGTTTGGGTTAGTCCGCGTGTGTACGTCGGTGGATTAGGTACTTCAGAGTCAGACTTGCAGTTTTTCTCTTTCGAGATGTCTGTATGTAAAAAAAAATTGCTTAAAAGCCAATTGCATCCCATCATAGTACACCAACTACCTACTAGATTACCAAGTCTATAAACTTTATATAAACGGTGTGGAAATTGGCAAATATGATAGAAACGTGTGTAAATATTCAACAAAATGACGACGTACATGGTAAATACAACAAATACTCGTTTTATTCAAACCAAGGAATCAAATGCCGCGGAAATTCCAGGAATTTCGGGTGGAAATTCCATTTCCACGGAAAAACGGCCGACGGAAGACAAATATGTCGTTTCCATGTTTTATGCCGATGGAATTTCCACGAAACGACATTTCGTTTCTGTCGTTTTATGCCGATCGATGTCGTTTCATTTTACGTATAAAAACTTCATCTTTTCCAGGAAATTCGAGGAAATTCCATGGAAAAGAAAAAAAAAACGACGCTTGGCCGTCGAAACACCATTTTTTCCTGCGAACCTTGAATTTTTCCGGCGACTGAAAAAACCGAATTTCATGTTTTTTTTTTTCTGTTGTTAAGTAAGGTTATGTGTTTAATTCTTGTATATGCTAGAAATGAAATTATTTAAGAGTTAAGTGTAGGAATTTATTGATATGTTCATTATATTGAAATAAATTTGTTGACATGTATAAATTAGATTATGAAATGAAGTTATTATGTTTTGAATTGAAAGAAAGTATTGTGAATTCAATTTATTGATATCTTGAAATAAATTTGTTGACATGTAGAAATTAGATTATGAAATGAAGTTATTACGTTTTGAAAGAAAGTATTGTGATATCAATTTATTGATATCTTGAAATAAATTTGTTGACATGTAGAAATTAGATTATGAAATGAAGTTATTACGTTTTGAATTGAAAGAAAGTATTGTGAATTGAATTTATTGATATCTTGATATATGTATGATTTGAAGTGTTTTAAATTTGAACTACATTTAAAAATATATATATTTATGTGTTTGTTTCGCCACATTATTTCCGTTCGGTTTTCCGTCGGCACGTCGAATTTCCATGGAAATCGGCATTTGAAAACGGCATTTTACTTGCCCATTTCCACAATTTTTCCGTTGGAAATTCCATCGGCATGACGAATTTCCGTAAATCAGGAGGCTCGAAACGGCAACGAAAACGGCATTTTTTTTCCTTGATTCAAACTAAGGAAAGAAACGTATTTACTTAAGACGAACATGAGCCATCGTTCAATGGATTGTTTTGTGTGATATCTTACTAGCCTAAGTTTGATTAGTTTCTTAAAAAAATTTCGGCAATGTAGCAAAATAGTCAAAACGAAACTATGAAATTTGTTTTTAGCCTACGTTTCACAATTTTTAGGGAAATAGCCAACAAGTTTATGTGGCAATAATTAAAGTCTGATTTGCCCTTATTAACAAATTCGTCATTTTCTCTCTCCTACTTTTTTCTTATACTTTTTTACATAAAAACTTCAAAAAACCATATCTATCTCATATGAACTCGAAATTGAGTGATTCCAAATCCTACGGATTTGTGACGCCTAGATCTTCAAAAATAGATCCATTGTGTTTGATGAAAAATCATGTTTAATACCATAGGTGTAGAAAAATCACGTTACCACATTAAATATGGAAATAACTGAAATTTTTTGAAATTATAAAAAAAAAATGGAAACGTAAATATGATGCATTAAACATTATTTTTCATCAAACACAATTGGTCTATTTTTTAAGATCTCGACGCCACGAATTTGTAGGATCTGAAATTACTCAATTTCAAGTTCGTATGAGAAAGATACGAATTTTTGAAGTTTTGATGAAAAAAAAAAATGAAAAAATAGGAGAGAAAAAGTGACGAATTTGTTAATAAATAAGGGCAAATCAGACATTAATTATTGCCACATAAGTCATTTGGCTATATGCCTAAAAATTATCAAACATATGCTAGATCCAAAATCACATGTTTAAAGTGGTCTAATTAGTTACAAATCTAAAAAAATAACCTTATAAGAGCATGCCCAACCGAACGCTAAAACACTGATTTGGAGTGATGAATGACTCCAACCGAACGCCAAACACCACTTCAAAATGGCGTGAAGTGAAGTTAATATATTGTGTTGCGCTATATTTGGTGCAGTACTGCTCACCACGCTAAAAACAATTTTTATTTGTTATTTAGTCCTTGCAAAATTTATTATTTACTCAATTGTCATTGTTTTATAAAATTATATCATATTTATCTCAAAAATTATTTTTATATATTAAATATTTTAAAAAACCACAATGCTTTAAAATACAACATTGACATTTTGAGTTTGGGAAAAACTAAAATGACATTAATATTAATACCGAAACAAATAACATTACAACGACATTGAAATGAAAAAAAAAAGACATTTAAAAAAAAAACACAAAACAACAAAATAAAATTGAAAATAAAATTACAATACATAAACTAATAATCGGGAAGATTAGCGTCGGATCCTCCAAGACCGGTGAAATATTGTGAATATGAATCAGAATTGGAAAATGGTGTTTGAGATTGTTGTTGTTCGGCTCTCTTTTGTAAAACTTTGGCTTGTTCAGCTTCCCAAAATGCACGAATCTGAGGATCTGATATTTTATTTAAATTCATTTTCATTATTTTATTTTCTTCTCTGATTGTTTTCAAATTATTAGCCTTATCTATACTTTCTAAGAGGCGTTCCCTCATATCGCCCGACTTCTTCATCTGCTCAAGAAGTAGTTTATTTCCTTCATCAAGCTTGCTTATGGAGGAAGCTACTTTGTCATCCGTTTTCATTTTTAGTTTGGCTTTTTTCACTCCAATCGGTCGCTCAGAAGGAGATGGTTGTCTAACCGACTCAGGAGTTTGTTGTTCGGACTCCGAAAAAGAACACGAACCTCGAGATGTTTGTCTCGCACTTGAGGCTCCGTCTTGAAATTTTTCAAAATTCTTGATGATGTTCCACACATGATCAAACTTCCAACCTTTCTTGAATTTTTCATCATCTGCAAGTAACACTTGAGCTTGATCCATCTGCAAGTCGATATATAACCAATTACAATAACATAATATTAAAAAAAAAGATAAAAATAGCTAAAATACTCACAATATCTTCAGTTGAAGCACCGCTCGGGTGTCTATTCTCAATTTGCCAAATGCATGCATGCATTTTCCTTGTTGCTTTCTCAATTACTTGGATTCGGGACTGAATTGATCGCTTTGAACGCATCTCCGAAGTTGGTATTTTTGCATCGTTGTAGCTGTTTTCAACACGGCTCCAAAAACTATCAGATGATTGGTATATACCAATGATAGGGTCTTGAGAAATCTCCATGTAAACTTGACAAAGAAGTCGGTCTTCTTCATGAGAGTATCCAGAAGCTCGACTTGTCATTTTCTTGTAATGTATCGTACTCAAGGCTCAGTAATTTTTTGGATGAAAACACAACTTATGGAAGATACTATTTATAGAATATTTTCTCACCCAAGGCTTTCACGCTTCCCGGGCTCTGACGTGATGTGACCAATCAATGCCACTACTCATCAAAGCTCTCACGCTTCCCGAACCGATTCTGACGTGATGTGACCAATCAATGCCATTACCCATCAAGAATCTCACGCTTCCCGGGTTCTGACGTGATGTGACCACTCAATGCCACTACTCACCAAAGCTTTCACGCTTCCCGGGTTCTGACGTGATGTGACCACTCAATGCCATCACCCATCAAGAATCTCACGCTTCCCGGGTTCTGACGTGATGTGACCAATCAATGCCACTACTCACCAAAGCTTTCACGCTTCCCGGGTTCTGAAGTGATGTGACCACTCAATGCCATCACACATCAAGAATCTCACGCTTCCCAAACCGGCATCTACACTCAACGCCCTATAAATAGTCTCAGTTCGAATGATTTTGAATTCACATTCTCTAACACACTTCATCTTTCATCATTCATCTCTCAAAATGAGTTTTAAGTCATCATCTTCTTCATCTTCTTCCTCTGATGATTTTCAACTTCAAATGGCTCAAATTGATGAGCAGGAGGATGCTATATGTCATCAAATTATCCAAAATAATATCATGATCATGCAAATTCTCAACGAATATGCCGCCGACCAAACCATTGAGCGCAACGTAGGAGGCTCGATTCCAGGACATGCTTTCATTAATCGGGATCGAGAGAGTGCAGACCGGAGAATTTTCAATGATTACTTCTCAGAATCTCCTCTGTACAACGAGGCCATGTTTCGTCGGAGGTATCGAATGTCTCGCTTTTTATTCCTCCGAATAGTGGATGCCGTTAAAAGTCACGACAACTATTTTGTACAACGGGTGGATCGCGCTGGCAGACTTGGGTTGTCACCACTTCAAAAAATAACTGCTGTATTTCGGATGCTGGCCTATGGTCTTCCAGCAGATGCCACAGACGAGTACTGCAAAATAGCAGAGTCGACGACAATTGAAAGCTTGAAGAGGTTTTGCCGAGCAATGGTGGAGGTATTTTCTGAGCAATATTTAAGATCACCAACTCCTAATGACGTTGCTAGACTTCTCCATATAGGTCAACAATGTGGCTTTCCAGGAAAGTTGGGCAGTTTGGATTGTATGCATTGGAAATGGAAAAATTGTCCTACCGCGTGGGCCGGACAATATACAGGTCGTAGCGGAAAACCTACAATTATTCTAGAAGCTGTGGCTGATTATGATCTATGGATATGGCACGCTTATTTTGGCATGCCGGGAAGCAACAATGACATCAACGTGTTAGAGTCTTCTCACCTATTTTCCAATCTCACTCAAGGTATTGCTCCTACCGCTCATTATGTCATACAGGGAAATGAGTATAATATGGGCTATTATTTGGCTGATAATAAATATCCAAAATGGTCTACTATTGTTCAAACTATTCGAGAACCCCGTGGCCCCAAAAAACAATATTTTGCAATGAGGCAAGAATCCAGTAGAAAAGACGTAGAACGTGCATTTGGAGTTCTCCAAGAACGGTTTGCAATTGTGGTGGGACCATCAAGATTTTGGAGAAAAGATGTCTTAAAAGATATAATGACTACGTGCATAATTATGCATAACATGATAATAGAGGATGAGCGTGATCTTAGCGTGCCCATTGAAGTTAACAGAGAAACGCCACAATTGGGGGTTGAATTAGAGGAGAATGATGATACATGATTTCAAGAGTTTTTCACTCGCTACAAAAAAATAAGAGACATAGATGCACATATCGCGCTTCGAAATGCATTGATCGACCATTTGTGGGAGAGATATTCTAATTCGGATGTGTAATTGTACTTTTTTTTATTTTATTTTATGTTATTTGTTTTGTATTGTATTTTGTGTTTAATAAATATTAAGTTTATTTTGTGTTAATTTGTATTTTGAATAATTTTATGGAGTAATACTTCATTATTAAATAATGAATAAGTAGTATAATTGAAAGATATTAAATAAATATAAGGGTATAGAAATAAATAAGAGAAAGTTGAATATAAAATTAATATTTCAATTTGGTGTAAAAAATAGAGTTCGGTTGGAGATGAGGTAGTGTTTGATGTGACATGTACTGTAAAATAGAGTAGAAAATGGTGTTATCGGATGAAGTTGATCTAAAAAGTAACTAGAATAGTAAAACAAAAACAAGAAAAATAAAAAAGTAAGTAGTAATCACCCCAACCACCTCATTAAAAAAAAAAAAAAAAACATCTAGAACACCTAACTTCTCATTTTTATTTTAAGAATACCCAATTTATTATAAAACATTTGTTTTGAATTTTTTTTTGTTTATAGTTTTATTAGATTGTTTTATACGATTTTTTTAATTAATTATAAGTTATTTATTTTAATTAATAATATGGGCAAAATCTTCTGACAATAAAAAAAATAAATAAGTTTTTATGACATTTAAAAAAATTCAAAGTATTCAGACAATCACCATCTTAGCTGATCGATGTTATTATCTTTGTTTAATATAGGGCCAAAATGGATATTATCTTTATGTTTTGGCAAAGATAAGATTATTCAAATGGTTAAAGGATAGATCTGAAGTGTCTTAAGAAGTTAGGGTTAAAAGGATAATTGTGCACAAAAGTAAAACCTGAAAAACCCTACATTTTTCCAAGTCTCTCTTCGCGCACTGCCCGTCACACGTTCTCTTGCTACTCAATCCCTCATCTCCGCCGAGTCTTGGACCAACGTTCTCCCCAATCCATTCAAAGATTGAATCTGCGTTTATTAACACACTTAACAGCTGGTAATTTCTTCGATTCAATTCATTTCATGTTTAGGGTTTCGAATCAGTGAGTGCGTTAAGTTGAGGTGTGCTTTTATGGTTCTGTTGCGTCAATGGCAGATATCTATTCTTAAAAAGAGCGATATGGCCGAAGCTGGTGATGACCGACCGTTATTCAGGGATATACGGAGGTATTACTGTGATTTCTGCGGGATTTGCCGGTCAAAAAAGTCTCTGATCGCCTCTCACATCCTCGCTGTTCATAAGGTCTGTTTATCATCTTCAAGCGCCGATGTTTCGTTACAATGGATGAAAATCGAAAGTTAGATCTTATTTCTTCCTCTAGCTTTTTTTCTTACTATTTTTCTTTCCTTACGAGCAGGAAGAGTTGGAGTCAACAATGGCAGAGAGTGACAGTGATACAGAGGAATCTCGCAAATCAAATACGTGCGAACAATGCGGTGCTACGTTTAAAAAACCTGCACACTTGAAGCAGCATATGCAAAGCCACGCTGTTGAGGTATTTAATAATTTTTACTTGGAATATTGTTATTTGCTATTCTCTAAAATTTGCATTTGCAATTACGATTTTGTTTGGTTTTGAATTTCAAGATTCTCCTTTCTGAGATCACAGTGCTTGGAACATCAGTTACATTGTCTTCGAGTAGATTTGGCAACGATGCTTATGTCCTTTTTTCTTAGAATTATGAATTTTCAATATATTCTAAAGGCGCTTTCTATTTGCACTCTTCACATGTTAATGTCGAATTAAGCCAATAAATTTTGCAGGCAAAAGATATTTGGGTGTTTAAACCAAATGAGTTTCAGTGTGAAGCATTGGATCCAAGTACTCCAAAATGCGCAATGGCTTCAACTTGACTGGACTAGTATCAGGTTGGGGGACCGCCTGAGAAGCTCCATCAAGTGGCCTCAATCACGCTGCTCTAGGTCGAGGTTTGATGAGTGTAAACCTTGGTTTTCGGTTTCTTTGTTATTTAATAACTTAATCAACCTGTTTTCTCAACCGGATCTATTATTTGTGACCTTATTACAGAGACCATATACTTGCCCAGCTGACGATTGCGCGGCCAGTTACCGAAGAAAAGATCACTTAAATCGCCATCTTCTTAGCCATAAAAGAAACCTATTCAATTGTCCAATGGAGAATTGCAACGTGAAATTCGTTTCTCAAAGCAACATTTATCGCCATGTGAAAGATAAACACGATGAGAATCGCGAATCCACTTCCAAATGCCACGAGAAATGCGTGTGCCAGGAAGCTGGTTGTGGAAAGGCTTTTATATACCCATCAAGGCTACAAAAGCACGAGGAGTCCCACGGTTCGCTATCTTGATCCCCGGAGCTCTATAATCACCAAATATGGTGTCAGTGTCTTATTAGTCTACTTGCTATTGCAGTTAAACTAGACTCTGTCGAGGCACTATGTGCGGTTCCGGGTTGCATGAAAATGTTCAGCAACGCTCAGTGTCTCAAGGAACATAATCAAACGTGCCACCAACATATCACTTGCGATATTTGTGGGACCAGGCAGATCAAGAGAAACATCAAAAGGCATATGCGTACACATGAAGAAAGAGGCCAATCAGAGCAGCAGATTGAGTGCACTTATAAGAACTGTGATTGCACATTTTCAACTGTAAGATTCACAGCTTTCTGTTCTGGGATTTTGAATTTTTGTATGGTTTTTTATTCTAACAATTTTTTTTTTCTTATAATTTGAATATGAAACGTTTGCAGAAATCAAATTTAAACAAGCATGTGAAAGCAGTGCATTGCAAAGACAAATCGTTCGTCTGTGGCATTCCTGGTTGTGGTATGAGATTTTCATACAAGCATGTTAGAGACAACCACGAGAAGAATGGTGCTCATGTTTATGCTCACGTGAGTTCTGTTCTTTATCGAGATATACTCTTTCTAATAAATCATCCTTTCCAAAACCAAAAAAACTCAACTTGTTTGCACTGTCTTCAGGGTGATTTCGTTGAGGCCGATGAGCAATTCCGGTCAAGGCCGAGGGGTGGGCGTAAGAGGAGTTACCCAACTGTGGAGATGTTGATAAGGAAGAGAGTAACGCCGCCAAATATTTTGGATGACTCTTTTAATTACTTCTCTTCTTCCGAAACTTCTTATTCTTCTTAGGGTTGTGATATTTTAACTAACAATATTAGTCTGTATAACGTTCGTCTGATAAGAATATTTACTCACAAGTATGTATTATACGTATATATAGTTGGTGTGTGATAGTATGACTAATGCATACGTTTTCTACATTATGATCAGTTCAAGGCTCTTCATGATCTCCGCGCTCTTCTATCTTCTCCAGTGTAAATTCACCCTATTTAAAGTTTCTTGATATATCCTCTCTGAACTGGGAAACACAATTAATTGATTGTGTTAGTTTATCGAGTAACGTCTTTCACTCGGGGAAAGTTCTTGTACCCTAATAAAATTTTGGGTCACTCCTGATTTAATTAAACTTTATTAACATTGGTTATTCTCCAAGTCTGAACATAAATTCTGTGTGTGCATATGAACTCTCCAGGTTCCATAATAATGATAATCATTTTTATTTAGAAGCGATAATGGTACTGCATATTTAGGGCTCAACACATTACAGAGATTTTATTTTCAAGCTCTAAGCTTCAGGTGAAGGAGGGAGGCCTCCTAACTTGAGTGGCTTGCTCGAACCCATAAGCTATCTCAATGAGTTTAGGCTCAGAACCCCTTAGCCCGCCGAAACAAATGCCAAATGGTAGCCCTTTACTTTCTCCGGCTTTGATATAACCAGCTGGGACGGTTATTCCTGGGAAACCCCCGATTGCCAGCACTGTTGATAGGATTTGGTATGGGAAATGTAAACCCCCTGAAGCCACTACAGCGTCAAGCTTATACTTCCTCATCAGCCTCTCAAACCCGTCTCTTGTCAGCTTATCCATTCTGGCCAATGCAGCCTTCTCTTCCGCGCCAATTCCGTTTGTCGCTTCAGACTCCGTTAACAATTCTTGTCCGTATTCTTTCAATTTTTCCTGCACATTGCAAATCGGCGAGAATGTCGGGTTTTCCATTTAAACAAACAAACAAGTTATTGAAGTAAGGAAAGATCTCGCCATTTCTGCTTCTATTTTTTTTTTTTTTTTTTTTTAACGAGAGCTGTGGGTGGATACTATGTTTGCCACTTTTAGTCACAATTTAAGGCTAGCTTACTGTAAAATGTGAAATCTGGACTATGCTGCCAACAGTTTACTAACGTGGCTATCCAACTGTATTTTCATTTAAAATTGGCGATATTTCAAAATCAATGCCTTATTTATTTATTCAACTTTTCTTTTCCGAGTAAATGGTCTCACCTTCTTTGCATTTTTGTTATTGAAGGCTATAACATCCGCCAAAGTTCGCACCGGAGAAGTGACTAGCTCCTTCAGGTAGTCGTTTAAGGCAATTTTGAACTCGGTGCTCATCGCAATGTTTTCGCCTGATGCGCTAAGGATCTTCTCGATGTTGTTTATTTTCAAATGGTCGATCAAAATCGCTCCTTCTTTCCTGAATTTATTACATTAGATTCTGTCAACACAAGCACTAGGAAATGTTAGTACATTTACCTCATTGTCTCAAAATGGCGTTCGAATGTCTCGCTCAAGAAGTCATTGGTGTCATTCGAGATGCTGAACTCAAAAAAGGGATATCTTACGATCCCAATTCTCTTTCCTTGAAGCCCGTCCCGCCTTATGAACTGCGCGTAGCCTCCTTTTGGAATGTACTTCGAAGCTCGGAACGTCTTAGCGTCGTGTCTGTCTGCACCGACAATGGCGTCGAGAACATATGCAGCGTCCGAAACTGTCCTACAAATCGGTCTTCCGAGTCCCCGAACAACAACAAAAAAAAGCAAACTCATTAGACCACATTAATATTACCGGCTAGTTCCGCTATCGATTAGCTTATTTTTAAAGATCTAGCCTCCGATGACTCTTCAAAAAAAAAAAAAAAAAGAAACCGGGTAACTAGGCATTGACCGGTGAGTAACATATCCGGTAAGAAAAAAACCCATGGCCAAGTCATATAGAAGAGCATTGTCTATAAGTTTTGCAGTAGTATTACCCGACCGAGTCCTGCCTCGGAGAGATGGGAACAACCCCGGCTCGGCTGGTGAGACCGACCGAAGGCTTGAAGCCAACCACCGAGTTTATGCTGGACGGGCACAGAATTGAGCCGTCAGTCTCAGTCCCCAGCGTCACCGCTGCTAGATTCGCCGCTGCAGATATAGCCGATCCGCTACTTGACCCACAAGGGGTCTCAGTTGAAAGGTAAGGATTCTATCACATGGAAATATATTTTTAAGTATTATGGGTATCATTTTATAGCCAAATCTAAAACCAGCATGATGTCTTTGGACTTACTACGAGTATCATTCTATTCAGTCAACACACTATTTATTGTTAATATCATAGTTTATTAGCATAGATAAATCATTTTCAATATTAAAAAAAAAAATTAATAAAATTCAAGAAACTTACAACATAATTCAAGACTTAAATAACTTGATCATAAAATTTCATTACAACACAATTCAACGGTACCAACCCAAAACGGTTTGAACTTTTATTTATGTTCTCGAGGATATATTATAACAATTATCTTTAAAAAAAAAACTAAAATTGAGTTAAACTAGGAAACATGTTTTTGAGAGATTCTTAGGTGACATAATTGATGAGAAAAAAAAAAAAAAATTCTAAACGGAATATAATATTTTAGTAAGAAACACTAATAAGTCATGAACCAAAAATATAATATTTGCTCTAAGAACTCTTGTATTAAACGGAATACTCATCAACTTACCACTCCCTGGCCAAGCCTAGCATTCCAACCAGACGGCATGCGATTGGACCTGTAATGAGACCACTCGCTCAAGCTGGCTTTGCCAAGCACGATAGCCCCGGCTTGTCTCAGCCGAGCCACGACCCCGGCGTCCCGTGGAACCACAGAGCCGAGCAGCGCAAACGAGCCCGCCGTCGTGTTCATCGCGTCTTTAGTCGCGATGTTGTCCTTTACCAGTATGGGGATCCCATGGAGCTTTGAGAACGATACCGGGGCTTTGGCCCGGCGCTCGCGATCCGCCACGTCAGCGAGTCGGAGCGCGTCTGGATTCACCTCTATGACTCCCCTCAGGGCCGGGTTTAGGCGGCGGATCCGTTCCAGGTAGAACTCCACCAGCTGCCTCGAAGTCTGCTTGTTGAGCTTGAGAGCGAGTTGGAGATCGTCCACCGTGGCTTCTTCTTTCATCCAGAAGCCGCCAGATACGTGTAGGGCTGTGATGGCGGTGATGAGTGTGAGTGTGAAAATAATGTTCCGAGATGCCATTTTTTTTTTTTGGTGGTTTATGGGACGCAAAAAAGCACGAGGAATATATTGAGTGATTTCTCTATGGGGTATGTGTGATTCTTATATTATATAGAACTCTCTCTCTCTCTCTCTCATACAATAGTATAGAAATGTTTTGTGAAATTTGGCTTAAATCTACGTGTCAAGGCTTTGTACGTTTTCCAAAACTAGGAGTAAATAAAGGGCAAATGACTTTTTTGGACGTTTTTTTTAAAAGGTCAGCAATATGACATCTTCATTTATTTCTATTTATGTAATTACCATTATACCCTTATTTATTTTCTATTTTTTTTTTAAGAATCCTAAAAACTAAACCCTACTCTCAATCTCTCATTTCTTTTCATTTCGGCTTCATCTTCTTCTCCACTGCACTTGTTTCATCTCCTCCATTGTCTCCGTCGCATCACCTCCATTGGCGTCGTGTCCCATTGTCGTCGGGGTGTCTGGATCTCAGCCGGCGTCCGTCCTCTCTCTCAAACTTGACGGCCATCCCTCCTCTCTCTCTTAGTTCGCGCCGTCCGTCGTCTTCCAAGGCCACCCACCTTCGCCGCCGTCTCTCTCTGCCCTTTCCGGCGCAGCAAGCTCCCACATTGACACTCTTTTCGCTCTTTATTCCGGTAAGCTCCCTCATACATAGCCATTTCGTTACAGTGTTTGTGACCAACGTTGTCACGAAAGATTCAGCATGACTCAATATTTTCGTGACAATATAGTCACAAAACGAAATTATTTCGTGACTGTCACGAAACTAAATTATTTCGTGACACCCATAGTCACGAAAGCTTCAGCATGACTCCATATTTCGTGACATTATAGTCACAAAACGAAATTATTTCGTGACACTATTGTCACGAAATTAAATTATTTCGTGACACCCATAGTCACGAAAGCTTCAGCATGACTCCATATTTCGTGACAATATAGTCACAAAACGAAATTATTTCGTGACACTATATTTAATTTCGTGACACTATTGTCACGAAATTAAATTATTTCGTGACACTATTGTCACGATATTAAATTATTTCGTGACACTATTGTCACGAAATTAAATTATTTCGTGACACTATTGTCACGAAACTAAAGTCTGCAATGACAAACATGAACGATATTATATAATATGGATTCAAGTGCTTACTATATATCTGCGCATATAATAAAGTTTTATGAGAAAATAATTTAATGTGACTTTATCTCCACTATTTGCAGTTATGAAAGACATTCATACCTTCGTCAAGCATAGCGGTAGATGGGTGAAACATGAACGATACGAGGCTGGCCCTGGGTGTGCAGTGGGAATCTTAATACCGGCAAAAGCAACGTACGAGGTGTTTATGCAGCTATTGTATGCCACGCTCAATCGCTCACCTAAAAATCAAGTCCTCCGTGTTTCTTATGAGACAGAAGGGTCGGTACCCCCAGTAAGTATTGACTCCGACCTAAGTTTGAAATGTTACTTGCATCTTCGGAAGGAGAAACCGGACAGATCCAAATTTAGTTTGCTAGTAGATATGGAGCCATTGAAGCAAGAGCCGTTGGTTTTGGACTCAGGCGTTGGTTCAACTCCGACCACCGGTCAACCAGCACAAGCGGACATTCAGGCTAGTTCTCCTAAGTCGGAGGCTAGTTCTCCTAAGTCGGAGGCTAGTTCTCCCGAGATCCCCGACCCGAATCAGAGTCATTCAGGCACACCATGGCAGACCCCTCCGCGCTCAGGCACTCCAAAACGGTTTAGTACGCCTTGCTCTAGAACGAGGAGGACGAGTCAATGCGCTACGCCTTCCACGGATAACCAAAATATGCATCCTGACCTTGATGTGTCATATATGCACTCTCCGCTGCGACTAGTCAAAGGAGGATTGTACGCCAACAAAGCAACTCTGAAGAAACATTTATGCATGTTAGCAATCACCAAACATTTTACGTTCAAGACGAAGACTTCTAACAAACGGTATATCCATGTTGTTTGTCGAGATGACTCATGCGCGTGGTCTGTTCGTGGAGTAAAAAAGACTACATCCGAGATCTTTGAAGTGAGGAGGTGACTTATTACTTATTTCTACATTGATATTATCGTGGTGACCCGAAATTAACATTGCTCTTACATTCTTGCAGGTATGATTCTGAGCACACGTGTGCTACACAATTCAGACAAGGAGAACATCCTCAGGCTACGTCCACATTTGTAGGCGAGACTATGAAACACAGGTACATCGATCCCTCATGTTCACCATGCAAACCCAAAGACATCATGTCCTACATGCAACAAGATTTTGGAGTGGACATGTCCTACAAAAAAGCATGGAGGTCAAGACAGGTACATCATTGTTTGGCACCGATGATGCATCGTATAGATCTCTGCCTAAATTCATGTACATGTGGTCGACTAACAATCCAGGTTCGTCATTCGACCTTGTCACAACTCCTCGATCCCACCGTTTCAAATACTTCTTCATGTCGTTTAGTGCTTGGAAAAGGGGGTGGAAGTATCTACGGCCCGTAGTTATCATCGACGGCACTTTTTTGAAGAGTTACTATAAAGGCACACTGTTTTCAGCATGTGGTATGGATGCGAATGAACAAGTTTACCCCCTCGCATTCGGCGCTGGTGATTCAGAATCTACTGAATCGTGGGTTTACTTCTTGACAAGGTTAAAGGAAGCAATCGGGGAGAGGTCACATCAGGTCATAGTGTCTGACAGGAACGCGGGAATCATTAACAGTGTGAAAAAGGTTTTCACTAACTCAGACCATGGTTATTGCATGTTTCATCTTTTGAAGAACGTGAAGAACCAAATAAAAGGTCTATCAAAAAAGGTGAATTGGACGTTCTATGCTGCAGCAAAGGCATACACGTATGCAGAGTTTGAAAAGTATATGCTTATGATAGATGAGGAAGATCCAAGAGTCCGAGCGTATCTTCAGAACGACGTAGGCTACGAAAAATGGGCTCGTAGTTTCTACACGGAGAAGAGGTACTCAATAATGACATCAAACAATGCCGAGTCGCTGAATGCAATGAATGTCAAACCGAGAGAGTTCCCTATTGCCAAGCTATTTGATTTTCTCCGGGAGAGAATGAGTAAATGGTTTTACGAACGTAGAGAAAAAGCGTTGGGAACATTGACGATCCTTTGCGTTGACGCAAATAAAAAACTTGAAGAATACCACGCTAAATCTACTGGACTGGGGGTACGTGATAGGCATTCAATTTTTAATTTTTTTTATAAGATGTTTTTTATTATAACCCGTATACAAAATGGTATTGGGTGCGGAACAGGTGCGTCCATCATCGGTGTACGAGTTTGAAGTCGTTGATAGAGAGGGGCAAAAGTGGGCTGTAAATTTGAGAGAGAAGACATGTAGTTGCCGTGTCTTTCAAACTGACAACTTTATCTGTCCCCACGGCATTGCGGCTTGCGGTGTTCGAAACTTCGCAGTTGAGAAGTACATATCAAATTACTACACCACCGAATATTGGAGAAGTTGTTATGCAGGTGTAATTCATCCAATTGGCAGCGAGGAGTCGTGGAATTTTCCAGAGGAAGTCACGCAAAAAATAGTAAATCCACCTCATGTTGCGGCTCGTGCCGCCGGAAGACCGAAAAAGAAAAGAATACCCTCTCAATGGGAAGGGGATGAGGATAGAAGGAATAAATGCAGTCGCTGTGGTGGAGTAGGACATAATCGAGCCACATGTCGCAACGCGATCCCGACCCACCATAGCCGACCCCGAACATGAGCTCGATTGTTCCTTTTTTTAAAACTTTTTATTTGATGTACCAATTTGGATTTGTACTTTACTTTATTTCTCACTTAGTTTGTTATGTTTGTTATGGATTTTTATATTTCTCATTCGTGACGTTTTAGTCCCATTAAACAATTTCTCACTGACAGAGAAGTCACGAAATAACAATTCTTCGTGACATAGAAGTCACGACATCAAATTTTTTCGTGACAGAGACGTCACGAAATCATCATTTTTCATGACATATAAGTCACGACATCCAATTATTTCGTGACAGCGAAGTCACGACATCATCATTTTTCATGACATAGAAGTCACGACATCCAATTGTTTCGTAACAGGGAAGTCACGAAATCATCATTTTTCATGACATAGAAATCACGACATTCAATTGTTTCGTGACAGAGAAGTCACGATATCATCATTTTAGTGACAGAGAAGTCACGACATCAAGGGGCTTAAAGCATTTTATTTTATTTTATTTTAAAACCTCTTTAAACCATTTGTACGTATAAAACAATTGAGAATTATTTGAAACCCTAAATCCCCAAATTCGACCCAGATCTCTTTTGATGTCTCTCGTCTGATCTATCTTCATCGCCGGTGAGGTTTCAACTTGAGAATGGCAGTGAACCGCGCTTCTTCATCGCAACACTCTTATTCGTCGCACACGAAGCACGAACGCAGAGACTCGACGACGACGAGAGACTCGACGACGATGAGAGACTCTCCAGGTGAATTTCTATGTAAATGCGGCGTGCAATGGGTCGAGAGAACGTCATGGACCAAGGATAATCCCGGTAGGAGGTTCAGAAATTGCCACGTGACGACGGTAAGGATTTTGATTTTGAATGTTTGGTTGAAATTGATTAAAATCCTATTCTGAGAGTGGTTTGGATTTTTGGGTATTTGGGTTTTTTGTCCCAAAGGTATTTGGTTAATATTGGACATGCAGTTGTCCACTTTGCAGCTAGCCCGGATATTGTATCCTGTTTGAATACAACCAGAACTCATATATGCTCTAATACAAGAAACAAATACCTGATTTTTGAGGCTATAATTGGTGATTTTCAGGCAGAGGGTGGGTGTGGTTTTTTTCAATGGGTTGATCCTGAAGTTTCTGAAAGAGCAAAGAAAATCATTCCAGGATTGCTGAGAAGAATTGACCAGTTGCAGTTGGATATTGAGCATCACTGTCGAGCAAATCGGAGGCTGAGATTGATTATTGTGTTGTTGGTTATTATGATGTTTGCTGTAATATATGTGTGTATGATGTAAACAGATTTCAAGGTAACAGATTTATGTGTGTATGTGTTGTATTGGATTATGTATTGTGTTTTGTAACAGATACAAATTCCATTTTCGTGACATAGAAGTCACGAAGTTCGAGCCATTTTCATGAACCATGATATCTTTCGCTGTTTTGACCGACTTGGTAATTGGGATATGGATATTTAATATCAATAAATGGCATTAATAGCAATTAAATTACTGAACAACTAACTTTGGAAGTTAGGTAAGAAAATTTATTTTAGCATTTACGTACAAAAGTTAGGTAAGGAATCCTCATATTTATCCGACCTTAAATATTTACCTCAGATCAAACTGATAATATTGTTCGAAAGAGTCTAACGGTGAAATGGACGCTAAAGATCCAACGACGAAGGGAAGCGATTCGAGTAAAAAGGTGTCGACGGTGAATGAGACGTCGGAGATGCCTTCAGGAAGTAGAAACTCGACCGCGAGATATTACATGATTCCATATCCGCCCTCCCACGAAATTAAAGAAGCGTCATGACATGAGCGACGCTGAATACAACGAGTATGTAGAGATGCATGCCGGTGAGGATTACAAATCTCCGGTTTTGATGGCTAACTCCGTTCTTGAAGAAATATTCGGCGAGAATTGGGAGGAATTTTTGAAATCAAAGGGAGCTATTGTCGAAGACCATAAAGATTTGCCGGCTTGCCAAAGGGGGGTTGACGGAAAGAAATAAAATGTAGTTCGAGATGAGGTACTCAATATTTACAATGTTTTAATGTTTTAATGTTTTGATTTTAATTCCGTGACTGGTATGTCACGAAAACGTACCGTTTCGTGACTTGAAGACTTCATTTTTGTGACAGGAACGTCACGAAATCCCCATGTTTCGTGACGGGAACGTCACGAAATCCCCATGTTTCGTGACGGGAACGTCACGAAATCCCCATTTTTCGTGACAGGAACGTCACGAATTCCCCATGTTTCGTGACAGGAACGTCACGAAGTCCCCAGTTTTCGTGACAGGAACGTCACGAAATCCCCATGTTTCGTGACGGGAACGTCACGAAGTCCCCATTTTTCGTGACAGGAACGTCACGAGATCACTACTTTGCGTGACGGGAACGTCATGACATCCCCTTCTAGACTCTTAAATGAGTTGTTTTGGGAGGACTACCAACGCTATTAATAAAAAAATTCCAACGTTAAGGAGAAATTAGAGTTGAAAACGAAATGTCGGACGACATGACGTTCAACCTCATTCACCTATGTTCATATGTTTATTAGAGTACTTTAAATTCTGTCCCTTTGAGATGATGAAATGAAATGGGATAAATGAATGTATGTCAACAACACTTCACGATACAAAACACATTAGCTCGTCAAGATGTTATAGGTAAGTAGAACTCACTTACCATTTATCCTTCTCATATTTTCTTGATATTCTAGGTAAGTAGAACGGCTGTCCATTTATTTTTCAAATTTTATCATTTTAATATTCATAACAACCATTTATCCCCTACGACGGATTTAATGAAAAGAAGAAGAGATTTCTCATTAAATTCCATCAAAGGGAACAATTTCGTGACTGGTATGTCACGAAAACGTACCGTTTCGTGACTTGAAGACTTCATTTTCGTGACAGGAACGTCACGAAATCCCCATTTTTCGTGACAGGAACGTCACGAAGCCCCCATTTTTCGTGACAGGAATGTCACGAAATCCCCATTTTTCGTGATAAGAACGTCACGAAGTGCACAATATTCGTGACAGGAACGTCACGAAATCCCCATTTTTCGTGACATGAACGTCACGAAATCCCCATTTTTCGTGACAGGAACGTCACGAAGTTCCCATTTTTCGTGACAGTAACGTCACGAAGTGCACAATATTCGTGACAGGAACGTCACGAAGTGCCCCTTTTTCGTGACAGGAACGTCAGGACATCTTATAGACTCTTAAATGAGTTGTTTTGGGAGGACTACGAACGCTATTAATAAAAAAATTCCAACATTAAGGATAAATTAGAGTTGAAATCGACATGTCGGACGACATGACGTTCAACCTCATTTACCTATGTTTATATGTTTATTAGAGTACTTTAAATTCTGTCCCTTTGAGATGATGAAATGAAATGGGACAAATGAATGTATGTCAACAACACTTCACGATACAAAACACATTAGTTCGTCAAGATGTTCTAGGTAAGTAGAACTCACTTACCATTTATCCTTCTCATACTTTCTTGATATTATAGGTAGGATGTCCATTTATTTTTCAAATTTTAACATTTTAATATTCATAACAACCATTGATCCCCTACGACGGATTTAATGAAAAGAAGAAGAGATTTCTCATTAAATTCCATCAAATGGAAAAATTTCGTGACTGGTATGTCACGAAAACGTACCGTTTCGTGACTTGAAGTCCCCATGTTTCGTGACAGGAACGTCACGAAGTCCCCATGTTTCGTGACAGGAACGTCACGAAATCCCCATGTTTCGTGACACCAACGTCACGAAGTTCCCCTTTTTCGTGACAGGAACGTCACGAAGTCCCCATGTTTCGTGACAGGAACGTCACGAAGTTCCCCTTTTTCGTGATATGAACGTCACGAAGTGCATAATATTCGTGACAGGTACGTCACGAAATCCCACTTTCGTGACATTATATTAATTTTCGTGACAGAGAAGTAACGAAGTGCCCATTGTTCGTGACAGAGAAGTAACGAAATCCCCATTTTTCATATAAATCATATGAATTGTATTTCATATAATCACATCCAAAAGAGTATAGAGTTACATATTTAATAATTTACTGGCCCCTATACGTACTTATAAAACATAGACCATGTCTTAGTGACGACCTTGTCACACAAATTCTACAAAGGAGAATTAAGAGTCACACCGCCATCACAAAGACATTCCAAAACAATATACTTCACCCTATTTAAAAAATTTGGATCACTAATCGCTTCTCCTACTTTCAATTCTCTTCGTCTGACTCAACATTGTTTGCCATCTTTAATGCCCCGTGCTTGTACAACTCGGTTGCCATCTTCTTTCTGTACATGGAAATATTGTCTTGATGCAAACTACTCACCGGAATCCCATGGATCATAAATTCGGCGGCCTTTACGCAAAACATGCCACAGTCTCCCCTGTTCATGGTTGCTTACTAGTATTAAATATACATCAAAATAGAACATGATATGAGAAGAGATCTTACCCATTGGATTGTTGTGGCATAGGCGCTATTACTATTTTAAATGGCTCCGAGTTGCCATCTCCCAAACTGACGACGGCCAACACAATGGGGATAAAATCCGCCATCATCTGTATGCTATCACGAACATTGCGTGCATACTTCGAGTCCATAGAGTCGTATATTGTTAGCGCTCTACGGCTTAGGGAAATTACGACAAGGAGCCAGTGGTCCGGCACATGGACAGGGACGTAGATAGTGTTAACATCTGCCCATGGAGTGTTTGCAAAACCTGTTTTTTTTTCGGCAGTTATGTAGTCAAGCACAACTAAATGGTCCGTCCAATCAAACACGTCCTTGTTCTTCGCTTTGGACCAAGCATCATGGCATCGGGTGAGCATTGGTAGAAAGTACGAGTTGGTTGTCGTAAACGGCTTTCGGACATTTCCATACTTCCCCTTCTTTCTCAAGTAGTAGAAAATGACGTCCATATGCTGCAAAATAAAAAATTCACAGAAATCAGTGACATATAAGTGTTCACTTCGTGATAATATTGTCACCAGATTCTTATCTTCATGTGGTGACAACAACACAGTTTCTGGTGACAATGTTGTCACGTACTAAATATTAACAACAAATAAATGCAGTTGACTATTACATGAAGTTCAAAAAACCAAATAAAAAACAGGTCACAACAAATAAATCCAGGTTCAGAAATTCATTGTCACGACATATAGAATTTATTACATGAAGTTCAAAAAACCAAATAAAAAACAGGTCACAACAAAGCTAGAAAAATCATGGTTTTATCTATTTACATTCACATAAACAAAAAACAAAAAACAATCCGAAGTGCAGTGGTGTTTGTCATCCCTGGCTCTAAAAAACCTGGTTGAGCGGACGTACCTCTCCCGTAAGCCACTCAACCGGGGTCCACAAAGAGTAAAACCACGTCTTCGATGTAATCTCAACCACCGTAAAATGGAACGAGGGAGATAAATCTTCTTCTGGTGACTTGTACTTCGGACTACTGAAAAATCACAAGTATTAGATCTCATTTTTATTTAAAATTACCAGACAATATATGTAAGAAGGAGAAAGATACTTACGCATTTTTGTGATTCGATTTAAGACCAACTTTAATCCATTTAGCCATTGCTGCAATATCTCCCACAGAAATCTCGTCTTTAGGGTAGGAGAATGGATAGACTGACGGTGGCCGAAGTGGTCGTGTGAACCTCGTAAACACAGCCGGCGCGGGTGTCGGTGTGAAGACCGCTGGCGCCCTCCTATGGCGAGTAGGCTTTTCATCAGATGATGAAATCATTATGAGCTTTCCAGGCATCTTCAACAATGAGGAACAGACCTCATCAGCCGCCTCTGGACGTCGCACAGGCGTTTTAGACTCCTGGGTCTCTTCAGCTCGGGTCTGGTCCTCGCCGGCTTGGGTCTGGTACTCGCCGCCATCAGCGTGCGTTTGGTTCCTGTCTACTTCTTTTGGCCCTTCATCTTCAGGACCTCTCCCACCGTCTTCGTCATCTTCACTATCATCTTTTTTCTTCTGCAGATCATCTTCTTTACATTGGCCTCCAATAGATGGCTGATCTTCATCATTTTTCTCGGCTTCTTTGTTCTCCAACTCATTTGATTTGTCCACAACTACTTCTTCCTTCTCCTCTTCTTTGTCATTCTCCTCTTCTTTGTCCTTCTCCTCTCCCTTGTTCTCTTCTTTGTCCTTCTCATCTTCTTTGTCCTTCACTTCTTCTTTGTCCTTTTCCTCTTCCTTGTTCTCTTCTTCTTCTCCTTGCTTCTCCGTCACCTCCTCCTCATATTTCTTGAGGTTGACAAAATCATCATCCTAAGATTGTTGCTTGTCCAGAACCTCTTTCAAGGTTTCTGAAATGGATCGCATTTCAGTGGAAAACTGCTTCTTCCACTCAAGAAACTCAATTCTGAAATGTTTCAGATCCTTTTCCATTGCGGACATGCGTATCTGCAATGTACAAATAATTTTGTATGAGAATAGAATCACGAAATTAAGTATTTTCGTGACATACAAGTCACGAAATCAATTATATTCGTGACATACTTTTGTGACATAGATGTCACGACATCACGTATACTCGTGCCATGAAAGTCACGAAATCAAATATTTTTCGTGACTGTTATGTCACCAAAATATTGGAATTCGTGACTTACATGTCACGAATTCGTACGTGAAATGTTGTCACGTACAAAATGTTGTCACGAAATCACGAATTTACTTTACTTAAGAAACCATTACCTCAATTGATGATGATGCTGTGGTAACAATGTCTTCTTTTTTCTTCTTCCCCCTCTTCTTAGAGGGGCTCACAACAGTCCTCGCAGTTTTCGCAGACTCTACCTCACCACCGATCGGCTTGAATTCGATCTGGAAGAGGTCCGAAGTTAATCAAAATTTAATTAAATGTACATATTCTTATCAATCATATTCATACCTCTTGGAATCGAATCTTTTGTAGTTGGGACTCCAAGACCTTCCCTGATTTAGTAGCCCAACGCCTCATCAGCGGCGTTGCGTCGGCAACGAGTATTGAGGCGAACTCCAGCTCCACGAATCGTGGGATGCACTCGTAACCCCATATCTGGAGTGGGAACACGAAACCCGGCAGGTGGAGTTTTGGGTTCTTACCCTCCTTGATGGTCTTGACCTTGCTCACAAAGCCCACGATAGAACCTAGAAAGAAGTTCCAGGCGACGTCTCCCCATGGGTAGTTGTTGAAAACAACCGGGTCATCCACCATCTTGATGTAGCTATCGCAGGGGAGGTTGACGGTCTTCTCGGCCGCCAAGAGAACATTGTACAGAAAGTGGAGGAGGAGTAGTCTCACCCTCCTCTCATCTGGCCATTCGTGGCTACTCTCAAGGACTGCACCAATGTTGGCCCTTTTCCGGCAAAGAGCACCATTACAGAAGGTGACATTGTATAGCCCTCCCTCAACCACATTAGCGTACCGTGGTTGTTCTGCGTAGTTTTCGCTGAATCTTAACCCTGTGATCAGGGAAAAGTGCTCTTTGGTGAACTCGCGGGGTCTTCCACCAATCTCCATGACCAGAGAATCGTTAGATGCACCGGCCTCATCATAATAACCAGATCTCAACACCAAATGGCTTATTATTCTGGACGATTTTGTTATCAAGGGCATGTCTAGAAACTGCCCAAAACACGTCTTTTTGAATAAGTCTTTTTGGTTGGCGGTCATGCCGGTCTCCTTTTCGAAATCGTCCAAGTTCCTATGGAAGTTGAACGAGTAGCCTGACTCTATTTCATCTTCTTTTATCCTTCGTATGAAACCCTAAAAATTACAACATTAAACACATAAAAGTTAAAACATTAAACACATATGAGTTGGAACATTAAACACATAAACATTGTGGTTTTCGTGACAATTGTGTCACGACATTTATGGGTTTCGTGACTCTTGTGTCACGAAACTTCTGCGTTTCGTGATAATTGTGTCACGACATTTTTAGGGTTTCGTGACACCTATGTCACGAAATTTATGGGGTTCGCTACAATTGTGTCACGAATTTCAGGGTATCGTGACATAGTTGTCACGATACCCAGAAATTCGTGATATAGTTGTCACGATACCCAGAAATTTCGTCACATAGGTGTCACGAAACCCATATATTTCGTGACACAATTGTCACAGAAATCCATAAATTTCATGACACAATTATCACGATACCCAGAAATGTGTGACACAAAACAATTCATAGAACCTACATCTAATATGAGCAAGCCTAGACAAATCTAATTTTCTTACAAAATACACACATAATCCCCAATAACGTAAAAAATGAACACTTTTGTCAAACTAACAGTTACATGAAACACACAATAAACATGCAAACCCATGAATCAACACAAAATCCACACATAATCAACACAAAATTAACATGCAAGTAAAAAAACTCACCTTCTGATGTCTCTCGGATGTACAAGGAACAGAGGAGTCAGAATTTGAAGGCGACTCAAGAACCACCTTCCTCTTCTTCTTCGGCGGCGCAAGAACCTTCTTCCATTTCTTCGCCGGGGAGTTTTGCATTGGTGACTCCGAGCCAAAAGTCACGCGTGGACTCCGACGCGGGGATGCATGCGTCACTGGAGGTGGAGTTTCAGCCGATGATTGAGGAAGACTCCTCTTTTTAGGGTTAGGTTTTGGAACTTTTGGGGGGCGTTTGGTCGGCGACTTGTTCTTTATCTTCATTTCTTGGGCGAAGAATGGACGAGAGTGACGAAGTGAGTGAGATTATGGAGTTTGAAAAACAAATCGAGACGGTTTGGTTAAGGAAGTTGGACGGTTTTTTTTTTTTTTTGTCGCTCGCTCTCACTCTCTCTCTCTCTCTCTTCTGGTTAAACTCGGTCAATGAAGAAATGAAGAGGAAGGTGACGTGGAGGCAAGGTAAGTGAGGAAGGTGACGTGGAGGCAAGGTAATAAATCCGGTCATTAATAAAATAGTAACATTTTTTATTTAAATTTTAATATTCACGGGGGTAAAAGGGTAATTACATAAATCAAAATTAATTACCAAGTCCTATTTGTGACCTTTTTGAAAAAAAGTCCAAAAAAGTAAAAAGCCTTTGATTTACTCCTATTTAGAGCAATTTCCCTAATTTATACCAGTTATTCATATGAGCTTAGTTGCATGAAAAAGCTTTCTTAGACCATCTCCGACCCAAAACCCAAATTTGGTATAATTTTATACCAAATTTGTTACCGCTACAGTATTTACACTCCAACCCACAACACCAAATCCTACCCCAACAGAATATTTTCTTTTTATATTTTTCAATATTACTTTATATTAATTTCATATTAATCCCTCTATTAATATGTTATGCCAATATTAATCTTATTAAACATTAATTTAGTTTTCTATGTCAATAATATTAAATTAATTTATATTAAATATTATGTTCATATTACAATATTTAAGATTGTATTTGTATAATTATTAGGGAAATTGCTCTAAATAGGAGTAAAAAAAAAAGGTTTTGACTTTTTTGGACTTTTTTTTCAAAAGGTCACAGATAAGACTTATGAATTTAAAATAAATTATGTAATTACAATTTTACCCTTACTTTTATTTTTTAATTACAATTCCTTATATTTCATTTAATATATTTTTTTTCCTTGAAACAATTTATATCAAATTAGTACATTGTCGTGATAAAAACATAAATTAAGGGGACATTTGTTGTACAAACCCTCAAATCACTAAACCCCTAAAACCTCACTCTGTCATCCCAAACTCTCTCTCCCATTTCACGCGGCGCCGAATCATTCAGCTCATCGGCAATTTCTTCTTCTTCTTCCGAGGCGGCGGCGGCGGCGGCTTTTCCGGCGAAGCAGGTGACGAAATCGAACTTCTCGGCGGCGTTGGTGGAGCTTTGCCGCCTTGTACGGACGGCGGATTTCGTGGCGATTGACATCGAGATGACCGGAATCACGAGCGCGCCGTGGCTGGAGTGCTTCGAGTTCGACTGGTCCGACGTGAGGTACCTCAAGGTGAAGGATTCGGCCGAGAAGTTCGCCGTGGTTCAATTCGGCGTCGTTCCGTTCCAGTGGGACTCTAAGAGTCTCTCTTTCGTCGCTTATCCGTAAATCGTAATCTTACTCTCTCTATCTCTGTATATATATACATACTGTCTGTGTTTGTGAATGTGTATAGGTGATTTTAGATTTGATTGATTGCATTTGCATTTACTTGTGAGTTGTGAAAGTTTCGAGCTTTTGGATTACATATTTTTCTATGATTAAAAATGTAATGCCATATATGAGAGTAGAGATGTAACCTTGAAAAATCATATCAGAATTGGCTTTATATTCATGATTTCATTTTATATCGATTGATTATTTCATGACAGGAAAGTCACGAAATTTTATTGTTGCGACAGGAAAGTCACGAAATTTTATTGTTTCCTGACTTATTTGTGTCTATTTTATTTATTATTTATGTGTGTACTTTATTATTTTTATGGAAATTAAATCAAACTAATTTCATATAATATAAAAAATGTGTCTATTTTTAATTAATTATTTATGTGTGTACTTTAATATTTTCATGGAAATTAAATTAAACTAATTTAAAAAAAAATGTGTCTATTTATTAATTATTTATGTGTGTACTTTATTATTTTCATGAAAATTCCAATTTTTCATGACTGATAAGTCACGAAATCCCCATTTTTCGTGACAAATAAGTCAGGAAATCCCAATTTTTTGTGACAAATAAGTCACGAAATCCCAATTTTCGTGACATAGAAGTCACGAATTCCCATTTTTTCGTGGCAAAGACGTCACGAATTCCTGGAATTTCGTGACAAAGAAGTCACAAAGTCCGAGTCAATTATGTGAAACATGTTCTCTTTTGTCATTTGATCTCGTTTGGTCCTTATAAACTTGCTTCTAGACTGTTAAATGAGTTGATTTGGAGGACTAACAACGCTAATGCATGAGTTATCAATAAATTACCACATTAAGGATAAGTTAGAGGGGAAAACGACATGCCAGACGGTATGACGTTAAACCTCATTAACCTATGTTCATATGTTTAGATTACTTGACATTGTTTTCCCATTTGAAATGATAAAAAAAAATGTGTCTTTCATAAAACTAATCTCCATTTGTTTCGTGACATAGAAGTCACTAAATTCCAATATTTCGTGACATATAAGTCACGAATTCCCATTTTTTTCGTGACAAATACGTCACGAAATCTCATAATTTCGTGATATAGAAGTCACGAAATCCGAGCCAATTACGTGAAACATGCTCTCTTTCGATCCTTTGATCTCGTTTGGTCCTCATAAACGTGCTTCTAAATTGTTAAATGAGTGGATTTGGGAGGACTAACAGTCATAATACATGTGTTATCAGTAAATCCCCACATTAAGGAGAAGTTAGAGGGGAAAACGACATGCCGGACGACATGCCTTTAAATCTCATTCACATATGTTCATTTGTTTTAGACTACTTGAAACTTTGTCCCATTAATTTGAAATGATGAAATAGGACAAATGGATGTATGTCAACAACAGTTCACAATACAAGACACATAAGAGTTTGACTTACCATGTATTTTTTCAATTTTATTATTTTAATATTTATAACAACCATTTGTCACATAAGACGTATTTAATAAAATAAAAGATAGATTTCTCATTAAATTCCATCAAAGTATCCCATTTTTCATGACAAGAAAGTCACAAAATCCCCATTTTTCGTGATAAATAAGTCACAAAATCCCTATTTTTCGTGACATAGAAGTCACGAAATTCCAATTTTTCGTGACATAGTAGTCACGAAATCCCAATGTTTCGTGACAGGAAGGTCACGAAATCCCCATTTTTCGTGACAAATAAGTCAAGACATTCCAATATTTTGTGATATAGAAGTCACGAAATTCTAATTTTTCGTGACATAGAAGTCACGAATTTCCATTTTTTCGTGACAAAGACGTCACGAATTCCTAGTCAATTACGTGAAACATGCTCTCTTTTGCTCCTTTGAACTCGTTCGGTCCTCATAAACTTTCTTCTACACTGTTAAATGAGTTGATTTGGAGGATTAACAACGCTAATACATGAATTATCAATAAATTCTCACATTAAAGATAAGTTAGAGGAGAAAACGACATGTCGGACGACATGACGTTAAACCTCATTAACTTATGATCATATGTTTAGATTACTTGACGTTCTTTTACCATTTGAAATGATGAAATTGTACAAATTAATGTATGTCAACAGCACTTCACAATGTACACGATACATTCTTTCCTCAAGATCTTATAGGTAAGTAGAGCTTGGCTTACAATGTATTTTTTTCAATTTTTTAATTTTTATATTTATAAGAACCATTGGTCCCCGAAAACGTATTTAATGAAATAAAAGAGAGATTTCTCTTTAAATTCCATAAAAGTATCCAATTTCGTTACTGAAATGTCACGACAACGTACTGTTTCGTGACTTGAAGAGGTTTTTTTTGTGACAGCTACGTCACGAAATCTCAATGTTTCGTGACAGTAAAGTCATGAAATCTCCATTTTTCGTGACATGAAAGTCACAAAATCCCCATTTTTCGTGACAGGAAAGTCACGAATCCATTTGTTTAGTGACAGGAAAGTCACAAAATTTTATTGTTTCGTGTTATTATTTATTAAAAACTAATTTCATAAAAATAAAATAAAATCTGTCTATTTTATTAATTATTTATGTGTGTAAAGGTGACATAAAGGTAATTCTAATTTACGTGACAAAAAGGTGACATGTGTAAAATAAATCCCCATTTTTCGTGACATAGAAGTCACGAAATTCTAATTTTTCGTGGTATAAAGGTAACGAATTCCCATTTTTCATGACGTATGTCACGAATTCTCAGAATTTCGTGGAAGAGAAGTCACGAAATCAGAGCCAAACGTGAAACATGCTCTCTTTCGATCCTTTGATCTCGTCTGAAATGATGAAATGGTACAAATTAATGTATGTCAACAACACTTCACAATACATGACACATTCTTTCATCATGATCTTCTAACTAAGTAAGTCACGAAATCCCCATTTTTCGTGACAAGAAAGTCACGAAATCCCCATTTTTTGTGACATAGAAGTAACGAATTCCCAGATATATGTATCAATTACATGAAACATTCTTTTTTCGTTCCTTTGATCTCGTTTGGTTCTCATAAACTTGCTTCTAGACTGTTAAATGAGTTGATTTGGAGGACTAACAACGCTAATACATGAGTTATCAATCAATTTCCACATTAAGGATAAGTTAGAGTGGAAAACGACATGTCAGACGACATGACGTTAAACCTCATTAACCTATGTTCATATGTTTAGACTACTTGACATTCTTTTTTCATTTGAAATGATGAAATTGTACAAATTAATGTGTGTCAACAACACTTCACAATACAAGACACATTATTTCCTCATAATCTTCTAGGTAAGTAAACCTCATTCACATATGTTCATATGTTTAGACTATTAACATTCTTTTCCCATTTGAAATGATGAAATTGTAAAAATTAATGTGTGTCAACAACACTTCACACTACAGGGCACATTATTTACACATTATATTTTTATTTTCCACATTATATTTATGTGTGTACTTTATTATTTTCATCGAATTAAATCAAACTAATTTCATAAAAATAAAAATAAAAATGTGTCTAATTTATTAATTATTTATGTGTGTACTTTATTATTTTCATGTAAGTTAAATTAAACTAATTTCATAAAAATAAAAAAAATGTGTCTATTTTATTAATTATTTATGTGTACTTTATTATAACATATAAGGACAAAGAAAAGAGAGAGAGAAAGAGAGAGAGAGAGAGAGAGAGAGAGAGAGAGAGAGAGAGAGAGAGAGAGAGAGAGAGAGGTCCATGAGACATTGACATTTACAAAAAGTAAATAAATAAGGATATAATGGTAATTATATAAATGAGAAAAGTGTCTGAAGTCCTATTCGTGACATTTAACAAAAAATCCAAAAAAGTCATTTGCATTTTTTTTACTCATAGTTTTGGAAAACTCCCTTATTATTACTATAATTGGTATGTATTTTATTTGGTTGTATTGTGCTTAATTAATGTTATGTATTATTATCAATGTCATATTATTTACTCTCTTTTTTAATTGATAATATGTATTTTTTGTATAAATTATTTAAATTAGGGTCTAAATTAAAAATTAATTTTTTTGTGGGTGGATTTGTATTTTTTTTTTCGTTTTCATTTTCCTTCTTAATTGAAAAGATTGAAAATAGTGGGCTCCGTGAATTTACAATCCCTCTAAATCTTTCCTATTTTCTCTCCGTTTTTTCTATCAAACAATTAAAATTATCACATCAATGTAAAAATACATTCTTCTCCCTTTCTTTCTTTTCTACCTAACAAGGCCAATTTAAGTGGTCTTAAAAAAAGAAAAAAAAACAAAAAAAAAACTCAATTTCAGCGCACCTCGCTTCGTGGTTGAGTGTGATTAACAGTGATTTCTCTTAGGTGGTGTGAATCTGAATTCTGAACCACGTGAATGTCCAAACATAACGCTACTTTTATTCTGTAGTGGTCCATTCGATATCATGAGTGTGTTCATGGCACAAATAATTTCGTTAGCATTCGCTACTTTTTAATTTTTTGTTATAATTTTTTCGAAAACTAGTGTGTATCTTTTGGTTGGACTAGAATTTCAGTATTGTTCGGATCAGAACATTGTGGATCATTTGGAAACCGGAATTCTAATAAGGCTGGAATATTTTTGTCCAGATTTAGTCCCCGTTAAATTATCCAATGCCTCCATCAGAAATAATTGAATGCGACGAAATCAAGTACACTCAATTGTAGTCGATATTATCTTTCTAAATGGTTATATAAGATTTGTTCAATAAAAAATGGAATGTTGCATAAATCGTGAGTACATTGTGTAAATAATTATGTACGTAGTTCGTTAAATTGTGTATGGTTTATATTTTGTAAACAAAACCATTCTATTCATAGTATACTCGAAATATGAGTTTTATATTGTAAATAACTACGAGATTAACCGATAATAAAATTTACTATTGTTATCATTACCGCTAAATTTACTATTATTCTTGTTACTGTTAATAAAATTTACTGTTGTTCTTGTTACTGTTAATAAGATTAATTATTGTTCTTGTTACCGTTAATAAAAGAAACTATTGTTTTTGTCATCGTTAATAAGATTTACTGTTGTTTTTTTAATTGTCAATAAAATTAATTGACAAAATTATATGAAAGTTAATATTATATATTCTGACAATTAATAACATTAATAGTTAAGAGTATTATTAGAATATTGAAATATTATTTTAATTAATTGGCTATTTTTTTTTTAAATATGTTAATAATTAAACTACCATTTTAAAAGATGGGACTATTTAGGCTAGTTATTTAACCTGTCCTAAAAAAAAACTTCAAGGAAATTATATTTATTTATTTATTTATTTTTGGCTCGGATTCCATGTGATTATTAACGGGTCATGAAAATGATACAATTTGTTCGTTGTTTACAAGTAAAAGAAGCTTTTGTTTAAGGCATAAATACGCGCCTCAGTCTCAGATGGTTCTTTATGTCAAAGAGTTAAAACAGTGAAAAATTACATGTCATTAATTTCTTAGGCGTGTGTTTTATAGTAAATGCCCATCTAAGTAAACCCAACATAATATACAATAGTGAAAACATTTTAAAGACTGAAAAGGACCTTTGATTCTCATCACTCAACCTGAACTAATTCAAGCAAAGGAGGTCTCCGAATCAAGGTGGCTCGTTCAAAGGCATAAGCAGCCTCGATCAGCTTCGGTTCCGAGCCCTTCAAACTCCCGAAACAAAGCCCGAAGGGCATCCCGGTTTCTTCTTCATACCCTGCCGGGACAGTGATCCCGGGGTACCCTCCGATCGCCAGCACGGAAATACAGCCTATCCCGGGCGTGACGAGCGCATCGAGCTCATTCTCCGACATCAGCTTCTCAAACCCGTCACGCGAGAGGTTTCGCATCCGCTCGATCGCCTCTCTCTCCTTCTCCCCGATCCCGCTCGTCTTCTCCGATTCGATGAAAGTGTGTTGGCCGTACTCCTCGATCTTTTCCTGCATTGTAAGAACAAAAAAACATGTCGGAAAATATTTCTCTATTAAACCCTTTTCGAAGAAACACTTTTATTCGAAGAGAGAAATAGGCTCACCAAATTGGGATAGTTTTCGTTGAAAGCGATTACATCTGCTAGCGATCTCACCGGAGAAACTATGAGTTCCTTCAGGTAGTTGTTCAAGGAGAGCTTGAACCCACCCAACATTGCTGCAAGTTCACCGCTTTTGCTTGGATTCATCAGGATCTCCACATTTTTTATCTCAAGATCGTCCACTATCGTCGCACCATTTCGTCTGCGTAAATAAAAAGAGGTAACAAGAGGTGATTTCTAGAAGCAGGTTTGGTTTTCTTTTTCTTTCAATCACGCTGCGATACCTTAACATGTTCAAATGGTCCTCAAAGGCTCGGAAGACGGAGGACCCAATGAATGAGTCTACAAATGGATTCCTAACAACCCCGAGTCTCTTTCCTCTCAACCGAATGATTTTAGGAACTGTTTATATCCGCCCGAAGGTATGTGCTTGGCACCTTCTTTCGTCGCTTCTTCATCGTTTTCATCAAACCCCACGATAGCATCAAGAACATAAACCGCGTCCAGTCCTTGTTATGGGCCTGAGAATACCCACAGAGGGCAGATTATCTAGACATTTGTTAAGTAACATCGAGTTTATTTTAGAAGCAGTTGATGATAAGAGAACTGAATGAGGTCCCTTGGATTTTTCAACATTTGATTCTTTTAGCATGCCTCATCAAGATGGTGGCCTTTTTTTTTGGGATCCGTTTAAGCATTTTCGTTATAGCATTTCAAGTATCACGGAGTTTCATCTCAGAACCAATTAGTTACGAGAAGAGAGAGTCCTGGCCTAATTAGTCATGTGCAAGTCTTTTTATTGTGTATTAATGCGAGTTAAATCAGCCGATCGAAAAGATAGTTTACCCAACAGTGTCGTGTGGAGGAAAAACGGGAATGATGCCAGAGCGACCGGTGAGCCCAACAGTGGGCCTGAGTCCGACTACAGAGTTGTGATCGGAGGGGCATAGAATCGAGCCATGGGTGTCACTCCCGAGCGATACTGCGACCATGTTTGCAGCTACAGAGATGGCCGAGCCACTGCTTGACCCACATGGGTCTCCCTTTGGGACGTAAGGGTTCTGCAGAGTTAATTTGTTCCATCACACTCGGTCACCACTAATTATCACTCAAGCTTTCACTATTGCGACAAAAACTCAGGCCTCATTTCATTTTCTTGTCCATTATTAGCACTGCTTATCACTTTGACACTATGTTGGAATTAACGTGACAATTAAACTCGAACATAACTCTCATTACTGCAAAATTGTACCTTGCTATTATGAATTTCTGCAAAATAATGCCTCCCTTTGTAATTTGCAAAATAATACTGTCACTCTTTGAATTTACGCATATTTAACAATATAATTTATATTTATTTTCAAGTTACGTCATATATTTGCAGAAATTCAAATTGTCTGGGTTAGTTTGCGAAAAAAAAAATCGTAATAAATAAACATTTATGAGAGAGAGAGAGAGGGACTTACCAGACCTTGACCAGAGCGAGCGCACCAAGCATTAGGAATTCGACCCATGGCCCGAAAAGAATACCATTCCGTCAGACTGCTCTTCCCCAAAATCACCGCCCCGACAGCTCTGAGCTTGGCCACAACTCCGGCGTCCCTCGCCGCCACCGATCCCACCATCGCGAATGAGCCGGCCGTCGTGTTCGTCCCTTCCCTCGTCGCCATCGTGTCCTTCAACATCACCGGAACCCCCTCCATCCACCGACTCCGGCTCCGACCGTCTCTCCGTCGCCGATCGCTCTCCCCAGCCTGGTCTATCGCCGTCGGATCGACCTCCACGACGGCGCGGAGGGTCGGATTCAGCTCCTCGATGCGGCGGAGATAGAACTCTACGAGCTCTCTTGATGTCAGTTTCTCCTCCGCGAAAGCCGCTTGGATTGAATCGATCGTCGCCTCCAGGAATTCGAAGTCACCGCGGCCGTTGATCTCCGTCGCCGCAACGAGGAAGAGGAAGAGGCAGAGGAAAGCTCCTTTCTTGACCGCCATGGCAATGTACCTCTTTCTCGCACTACCTTTTCTTTTTTTTGAAAATCAATAGCTTTATGTTCACTCACTGATTTTGTAAAGCTCCTATCTTCACCGCCATCGCAATGTAGATGGTTTCCCACACTCTTTCTCTCTCTCTCTCTCTCTCTCTCTCACACACACACACACACACACACTATTTTACTTTACTTAACTTTTATTCCCATTTTGGTAAACAATTTGCAAATTAACTTCAATATGTAAGACCAGTATTCCCGCCAAAATTAGTCGCATTTATTTTTTTTTCTTTTTTCGTTGCACTAATATTATATTTAAAATAGAACCATACAAATTAATTTTTGTTAAATAATTTTTTATTATTATTAGGAGCTTAAATAAAATTAACTGATTCAAAGTTCCAAACAGAGTTATTTTGTTTGTTAATTTTTTGAATATAGCTTCCTTCAAAAAATTTGGGTGAACTTCAGTTGGCCAAGATTTGGTTAAAAAAAAAAAAAAAGTGGAACTGCATTTACCTGAAACCCGACCTTTGGAATAGAGCAAACATCATGTCAACTTATTACAATTAAAAACTAATATCTTATAATCTACCAAAAAAAGGGGACAATTTATCTAGTTTTCATTTATCTCCATGTCCGAATTTCGACAGCAGAGGCGGCTTCCTAGCCTTGGTGGCCTGTTCGAAAGCGTAAGCGATCTCGATCAAGACGGGCTCGGTGCCCTTGAGTCCCCCAAAAGACATCCCGAAGGGCATTCCATCGAGCTCATCATACCCTGCGGGGACGGAGATTGCAGGGTAACCCCCGATTGCCAGCATCGTCGAAGCTCCCCATCCAAGAGTCACCATTGCGTCAACCTTGTTCTCCTTCATCGCTCTCTCGAAACCTTCCTCTGACAGCTTCTTCATCGTCTCTATCGCCTCTAACACGTCCCCGTCCACCCCTTTTGTTTGCTCGGACATTATTAGTAGCTCTTGCCCGTATTTCTCTGTCATTTCCTACACCATGATTCACAATTATGTATTTTGTTATCATTTTATAAGTGATCGTGTGTGGACTTGGTTTCGTGTTTGAGCTAGGCATGTAATTTCATAGAGAAATTCGATAAACAAAATAACAAACCATAATGCTTACCAAATCGGGGTGCTTCGTGTTGAAAGCGATGACGTCAGCGAGAGATCTCACCGGAGAATTCGAAAGCTCCTCAAGGTACTTGTTCAGGTTGACCTTGAATTCCGACAACAAAGCGACCATCTCCCCGTTTTGATATGGATCAACAACAACGTCGATGTTCATTATCTCCATATCTTCGATTATCGTCGCGCCTCTTTGCCTAAAAAACACACAAATTTTCACCGATACCTTACAAAATAATGACTTTTTTTTCCTTGTTTCTTCTTTGTTCTAACCTCAGTGTTTTGAGGTGAGTCTCAAAAACCGAAAGAGCTGATGAACCGTTGCCATAAGAGGCCGAAAAGGGGTTCCTCACAACTCCAAGCCTCTTTCCTTTAAGGCCGTCTTTCTTGAGAAACTGCTTGTAACCGCCTTTGGGAATGAACTCAGAAGCTGATCTCGTGGCAACGTGGTCTCTCGGGTCATATCCCACAATGGCGTCGAGAACATAAACAGCGTCCGAGACACTCCTGCATATCGGCCTGCGCATATATTGGAGATCAATAGATAAACAATTTGTCGTTATCAAAACAAAGCATATCATTTCATTGTCGTGGATTGAATCATTGTTACCCGATTGAGTCCTGGCGAGGAGAGAGAGGAATTACACCGGCGCGGCTGGTGAGGCCGACGGTGGGCTTGAATCCGACAACGGAGTTGCGGTCAGCGGGGCAGATGATGGACCCGTCGGTCTCAGTACCGATCGACACGGCTGCCATGTTTGCTGCCACCGACACCGCCGACCCGCTGCTCGATCCGCACGTCTCCCCTGACTCAACGTAAGGATTCTGCTCCATAATTAAACATGTTGACATTTTATTTACCACAAATGTGTTAATAGATTATATTATAAACTGTTCAAAACAGCTATCCTACATGTCGACGCATCATCTTATAATTCAACGAGTTGTAAATGTCAATGTATAAAAGTTTATAATGGTAAACTTGAATTTTCAAGTGGAAGAGAATTTTTTATAATACATCATAAAAAAAAAAAAATTTCAAAATTACATACTACTATAATTGAACTAATTCATATTCATATACTCATTCCACAAATGATCTATCAATGCATTACGTAGTGCAAAGTGAGCATCTCTTGAGAATTAGTATTTGTCGTAATGTTAAGAATTTTGTGGTAATAGTATTTGTAGTAATATCGTTTAATTATCGGTTTAATTAGATTTGATATCTATAAATTATTGTTATTAATTATTTGCTTAATTTGGTTTGATATTTATAATATATTTTTTTAATTATTGGTTTAATTTAAGTGATATTGAGGAAATTAATTTGGATTATAAACAAAACTCCAAACAGCTAAAAACATATTGATAAGGTTGGATTGATAAAAATATGTACTTTTAATTAAAGATTATTAATTAATTAGATTATAATAATACTTAAACATTTGGTGTAATCTTGACACCAAATGAACAATTTTACATCAAATTTGGTGCAACACTATTCATTTGGTGTAAAAGTTGCACCAAATGTAGAGTTTTTAGAGTTTTGATATTCTTACCATTGGAGTAGAAAACCCAAAATATGAAGTTTTAAAGTTAAACATTGGAGATGGTCTTAGGACAACTTCAACCCATACACCAAATTTAGTATTGAAATCACACAATTTTTGTGTGTTTTTAGCACCAAATTTTTTTTCAACTTCAATCGCAACACCAAATTTTACACTAAAAATACTATTCACTATTATTATATTATTAAAACTAAAAATTCTATCTATTCATAAATAATTATAATGTTTATAGTTTTTTTTAATTAAGTGATTAAAGTATATTTATTACTTTCCGTTATTTAACAAAAATCAATTTTGTAAAAATTTTAAAAATAATAGAATTCTGAAATACAAATTACATCACTTAAAAATGCGTGAATTTGAATACTATATCCGATCAAAAATCAAAACTATATATATATATATATATATATATATATATATATATATATATATATATATAGTGATTTGATCAAAAAATTTGGAGACTCTCCTGGTTTTGGACTTCGAACTCAAATCAAGCCCAAAAATCATTTTGAGGAAATAAAAAAATTAAAATCAATTTTCAACAAAAATATTTAAAAATTATATCAATATTAAACTCGAAAGAAATTAATAATAGATGATAATTTTGTCCAAACATAAATAATAATTGAAGAAGTAACTAGAGAGAGAAACCTTAGAAAGGCCAGCTCTAGCGCACCAACCGTCGGGGATATCCAAAGAACGAACGTGATACCACTCGCTCATGCTCGCCTTCCCCAGAATCACTGCCCCAGCGGCTCTCAGCCTCTCCACCACCGTCGCCTCCCTCGCCGCCCACGCGCCCACCAGCGCGTACGACCCCGCCGTCGCGTTCATCCCGTCCCTCGTCGCCACGCTGTCCTTCAGCAGCACCGGAATCCCGTGCAACCCTCGGGCAGTACGATCGCCGCCTCCTTCCCCTCTCTCTCTGTCCGCCCTCTCCGCCTGACACCTGGCATCCGGACTTATCTCCAGCACTCCGCGGAGCACCGGATTCAGCCTCTCGATCCGCTCGATGTAGAAGTCAACCAGCTGGAGCGAAGTCAACCTCCCTTCCGCAAGCTCGCGTTGGAGCTCCGCCACCGTGGCCTCGGCGATCGCGAACGGCTTGTCCGAGCCATTGATTTGGTTGACTAAGATTGAGATCAGGAGGAGGGAGATCAACGGCAATGATGATAGTAGTAGAGCCATTGATGAGCTTTTCTTTAATCAATTTCAGGCATGTAGATGCAGTTGAGTTTTTATTTTATTTTATATAGAATAGCTCTCTCGAGATTGAGTATTTTACTTTGTTCGTCTCAAAAGCATATATAATTCACATAAGTATTATATACATATATTAGTTATCACATTTTTGTATAAAACTTTCTTGAAAGATTATATGATATGGAGTTTTTTTAATATTCAAGAAAAGTCACAGTGAATGAAAGGGAAACCGGTATCAATTTTAAGGTAATACTACCAAGGGGATTTAAGTTACACTTGCTAAAAATCAACTAGAAGTAAAATATTGAAGAAACTTAAATAAATATATTGTTGTTACATTATAAGTTGGCTTTATTTTTAATGCAAGTTGTATGGAAAGATGTTGGTCTTCATGCTCCAGCTTCAGGTAAGACATCATTCCTCCTGTGCGTAGACAGTATTTTTGGGAAGTTTCCGGTTTTGCCATATTGTCTCGCTGGTGACTTTATTGCGTGATATTCTTGCGAGAATGGGTAAGGAAACCCTAGATACACTTCCAGGATTGTACAACTGCTATAAAAGTCATGCGCTTCCCCCCTTAGCAGCCTTGCCGCTTTTTCAAAATACTTAGAGCTCCTAGACGTGCAAGACCGGCGGATTGGGAGGCTTTGTATTTTTATAAGAGCGGTGTCATTCACCAAATACTATTCGAGAAGATTGAGTGTTTGAGTGATTTGAGTTCTGTGTTTACGTGATTGAAGACTCACGTGCGTTTGAAGACTGAAGTCATCCGTGCATAGGTGTTTGATTGAAGAGTGGAATTGATGAGGATCTCAAATTCATGGGGAGTCCCTGGTCTAGGTATTCACTCGTGGTAATAGTTTCTAGGGCTTTGGTCTTGTGTTGTAATCATATAAGACATTGCTTGTACTATTGACTACTATATAGTGAAATCCTTTCCACTGGCAGAGTGCCCCCAGACGTAGGTGATATTGCACCAAACTGGGTAACCATATTGTGTGTCGCTTATTTATCGCACTGTTTGTTGATTATCCATTATCTGTGTTCAAGCAAGTTGTTGGACACATTGTCAACACATTGTGTGCGACATCTTGTCTTTGTGACTAATCGGGATTTCAATTGGTATCAGAGCAGGCACCTAGATCTTTGGGTGGTTTCCTAGGTTTTTATTCTGATTACCAGATATGGATAGTTCCGGAGAGGGAGGGTCGGTCAATCGTCCTCCTATCCTTGATGGAACCAACTATGGTTACTGGAAAGCTCGTATGAGCGCCTTTACGAAATCCCACGACAGCAGAACTTGGAAGGCTGTGATCCATGGTTGGGAAGCTCCAGTTTCTGTTGATGACAAAGGGGCTGTGACTGGTCCCAAACCCGAGAAGGATTGGAGTCCTACAAAAGATGAGGCGGATCTGGGTAACTCTCGTGCACTCAATGCTATATTTAACGGGGTTGATAAAAATATTTTCAAGCTAATAAACACTTGCACGAGTGCCAAAGAAGTTTGGGAAATTCTTGCTGTTGCCTATGAGGGAACCACTAAAGTTCGTGAGCAGAAGCTTCAGTATCTCACTACAAACTTTGAAGCTCTCACTATGCTTGAAGATGAATCTGTTGTCGACTTCAATGTGTGTATTCGAGATCTTGCCAATGAATCCTACTCTCTCGACAAACCTATGACCGATGAAGATCTAGTCAGGAAAACCCTGAGAGCTTTAAGCCCAAGATTCAAAATGAAGATCACGGCAATAGAAGAAGTCCATGACCTTAAAACTCTAAAGTTTGATGAACTTTTGGGATCTCTCATGATCTTTGAGCTTTCTCTTCCCAAGATGGAGAAGAAACACAAAGGAATGGCCCTCAAAAGCTCTATTCATGATCAGAAGGAGCAAGTATACTCTGATTGTGATAACGAAATTGATGATACTATTGCTATGCTTGCCAAAAACTATAGCAGGGTTATGAAAAGATTCAACCAGATGATTGGGAAGAATGTCTTCCAAGATGTCAAAGACAACTTTCAGCAAAGATTCCAGAAGAATGGAAACCCTCACAGAAACGGCAAAAGTGGTGAACGTTCTGGAAAAAGGCAAAGATATTCAGTGTCATGAGTATGAAGGCTTTGGGCATATTCAGAATGAGTGTCCCAAGTTAATGAAAAAACAGAAAAATGGATACAACGCCACTCTATTTGATGAGGAAGAAGAAGATAGTGACTCTGATTAGATAAGCAATTTCGTTGCCTTCTCATCCTCTATTCCTACTTATAATCTTGAACATATTGACGAATCTGCTGAATCCTCAAAGAAATTTGTTACTGATGATGAACTATTTGATGATGCTATGAATGATGCTTATAATGTATCACATACTAAATGCGTTGAAGAGTCTCATGTTCTTGACAAGCAGAGTGCACTCATTCTCTCTCTTACTGAAGAAAAGACAAGGCTCTTAGAAACCATTGTTCATCTAAAGCGCGAAGTCAGCCGCTTAAATGGGGGAACTTGACCAGATGACTAAATCTATCAGGATGTTGAATTCTAACACCGACAGTCTTGATAAAATTCTAACTGTTGGAAAACCAGCAAAGAACATGAAGGGGCTTAGGTATACCCATGGTGTTTTCATGTCACAGACTACTTTTGTTCCCCAAAAGTCTGCTCGCCAGATGTCGCGAAAAATGTCTCAGACATCTGGTGGTGACAAGTTTTAGAATCAGCATCAGCGACATCCTCATGGACCGAGCAGATCTCTTGTTAACAGACCTCGTTGGGTCTGCCATCATTGTGGACGAATTGGTCATATTCGGCCTTTTTGCTATCACCTATATGGGAGGAACCTTCTTCAGCATCAAACCTCCCACATGTATGCTCATGTTGGGAATATTGCCCACTTGAAGATAATGAATAAATGATTACTAAATTCGATAATAAGATTACTTTATTAGCATTATATGATTAGTGGGTTGAGTTCTAAACAATTAGAATCAATAACAACTATCTTCCATAGCCTCCGTATTAAACTGAGTCACGTGCTGGGCACCCGAGTTCGGGCGGTGTGCTAAAACATGGTCGATGACTGATATACGCCTGGAAAACTATATCTAAAGTCATATATGTGGAACACATGGGTGAAGGCTGATCACTATGTGGGAGCATTCTACACTTGCGGTAAGTGTACGACCCGGACATGTCTCGGTGTAGATGTGTCGTTTAAGGACCGTTACGACACACTAACCGAGGTCACTATGATGGTCACAGTGAGACTTGATCTAAATCCTAAAGTGATCATGGACACTGGGTTATGTTACTGAGCTCTTTGACTCATTCGCTAAAAGGCTATATATGCTAATCACAACTTATGTCTTGGGAGTTTTCTCAGAGCATGATTCGAGTGGGAAATGATTTACAGATATGGAATCCAGTCTTCCTGAAAGAAGGTTAATGTTCTCTCACCTAAGGGTTGATTCTAGAACCGATAGATTGCGCGCACTTTCGAAGTAAGTAACGTTCGAAAGAATCTTTCGCTGGGGAAGCAACAATGCTTAGGGCTGATATGTATCAAGAGAAGTATAACGAAAAAATTGACTTCTCTTGACACGGGTTGAACCTGGAGGATCTTGATCACGAACTGACTATATCAGTGGACACTCGTCACGATGAGTAAATATAATTCTAGTATAAAGGAGAGTTCAGTCTTGGCTTACAAGGTGGAGTATTTGACCAAGATTAAACGAATCGATGGAAAAAGAGAAAGGACTATTTCGTCTTTTTTATCGGATTTGTTAAGCTTCTATTACTAGGTCCATAGTCCCCGATTCAGCTCTGATAAAGGCGGATAAGAACTTTCGTATAATAATGTTTATCATTATTAATCTCACTTGCTGTAATTGTGATTGACAACATTAATTCTGGAAAACGGGTATTCGCAGAATTAAATAAATATTTATGGTAGAATTATTTATTTATTGTTTGATCAAGTAAATAAACAATTATTAATTATTTGTTTATTGTTGGACCAAGTAAATAAATAATTAATTGGGTTGTAAGCAATTGGGCCTTGCACAAAATATGAAAATCGGATTTAGGGTTTTGGCACTAGGGTTTGCGCAAATCCCCCTTGGCCGTGTGCCTAAAATTCGATTTTTATAATATTGGTATTTACCAATATTTTCTCTTTAGTTCCTTAAATAAAGGAGAGAGAATAATATAAGATATTGTCATATATTTTCTCCTTATTTATAGGAAAGTATTTAGGAGAATATATGAGAATATATTTAAAGGGAAATAATATATTCCCCTTTATTCTCTCACTAAATAAAATATTCTCTATTTAAATAGAGAATAATATCCCATAGATATTGATCTGATGGACGAGAGAAAAAGTAGGATTCACTTGTTGAGATCCAATGGCCTAGATTTAATCCACCAGTGTGAACACAATAAAAGGAAGTAAAATATTCTGGAAGATTCCATGAATATCTCCTTTTTACTACTATAAATAGGGGTTCATGAGAAGGCAAAAATAAGCAATTATTTGGTGAAAATTTCGTGCTCTCTAGCCTACCTTGGCCGAGCACTTCTGCCTCTCTTCCCCTCGGAAATTCGTTTCCATTCTTAGTAAAATAAGAGCGAGATCTCGAAACACCTAGTTTCGTGATCTAGTGAGATAAAGACTGTGCCCACTCATCTTTCTTATTCGTCTCGGAGATTACGTTTCGGAAGACTAAGGTGTCATCCTCGAGTCCTTCATCAAGACGACGCAAGGAGTACGCGATTGGATTGGAGCGTTCTGTAGCTGAACCGAAAATCAATGTAAGTACTCGTTTACTCTTATATCGGTTGCTTGACTTATATGCTCTCGTGAATTAAATTAATTAAACATAACTAGATCTTGTTAATTATAACCATAATTTAATTAGCTTATGATTAGCGTAATTAATTATTTTTCCGCAATAATATGGTTATAGGGTGGAATCATCTCAGACGAGTAGCATTGGAGCGATCGTTCGTGTCCGATGCGAGCTCGATCCACCAACAAGTGGTATTAGAGCTAGATGTTATGATTAATTAATCGATTCGTTCTTGTAATTAATTTAAATATGGTTTGAATGAAATTATATGTGGATGTGAATTTCATGCAATTCAATATATGATATGTGAATTGTGATTCGTGGTTTGATCGTAGAATATTTGATTCTCGCTTTTCTAGATTTTTTTGTAAACCCGAAATTCAAAGGGTATAGGTTTTATGTAATTATTATTATTATTATTGTAATCCGATGGTGCGACGTTCTTGATCACGACGATCGGTGAGAGACGGACACACAACGAAGAAGCATGACGGACGAAGAAAGCCTCCACGACTACGCCACAAGAAAACTTGTCACAAAATTTTGTGACAAGTCTCGGCCGCCTCTTCGTGCCGGGCCGCGCCCTCGTGGCGGAGGCGGTCCGGTGCAGCCTCAAGTCTAATCTTGACCTAGGTCAAGATTAGAGGATTCGTCCGGGCCTCAGCCCGGAAACCCTAGTGGGCCCACGGGCCCACTCATTAAAAAAAAAAATTTACCGAAAAAAAAGAATTAAGTTTTTTAATGTTTTATTTAATTAATTATATGGGCTGAGCCCTAATGATTTTTATTTAAAACATTACAAAATAAATGATTATGATATCGATTTATTTTAAATGGGACATTGGAATGGGCCCTTACTTAATTAATTTTTTCGATAAAAAACTAGAAAAATTAAATAATTTGATATTGATTTATTTTTCTAAGGGACATAAGAATGGGCCCAATTGAATCCATAGGCCAATGTGATTGAGCTCATCTTGATTTACTTTATAGAATCAAATAGGAAACGATCAATCCGAATCAAACCATTCTTGCATGCTCTTGCTTGTTTATTTAATTACTATGCCATGCTTGTATGCTATAACTTAGATCATGTATCGTATGTTAATGGTTGTCATGGGCTTTCATTCATTAAAATTGTCTAATTGGATTAGGATAGTTAATTAATGAATGAGTTGAACGGATTGGAGAGCTTTGTCACCAAGCCGATAAGAGGCTAAGCTGAGTGGTACTTAAGAAGACCTAGTGTCTCACCTTCTCTACTGGGAGCTTTTCCGTGATGGAATACTTTTAGGATAATCAAGACTAGATGTCACGAATTCCTAATCACTAAGCTATATCGAAACATCTGTTTTTAAGGGTAGCTTAGAAACACTCAAGTTTTTAATATGACTTAGTTAACTTGAGTGGATCACCTAGATTAAAGTTAATGCTAGGAAAATTAAAATACTGAAAGTGTATTGAGTCATAGGTCTCCAACATTGACACAACACCGTGAGGATGAAATATCCCCTCGTGACCGGCGGTTTTCTAAACATGGTGGTCAGTTCCATTCGGAAGGGCTTTTCTGATTCCAATACCAAGGTTGTGTCTCTGACGATAGGTGGGAGGGTTGATCTCTGCGTGTACTAGTTACGCTAGTGCGTATGAGCTAGATTTCTTTCACTGAAATGTTGGGTTGACTCATGCATGAACCAACCGGTGGTTGCTCATGTGGCCAAAGATTCCTATAAAATTGGTAGTTAGTGAGCATAGTTATGAAGGTGCATGTACTATGATTGCTCACTAATCTGAGATGGTTCTCATTTTAACTAGGTGCACTCCGTTACGTCACCAGAGTGAAACGGACTGTGGCTATTAGTCGAATTACCTTGGAATATAAAAACTGGGTTCTTTTGATTAGTATTTTATCCCGTGCATGTTTGCATTATAGTTTTTATTTCCTAAATTATATTGATAGTTGTTTCTTTTCATATTGTTAATAAATGTACTTTTATGTTTTTAGTAATCATGTTGAACCCTATTATGGCCCTGTTGTCGAAAGACGTCCTGACTGGAGATAACTTCCCTAAGTGGAAGTCGAATCTCAACATTGTGCTTGTGAGTGAAAGCTTTCGCTTTATCCTCACTGAAGACAACTCCTCTTCCTGCTCATGGTGCCTCCAAGAACTTGAGGGAGGACTATGACAAGTGGACTACTGCCAATAACAAGGCGGTGGCCTACATGCTCGCAAGCATATCTGATGCGTTGCGAACTAAGATGGAAGGGAAGGAGACCGCTGTGGAGATCCTTGGCTCGTTGCAACAAATGTTTGGGATGCAAAGCGAGCAAGCCCGCATTGAGCTCATCCGTAAGTGCACTGGCACTAGGATGACTGCGTGAACTCCGGTGAGGGATCATGTCATGAAGATGACTAACTACTTCACCAAAGCTGAACTCCATGGGGCACAGATGGATGAGGTTACTCAGGTGGGAATAATCCTGAATTCCCTTTCGAGTGACTTCATACAGTTTACGTCCAACTACATCATGAACAAGTTGACGTATGGACTGTCTCAGCTGTTGAATGAACTACAGACTTTCGAGTCTATCACTCGACATGGGAAGAACAAATGGTCAGCTCTCTATGCTGACAAGAGTTCTTCGCCTAAAACCAAGAAGATGTTGACTTCTGGTGCTGAGTCATCTAAGGCACATCCGAATACTTCAAAGGGCAAAGGTCCCGCTAAGAAGGAAAGGAAGAACTTCAAGAGAAGTGGAAAAGGAAAAGAGAAGAAGCGAGAAAGCATTGGTAAATGTCACCACTGCAACACTGAAGGCCATTGGAAGAGGCATTGTCCTTTGTACTTGGCTGAGCTTGAGGAAAACAAGAAGAATGCTGGTATTGTACCTTAAAATTCATGATTAAAGATATCCTAAAAATGTTTTGAGGATAATTAATCATGAGCATACTTCTTTGCTTGTTGCAGAGCAGATCTGATGGAGCACACATGTGTAGACGAGCTTGCTGAGCAATGTCGGATTCAAGCCCGAATTGTAGAGAAGCTCATGCTCCGTTTGAAGATCTAATTTCCCGCTAGTTTTATTACTTTCATCTTTGGATTTATTTTTGAACATGGGATGTGTCATTTAATAATCCGAGGTTTTCTGGATTGTAGCCTTTATGGCTATTCCAGAAAGGATGAATCTTTCTTTCTTTATGTTTTATTACATTATTTATGAACACATGGTTGTGTCTTTGAATATGCATGAATGCTTATGTCCTTATGAAAAAGATATAGAATATGAAGGTCACGTTTTTCCGTTCATATGCTATATAGAAGCACAATAAATAAATATAAATATTTTCTAAGTTATTATCTCTGTTAGAATTTAATTATCTTTTATTGCTTCATTAAATTCTTATGTTGAATATGTTTTATTGTTTAAGAACTATTTAGAGCTTTGAAAGCGTCTAAATAAATATTATCATTATTCGACAATGACTTGTGCGAATAATAAGTAATAAAGGAGACACAACTAAAAGTTAGTGTTGATGATGAATTAAATTAGTGGGAGCTTCCTTAATTGGAATCTAGTCACTAATATTCGTATTGATTGAGTGGGAGCATCCTTGAATGGAACCTAGTCACTCTAGATTTATTGATTGAGTGGGAGCATCCTTAATTGGAACATAGCCAGTCTAAAATTCAATAATCGAGTAGGAGCATCCTTAGCTGGAACCTAGCTACTCTTATTCATTGACATAGTGGGAGCATCCATAAATGGAACCTAGCCACATAATAACCAATATTATTGAGTGGGAGCATCCTTAATTGGATTCTAGTCACTATTGTTCAATAAAATAGTGGGAGCTTTCTTTAATGAAATCTAGCCACTTGTTATTCAATAAATAGCAACATCCTTCATAGGATTAAACCCATCATTGAAGATGGCATCCTTAACCGGAATGTATATGCTATTATTCAATAATTAAAGTGAAAGAGTAATCAATGATTACCTTGCCACATAAATCAATGAATTGAAAGGAAGGATAATTTTGAATTATCTTGTCGTTAAAATCAATAACCTAGTGGGAGCATCCTAGAATGGATCCTTGTCACTCTCATCAACAATAAACTTTCCTTAAATGGAAAGACATGATCTTGAGATATCACTCTCGATCATACTAACTTGTCTGAAAGTTATTAGCCCATATTTAATAGATCTACCTGTTAAGCTATTAGCTTAAAGGAATATAGAGATCTATAAAAGGATTAATGAAATGGTTTAAGCTTTAATAAGCTATAAGGTAAGGGATTGAGCCCTTAAGGAGAGACATTATCATCAATGATACTCTTCTTTCTGATACCACGAACCACTTCATTAGGGATCTTCAAAATTGAAGATGAACTGTCCTTTGAGGATGAAGTTCCAATAACATAAAGACATGGATCGAAGTAGTTATACTACTAAACCTTTTGAAATATGAAAGGTAGATCCTAAGTACTTAACAAACTAGTTATGATTGTACATGGATGTTTGTTATAATCGATATTTTGAGAATGATCGATAAGTATAGCTCCTAAACAAGTGTCATGAATAAAGTCATTACTATTATAGTTCTAGACCTCATTATGACACAAATAAATTGACTGAGCTAACTGTTTCTAAAATTAAATTTAGAAACGACATGCTCGTTCCATTATGTCTCAAACATACTTATTGATATAAGGTATGAGCTCAATGTTGAGGCTATCAACATTGTCTTTAAAAGGACTAATAATTAGACATTAGACAATGTCGTATTTCCGAGAATAACTACATGTGTTGTAAACACTATAATTTCTGGAAATAGTGAGATACTTAGTTATTTAAATATAGAAGATCCTTAAAGTCATGTGTATATATTGAATATGAACACGACAAACAAGGATGAACTATAAATAACCAAGTAATGGAAATAGGTCAATAAAGTTCTTATTCAAACACGTTCAATAAATCACACTATAGTAAGTGGTGATGAGATCAAACCATGCAATGGTGCAAGCTGTTTTGGCACCAAAGGGATGTACACCTTGATAGGGAGACTTATTATCTTTAGATATAAAGTCTGGTGTATAATCTAAAGGTATGCGAAGTGTTAATTTGTTCTAAAGTAAATTTATTTACTATGAACAATTTGACTTGACCTTATTTGGTAAGTCAAAGATCACTTGCAAAAAATGCATGAACTAGAATAATATGAAAATGGGACATATGTCAGATCGACATAAATGATAGAGTATAGATAAAAGTGGGAATCCATATGATGGGAATCTCAATCCTGGGTCAAAGTCTAAACCGTCTATAATGATGGCAAAGAATTAAATTGACTGAAGGAAACTTATCTTCTCTGGTCAAAGTGGGAGATTGTTGGGAATATTGCCCACTTGAAGATAATGAATAAATGATTACTAAATTCGATAATAAGATTACTTTATTAGCATTATATGATTAGTGAGTTGAGTTCTAAACAATTAGAATCAATAACAACTATCTTCCATAGCCTCCGTATTAAACTGAGTCACGTGCTGGGCATCTGAGTTCGGGCAGTGTGCTAAAACATGGTCGATGACTGATATACGCCTGGAAAACTATATCTAAAGTCATATATGTGGAACACATGGGTGAAGGCTGATCACTATGTGGGAGCATTCTACACTTGTGGTAAGTGTACGACCTGGACAGGTCTTGGTGTAGATGTGTCGTTTAAGGACCGTTACGACACACTAACCGAGGCCACTATGATGGTCACAGTGAGACTTGATCTAAATCCTGAAGTGATCATGGACACTGGGTTATGTTACTGAGCTCTTTGACTCATTCGCTAAAAGGCTATTCATGCTAATCACAGCTTATGTCTTGTGAGTTTTCTCAGAGCATGATTCGAGTGGGAAGTGATTTACAGATACGGAATCCAGCCTTCCTGAAAGAAGGTTAATGTTCACTCACCTAAGGGTTGATTCCAGAACCGATAGATTGCTAGCACTTTCGAAGTAAGTAACGTTCGAAAGAATCTTTCGCTGGGGAAGCAACAATGCTTAGGGCTGATATGTATCAAAAGAAGTATAACATAAAAATTGACTTCTCTTGACACGGGTTGAACCTGGAGGATCTTGATCACGAACTGACTATATCAGTGGACACTCGTCACGATGAGTAAATATAATTATAGTATAAAGGAGAGTTCAATCTTGGCTTACAAGGTGGAGTATTTGACCAAGATTAAACGAACGATGGAAAAAGAGAAAGGACTATTTCATCTTTTTTATCGGATTTGTTAAGCTTCTATTACTAGGTCCGTAGTCCCCGATTCGGCTCTGATAAAGGCGGATAAGAACTTTCGTATAATAATGTTTATCATTATTAATCTCACTTGCTGTAATTGTGATTGACAGCATTAATTTTGGAAAACGGGTATTCGCAGAATTAAATAAATATTTATGGTAGAATTGTTTATTTATTGTTTGATCAAGTAAATAATCAATTATTAATTATTTGTTTGTTGTTGGACCAAGTAAATAAATAATTAATTGGGTTTTAAGCAATTGAGCCTTGCACAAAATATGAAAATCGGATTTAGGGTTTTGGCACTAGGGTTTGCGCAAATCCCCCTTGGCCGTGTGCCTAAAATTCGATTTTTATAATATTGGTATTTACCAATATTTTCTCTTTAGTTCCTTAAATAAAGGAGAGAGAATAATATAAGATATTGTCCTATATTTTCTCCTTATTTATAGGAAAGTATTTAGGAGAATATATGAGAATATATTTAAAGGGAAATAATATATTCCCCTTTATTCTCTCACTAAATAAAATATTCTCTATTTAAATAGAGAATAATATCCCATAGATATTGATCTGATGGACGAGAGAAAAAGTAGGATTCACTTGTTGAGATCCAATGGCCTAGATTTAATCCACCAGTGTGAACACAATAAAAGGAAGTAAAATATTCTGGAAGATTCCATGAATATCTCCTTTTTACTACTATAAATAGGGGTTCATGAGAAGGCAAAAATAAGCAATTATTTGGTGAAAATTTCGTGCTCTCTAGCCTACCTTGGCCGAGCACTTCTGCCTCTCTTCCCCTCGGAAATTCGTTTCCATTCTTAGTAAAATAAGAGCGAGATCTCGAAACACCTAGTTTCGTGATCTAGTGAGATAAAGACTGTGCCCACTCATCTTTCTTATTCGTCTCGGAGATTACGTTTCGGAAGACTAAGGTGTCATCCTCGAGTCCTTCATCAAGACGACGCAAGGAGTACGCGATTGGATTGGAGCGTTTTGTAGCTGAACCGAAAATCAATGTAAGTACTCGTTTACTCTTATATCGGTTGCTTGACTTATATGCTCTCGTGAATTAAATTAATTAAACATAACAAGATCTTGTTAATTATAACCATAATTTAATTAGCTTATGATTAGCGTAATTAATTATTTTTTCGCATTAATATGGTTATATGGTGGAATCATCTCAGACGAGTCGCATTGGAGCGATCGTTCGTGTCCGATGCGAGCTCGATCCACCAACAAGTGGTATCAGAGCGATTGTTCATGTCTAATACCCACTTGATTCCCCAACAGCTCAACCACGCCGTCAACCCCTTTTCCGGATGGAGTGGAGAGTGAAAGATGCATCCTATCGTGCCAACATTGTATACGCCTCTCTGAGTGCCTCCACGGTAACGATTGGTATTTTGATAGTGGTTGTTCTCGTCACATGACTGGTGTTCATGCCTTTTTGACCAACATAAAACCTTACTCTAATTGCCATGTTACTTTTGGTGATGGAGTGAAGGCAAAGATTATTGGTAAAGGTCAGCTCAACTATCCTGGCTTGTCTTGTTTAACAGAGGCTTTATTGGTTGAAGGTCTCACAGCTAATCTTATCAGTATAAGTCAACTCCGTGACTTGAACGTACGTGTTAATTTTACTCGTGATAAGTGTGTTGTGATAAATGAGAAACATGATGAGCTTATGAAAGGAACAAGGTCTCAAGACAATTGCTACATTTGGTCTCCTGTCACAAACACTTAGGTCACCAAGTGCTTTTTTTCCAAGGCAGACTAAGCCAAGCTATGGCATCAAAAGCTTGGTCATTTGAATCTCAGGAACATGCACAAAATTGTAACTGAGAAGGCCATTGTCGGTGTCCCTGATCTAAAGATTGTTGAAGGAAGAATCTGTGGTGAATGTCAGATTGGAAAACAAATCAAGAAGTCACATAAGATGGTGCAAAATCTTACCACCTCGCGAGTTTTAGAACTTCTTCACATGGATCTGATGTGGCCAATGCAGGTCGAAAGCCTGGGAAGGAAGAGATACGTGTTTGTGTGTGTCGATGACTTCTCCAGGTATACTTGGATTGATATTATCCGTGAGAAATGTTGTCAATGGTGCCCACAAGAAGAGTTGTAGTCTTTATATTTTACATTTGATGTAATAAAGTCTCACGAAGACTCTTGCTTGTAATTGCTTATTCATTAATAAAAAGTTGAAACGTTCATTCATTCTTCCTTGTCTGTTTGAAGCTTTATGATAAAACCTTAGTCTTTAGTCCATAAACAAACTTAACAACTTACGAAGAGACAAATATAGATTTGCATGAACAAACTCTTCGTAGTTTGCTTAAAATGATATATTCGCAATCTAAGGGTCAAAGGACTATTGACCTCAGTACGATTGTTAGGAGAATCTATGATGTCTGGTTATGAGGCATTGAGAGTTGGATACTCTATAGTTCTTCTAGGTATCTTCCGAAGGTACTGAATTGACCAGTGCACTTCTAGAGATAAAATAAGAACAAACCATTTAACCTCTTATGTCTCGAAGTCACTATGTATGAATTGCATCGTGCTTACCTTAATCCTGAAATGAGACATGCCATTTCACAGCTTACGTATTCTCATTTAAGAAAGTCAGAGTTCGGACTCACTATGTGATTCTGAACAGGACCTATTGGTGAAGTACTAAGTTGTGAAGATGTCATGAGTAACTTTGTTAAGTTCTCATAGATATGGAATTCATGTACAAGATTTCTGAAATGCAATGTATATCACCTCATGCTTTGTTCCTTGGAATGTGAATAAATGAACTGGCCAGTGTCCAAATTGAGTCTTGACTTTTTTGGATGAAACAATGTGACTTGTTAGCTCCTCGTCAATACATTGTTTCTAACTTATTCACAAGCGACAAATGAGTTGAGGAAATAACAGCTAGAAGGGTAAAATGGTAATTTTGTAAATTCCGACTAGCTGATGATATTCATGAAGGGTAAACATAGATAATATTCAGTGGATCCACTCATTACAATTAGGTTGAATTCTTGAGTTGAAAATAAATTCATTTGAATCGAGAGATTTTTAGTGTCAACTCTTTAGTGGAGTCAGTTGACATTAAGCTAAACTTAGAAAAGGTTTGTGAACTTTTGAGTCCAAGTATTTAGCTCAAGCTTTGTTCATTTGGATCCATGAGGTCACTGTCACAAATCATATCGAGTAGGAATAGTTAAACTAGAAGCTAAGTCAAAACAAGAACGAGACAAGTTTTACGAAAATTGTCGAAAGGGTAATTTTGTCTTTTTGGACATGGCACGAAATGAATGTCAATAATTTTTTTATGACATGGTCATATGATGACTTAAATCACTCGGCCATGATGTGTTCATTGGGCCTTGTGAATTAATTTCATTTCATAGAATTTTACTTGAAAATTCTTAATGGGTTTTTCTTATGTTGTCATGAACAAGTAGAGAAAAATCTAGAAAGGCTTTCTAGAAGCCTTTTGGCCGTCCAACCCAAGGAAATGGGAGATAAAATTTCGTGCAGCCCTAATGTGAAAGAGAGTTTATTTTGTGCATTAATTTATGAAGATACTTGCTAAAATTAAAAGAGGAAACAAATTTCCTCTATGAGGAAATGGGGTAATCGGCCAAGCTAGCAAGGCAAGGGAGCAAAAGAGGAAACAAATCCAAGCCTTCTAGAAGCTCCCTTGGCCGCCCAAATGAAGAGGAGAAATAAGGCAATTTTACTTATGAATATGTGATATTCTAAAAAAGAGGAAACTACCTTATTGAAGGTGAAACCTCTCCTATAAATAGGGGCCTTATTCTTCTCATTTCATTAATCCCAAGTTTTAGAGATTGAGAGCTTCTCTCTCTAGACTTGGCTGTACTCCTCTCTCTCTCTGTCTAGTTTTCTTTCGTTTTTGTTTTGGCACCTAGGTCCTCATTTGACCTAGTGTTTTTAGCTCTTCGACTTTGAGACTTGTTCTCGAGCTGTCGTGTTTAAAAGTGCCTACTCACTAATTCCTTTTCTCTCGAGTGATTCTTGTGATAGAAACTGTCGTGGTTGCTCGTGTTGCCGAGGAAAGAAGAGAGACGTGCTGCGAGGGGAGACGAACGTTGCAATTTTCCAAAAGCTTCTCAACGTTCAAGCTTCTAAAAAGGTTAGTAAATTTATAATGCTCATAATAGTTTTTATTTACGTGTACTTGCTCTTTGTCTAGGTTAGTAAAATCGTTTTACTTGTCAAAAGAAAATTTTTCAAATTCCACCGCTTACCCGAAGCGTTAAACTTTTTCTTAAACCCTAGATCAATTCCAACAAGAAATCTAACACCTTTGCTGTTTTTGAAGCTTTATGCAAGCAAGTTCAGAGAGAAAAAGGAGAAAGCATTGGCAAAGTGGTCAGAATTCGGAGTGACCATGAGAGGGAATTTGAGAATATAAGCTTTACTAAATTTTGTACTTCAGAAGGAATAGCTCATGAATTCTCTGCCCCCATCACACCACAACAAAATGAGATTGTGGAAAGAAAAACCGGACCCTTCAGGAAATGGCTAGAGTGATGATGCTGGCCAAAGACATTCCTCTTCACTTCTGGGCTGAAGCTCTCAACACGGCTTGCCATATTCATAATAGATTAACTATTCGTCCAGGTACTACTGTCACTCACTATGAAATATGGAGGGGGAGAAAGTCAAATGTTAAGTACTTCCATGTCTTTGGCTCGGTGTGTTATATTCTTGCTGATAGGGACCCCCGACGCAAGTTTGATCCCAAAAGCGATGACAGTATCTTTCTTGGGTACTCTAGAAACAATCGTGCCTATCGTATCTTTAATAAATGCACTAATTCTATGATGGAATCCATAAATGTGGTTGTCAATGATGATTATGATGATTCCAAAAGTACTGATGATGAGGATGAAGTGTTTCCTAGTAAAACAAATGTCAGGACAGATGCTGATAACATTATGGACGACATTTCCTCGGGGAGCACTAATGTCAGGACAAATGTTGGAGACGAAGTGGATGACATTGTTCCTGATAAAGAGCATTCTCTCTCTCCAGAACAAAGAATTCCCTCCAGGAGAGTTCAGAAAAATCATCCTGCTCATGAGGTGATTGGTGACATTGGTGAAGGTATGCGCACTCGCCCAAAAACGCCTATAAACTATCGGGAGATAATTGATAATCTCTGCTTTGTCTCCAAAATTGAACCTAAGAATGTGAATGATGCTATTGATGATGAATACTGGGTCAGTGTAATGCAAGAGGAACTTGTTCAATTTGAGAGAAATGAAGTCTGGGAGTTAGTTCCTAAACCTGATAATGTTAATGTTATTGGAACTAAATGGATTTTTAAAAGTAAATCTGATGATCATGGGAATATAACTTGAAACAAAGCTAGACTTGTTGGACAGGGTTATACACAGGTTGAAGGTGTGGATTTCGATGAAACTTTTGCCCCAGTTGCTAGACTTGAAGCCATCAGACTCTTGGTTGGCATCTCTTGTCATCTCCATTTTAAACTTTTCCAGATGGATGTTAAAAGTGTGTTTCTCAATGGGTACTTGAATGAGGAAGTCTATGTTGCCTAGCCTAAGGATTTTGTAGATCCCAGCTCGCCCCAACATGTCTACAAGCGTAGAAAGGCTCTTTGCGGTCTTAAGCAGGCACCTTGGGCATGGTATGAAAGACTAACTCAGTTTCTCGTGCAGAATGGTTATACTAGAGGTGGAGTTGATAAACCTTGTTTATAAAAGAAGGAGGATGGTATGGTTTCTCAAATCTATGTTGACGACATTGTCTTTGAAGGAATGTCGAACAAGATGGTGAACCTTTTTGTGTGACAAATGCAGTTTGAATTTGAAATGAGCATGGTTGGTGAACTTAACTTTTTCTTGGATTTTCAGATCAGACAGATGAATGATGGTATTTTTATCTCTCAAAGTAAATATGCTAAAAACATTGTGAAGAAGTTTGGTTTGAAAAAAGCATCTCACAAGCGAACCCGCCGTTACTCAGGTTAAACTCACTAAGGATGAGCTTGGTGAATCTGTTGATCAAAGTCTTTATAGAATATCATTGGCAGTCTTCTCTATCTTACTACAAGTCGTCTTGACATAGCATATTTTGTTGGCGTGTGTGCTCGTTATCAAGCTAATCCCAAAGTAAGCCATATGTCTCAAGCCAAGCGCATTGTGAGGTACATTTTAGGAACTGTTGATTTTGGTCTTCTATACACTTTTGATACCTTTTCTACGCTTGTGGTATATTGTGATGCTGACTGGGCAGGTAGCACTATTGATAAAAGCAGCACTTCTGGTGGATGTTTCTATCTGGGAAATAATTTCATTTCCTGGTTCAGCAAGAAGCAAAACTGCATTTCCTTGTCCACAAATGAGTCTGAATACATTGCAGCTGGAAGTATTTGCACTCAGCTTCTCTGGATGAAACAGATGCTTGCTGAATATGGTGTCGGACTAGATGTAATGTCATTATTCAGCGACAATATCAGTGCCATCAATATTTCAAAGAATCCGGTCCAACATAGTAAGACTAAGCACATTGAAATCAGACACCAGTTCATTGAAGATTTAGTAGAAAACAAGAAGATCAAACCCGAATATATACACATTGAAAAACAACTTGCAGACATCTTTACTAAAGCCTTGGATGCTTGCCGATTTGAAAGTCTCGGGTCCTCCCTTGGATTATGTGTAATTGAACAATAACAATTACTGAATTATGGAGGGGAGTTTGTTTGTATTTTTCCTCTCCTCAGGGCTAATTTGTCTCTGATTTATGCTATTGCGTTATACATAAGTATGTGTTCATGGGTCCATTTGTCTGGTTGGCTCATTCGACCTATTTGCCGGGCTAAAATGCCATCTAATTCGAGTTTGGGCTTGAGCTGGACCAAGGCCCATTTAGTTGTACGACGTCGTTTTGATCCTCTTCAGCTCATCATACATCCAACTTACGATCTATTTCTCAAGGAATGCTGGGAAGTTACCTCTTTTTCAAATTTCGCTGAAGCCTTATTTCTTGTTTTCTCGCCCTCTTCTCACATAATTTCTTTGAATTGGGTAACCACCTCCCCTGACGGTTATTTTGTGGTAGTTATCTCAGTATTTCCATCACTATGGTGGGTACAAGAAGTGGCATAAGCACAACCGGGTCAAAAAAGAAAGAAAAGCCTAAGATGAAGACGAAGAATGTCGCTAATTAGAAATAGGTTGGGCTTGAGTCGGAAAGCAATAAGCACGGGGTCCGGGTTCGTGGAATGCGACCTAGTAATTGCGTCGATGGTAAGGCCGGAGGTGCCATTGCTGGGTCATCAGTTCCACCTGTAAACCATTCCCTTGCCGCCACGAGAAAGGCCATGATCAAGAAAGCTGCATTATCGATCACCGACATTACAGGCGATATCAGTTCCAGTAACGCGTGTGAAGAGAGATAGGATGTTAATGTCGCTTCCATGGAAGAAGCCCACACTAGCGCCTCTCCTCTTGAAAGCCCACACAAGATGGTTTAAGGTAATCCTGACTCCACTATTCCTTCTGAACTTGTTGAAGAGAACCCTAGGGACAGTGATGTTTTGGAATCTCTTCTTGATGAACAAGAACCCCCACATGATGATGTGATTGGAGAAATTCTGGGTCTGGGACAAGATGTTATGAAGGATGTCCCGACATCCTCTGCCCAGGTGGACAAGGATAAGACTGATGAGAGACAAGATGTTGGAGAGGATGTTCTTACCTCTCTAAATGAGAAAGTTCAGCATGATGATGACGTGTGTATTGCTACTCTTCTGTTTGAGAAGAAGAGAAAGATAATGGATGAAAGTGAGACTATCAAGGAAAAGAAAAAGAAGAGAAAGGTTAAGGTTGGACTAAACAAGAAAAAAGGGTTCAAGCCTGCTGTGACATATATGCCCGTTGCTGACGAGCCCATTGAAGCTGAAGAAGAGGAACCTGTGATATCTCTTGGCATTGGAAACAAGAGATCTCCGGGAGGTCAAAAACTTCCCAAGAATGTCTCTGCTGCTCCCATGGACAATTTTTCCTTTCACAAGGAAGACGGGGTTCTTAAGTGGAGGTTTGTGTATCATCGTGCTATCTTTCCTGGAAAAGAGCTGTCTAGCGAAGCTCAAAAGATAAGAGTCATCATGGAACTCCTACGCGATGCTGAGATGCTCAAGACAGTCATCAACATTGGTGTCTACTACCCCACTCTGGTGAATGAATTTATTGTGAACCTCTCTTCTTCTTTTTATATTCCCGATGATGCTTTATTCAGGAAAGTGTATGTTAGAGGGCATTGCTTTGAGATATCCCCAGTTGTTATCAATAATTTCCTTGGTCGAGGGAAAATAATCATTGCTGATCGTGTTCCTTCTATGGACGTCATTGCAAAAGAAATCACTGGTGATGAGACCAAAGTTTGGCCTTCCAAGGGCACATTACCCTTTTCTGATCTCACTACCAAGTACTCAGTTCTCTATCGCATTGGCATTGCTAACTGGGCTCCCTCTTCTCATGGGTCTAGCATCAAGGCAGAGCTAGCTAGCCTGATCTACCAGATAGGTAAAAGCTCTTCCTTTGATTTTGGAGAATTTATCTTTGATCATTTGGAAAAACATGCCAAATCTTATGCCGTGAAGTTTCCCATTGGATTCCCTTCCATCATCACTGGCATTCTTCTTAAGAAAAACAAGAATATTTTGCATAGCACAGATGTAGCAGGGAAAAGGCATGGTGTTCTTACCATCAGTCACAAGCTTTTCGAGGGGAAACATGCTCGTGATCTTGTCAAACCTTCTGTCACGACATCTGTCGCCTCTGGCAACACGATGAAGATGGGTCCTGTTTCTGATGAAGTTCAAAGGAACATTTTTAAAGAGCTCTGTGAGGAGATTGACATCCTCAAGAAGATCATCTAGACCCCCTCTCGCAGGAAGTCCATATGTGAAGGTCTGGTTCGGGACTTAACTGCTTCTCCTGTTAATGATGATGCAGCTACTACTCAGCCTGGTCAAGACAATGATACTAGCGGTGATGAAGACAGTGAAGGGTCTGGCAATAGTGGCTCAGATGGCCTAGGTGATGAGAGTGATGGTATCTCCACCCATACTACTGCTCACTAGTCTTTGTTGTCTATGGTCTGTAACTTTTGAACTTCTGTTTTTCTTTTTCTTGCTTGTTGATGTTGTTTGTACCGGTTGAAACACCCCTACTTCTTTTTGTGTTTAACCTCTGCTACCTCTCTGGTTTGTTTGTTCAAGACTAAGTTCACACTTTGTTGGGTGTTGATACATCTATTGCTTGCTTCAGTTCTCTTGTATATGCTCAGACTGTTTGCTGTTTTACCTCTCTCTGTCTTGGTCGATCCTTGTCTTTGATATGTTTTTGAGGCAATCAGGGGGAGAGGCGTCATGAGGGTCATTTATTTTGACACGAGGTCATTTATTTTGACGCTCTTTTCTGGTCATGACGCTTGATTGAGAGCTGTTCTGGAAGTGCTTGCCTAAAAAATAACCAAAGGGGGAGATTGTTGTTACGTTATAAGTTGACTTTATTTTTTTAGTGCAAGTTGTATGGAAAAATGTCGGTCTTCATACTCCATCTTCTGGTAAGACATCATTCCTCCTGTGCGCAGACAGTATTTCTGGCAAGTTTCCAGTTTTGCCAGATTGTCTCGCTGCACTTCCAGGATTGTACAGCTGCTATAAAAGCCATGCGCTTCCCCCTTAGCAACCTTGACGCTTTTTCAAAATACTTAGAGCTCCTAGACGTGCAAGAGCAGCGGATTGGGAAGCTTTGTGTTTTGATAAGAGCGGTGTCATTCACCAAATACTATTCGAGAAGATTGAGTGTTTGAGTGATTTGGGTTCTGTGTTTACGTGATTGAAGACTTACGTGTGTTTGATAACTGAAGTCATCCGGGCATAGGTGTTTGCTCGAAGAGTGGAATTGAGGAGGATCTCAAATTCAGGGGGAGTCCCTGGTCTAGGTATTCACTCGTGGTAATAGTTTCTAGGGCTTTGGTCTAGTGTCGTAATCATATAAGACATTGCTTGTACTATTGACTACTATATAGTGAAATCCTTTCCACTGGCAGAGTGTCCCCAGACGTAGGTGATATTGCACCAAACTGGGTAACCATATTGTGTGTCGCTTATTTATTGCACTGTTTGTTGATTATCCATTATCTGTGTCCAAGCAAGTTGTCGGACACATTGTCAACACATTATGTGCGACATCTTGTCTTTGTGACTAATCATAATTTCATATATAATAACGATAAAGAAGGATTTATCAAAAACACACACATCTGTTCAAACTCCTCTAAACTGCCGAAATGTGCTATTTTGGGGAGGAGCACATGTAGGTCTGCTGTGCTTGATCTCGTCTCGTCATAACACGTGTCTCGGATGGGTTGAGAAGCGAGTGACGACTTGAGAAAGGAGTCTAAGTCTCTCAGCAGAGGACGATGTCTCTTATGACGTGGCACTCCACCTCGCCCTGAACGAGTTGAGTGGGCCCCATCCTTTCACTGCATTGGGCGTGAGGCCCAACTGATGTCTTTCAGTAGGTCTTTTACGTGATATATCTTGGGATTAAATATTCTATGACTTCATCATTAGTTATGGACCAAAATCAAATAAGTCCAAATTGATCCAAATACATGACCATGTAGTATTTTTACATACAAAAATACCCTTAACCCAAGCTCCTTTTTTTTATTTATTAGTTTTATTGATTTTGTATTTACTTTTTATTGACTTTATATATATATATATATATATATATATATATATATATATATATATATATATATATATTATCTTTTCTCTCTCTCTCTCTCTCTCTCTCTCTCTCTCTCTCACTATCATGTTCTTCTCGTGGGTGTTTTCTCTCTCTCATGTCTCTCTCTCTCTCTCTCTCTCTCTCTCTCTCGTCCGTATTTGAACAAGGCTTTATGTTTTCCAGCGGCTGAAATCTCACGGAGCAAGGTTTGTTCTCATTTTCGTGCATTTTTGTTCACTTTTTTCACTTTAGGGTTTAGAGGTTTTCATGAAAAAGTTTTTCGTTCTACTAGCGTTTTTTCGTTGAATTTATATGTTTAGTGAAGTTAAAAAACAATGAAAGAACAATTATGAGAAGTCTCGAAATTTTTGAATAAATATATGAAAATTCGGGAAAATCATTGAAGATTTATTGACATTGTTGCATTTTTATTGACGTCAATAAATCTGGAACGATGTCAATAAATCTTGACTTTTTTTAAAAAAAAAATTGTTATGATTTTAAATCTTTATAAAAGAATTTTAAACGTTGAAAATAGAAAATTAACATCCCGATTACACTATTTTTATGCAGTAATGGGTGATAATTTAGTATATGTCAAGGATAGTGATACATGGATTAAACCATGTGTATATAAGGAGGGTGCATCGTTTGTACTTGTGCTTCCGGATGGTTTTGACTACCACCATCTCATGGACGCATTGTATGCTGAGAAGGGGCTCTTACCGTCCACTCATTCCATTGCGGTCAAATATGAGACACCCTTTTCAGCATTGCCAATAAAGATTACAAACGATAGCCACGTCAAAAGTTACTTGTATTTGAGGAGGCAATACCATTCCATGTCAAATTTTCATCTTGTTATTGAGATAGTTAAGCTAACGCCCGATGAGGCAGCAAAATAGCCGTCCACGTCTCGCCTATAATCAAGTCCAATCAAGGGAGAGTCTTGATTTGAAGAGTTTGCATCTCAGTCCACTCTTGGATTGGAAGAATACACATTTGAACAGCTGTGTGCGTTGGCATCACAGCCTAATCCCTGTCACAAAGACCGTCATAGTCAACTCCCTCGACACTGCAACCTCCACAACCCCTTCCTCTACACAGGGACCGTCTCAACCCACTCCCACTCCCTCGATACAAACGACCTCCACAGCCCTTTACCAAACTGTTAGCACCGTCCATGAGCACATTTGGGAGAATGAAGTGATGAATTTGAACTCGCCTATCAGAGTAGAGCTAGAAGCTCTATACACTACCAAATATGCATTGAAGAAGCATTTGACCATGTATGCGATAAGTAAACACTTTGCATTCAAGACAAAGAGTTCTTTTAAGAAGTATCTCCACGTCGCTTGTCCGGGTGATAATTTTGAGTGGGCAGTTCGTGTGGTTAGATTAAGGGAGTCAGTTACCTAGATTGTGAGATTGTAATTATCATGCTTTCCTTCTTTAATTTCTGAAAATAAATAAAATAAAATAGGAGATTTTCAAGGAAAGGAATAAATTTGGTTTTTTTTACATGCTTGAAATCTTGTCATGTTAGCAGATGATTATTTGGCTAAAACTTATGAAACGTGGCTATTTTGTCTAATTTTTACCCCAAGATATTGATAGTGTGGTTGCTTCGGATAAGCTTTTGTGAGAGTGATAAATTGATCATATTACCTTATTTTACTAGTAAGTCATCATTATTATCTCTTCAAGTCAGATTTTATACTTCGTAGCATTGGGGATAAACCCTGAAGTCAACTGAAATGAGAAGTGATATACAACCCTCAGAGCACATCATAAATTTACCTCTACAACTCTTTCATAATAATGAGCTACTATAGTACTTGTAATGCTCATAACATATATAATTTACTTGAGTAAATAGTTTCACACTCAATACAACATCATTATAGATATAATTAAATCAAGACTCCAAAGAAGTCAGAGACTGAGTCGTTAATTATAGGTTGGATTACATAGTATTTTGAAACAAATTCATATACATATATATATATATATATATGATCAGTTGCAAGGAGTGAACTTGCAGGTGACGTCATTTCCGTAGGATCCGGAGTTGGCGCGCTTGAAGCGGAGGGCGGTCAAGAGGACGGTTTGGGGCGAGGAGGCGGTCAAGGCGCGATCGGTGTGTTGGACAACACCGAGGGTATGATAAGGAAAGGACAAAGTGTTGTATGAGTTGAGGAAGGAAGTGATGGCTTCTCTCAGCAGAGTCATGTAAAGGTCTCCTCTCCCTTGGAGGCCCGTCCACAGAGTCATATCCGGCCCATAACGCCGACTCGCGCTCGCCCCAAATATCAGAGACACCTTTGTGTCCGGGTTCACTCCTCTCCAGTAGCATCTATACTCTTCCCTTGTCCAATTACTGCCCATTTTACCAAAGAGTACAAATATTAAAATAGTTTATTACATTTTCAGTGGATTCCGGTCACCAAAATAAGTAAACAACAAAGGCTATATAAGTTGTCTATAAAAAAAATGATGGAATATAGTACTAACACATAGATTTCTTTATGAAGATCAACAGTGCCAAATCTTATTCCAAATCCTGACCCACCATAATATATATGATATCAAATTTGTCAAACTTCTTTAACAACAATTAATATGGACACGAAGCAGTGGGGAAGAATATGGAACATGATCTTTTGGCACATATGATCTCTAATACATCCAATGATTGAAAATTGGTCTGATCGCTCTATTTAAGATTATTTTCATCGATTTTTTTTTTAATTACTAAAAACTCATGGAAAAATTATAAAGAAATAACTGATTCATGTGATGAGTAAATGGAAGCAAGAGGAGAGTGAAAAAATTGCCCAACAATAAGACGTGACTATAATTAAACTCACTCATGTGAACATGCTGTAGCTTCCACGAAAGGCAAAGGTGGCATCGGAGGCAACTGAGGCATCGGCGGGAGCCTAAAACCCGTCGGTGGCGATGGGCTTGTTGGCATGACAGGTGGCGGATTCACGGGCGTGACAGGTGGCGGGTTGGGGGGAGCGAGGACGGGATTGGCGGGCCTATTGGGGCAGTTGGACATGGGCTGGGAGGGCTGGGAGAGGAGAGAGTCGACGACGTACATTTCGGTGTCGAACATCCTGTACATCAGCCTCAGCTGCTGGGCCGGGCCCGCCGAGGCCACGCAGCCCGAGCCCGAGGCCTGCTCAACGCCCGACACCTCAGCGTAGCAGCCCCCGAGATCCGGCGCTCCATCGAACCTCACCGCATACGATCCAAACCAATTTGTCGTCTCTTCTCTAGACACCATCGTTTCACCGTTCCCGTCCGTACAACTCACTTTCACTTTAACCCCTGAAAAAAAAATAAAAATAAATAAATAAAACTTTCTCAAAAAAATTTCTTTCTCATACTGATTAGTGACTGCCGTATAAATATCTAATACTAACATAACATTATATAAACACAGTGAATATCTTTTAGGATGAAAAAAAGCTTGCTGTTCTGAAAACAATTATTAAGACCAACGTTACATTACTATATTACGCTACCTGTTCTGAAAATATTACATTAGAACTATTTTCTACAGAAAGTGAACATCTTTTTTTCACCAAGATGGAGTTTGAGGTAAAAATGAAACTGACCGTAAAGAGGGTAGTCAAACCAAGATCTTTCCCCGTCTTTGCATTGGTCACAGAAGACTGTGCCTGTGACCATAGCATCACCACGAACCGCTTCAAAGGCTGATGAGAAAACGAGAATGGACACAAAAAACAGCTTTTCTTGCCGAACCAATCCCATGATATCTGTCTGAGAAATGAGACAAAGACACCAATATGAGCTTAAAATTTAAAACTAATATGACCAAACTCTCTCGAGTCTATTTAATAAATAAGGTTGGAGTTGGAGTGAGATGGTTTTATTAACTCCTCAACTGTCTATTTATTAAAGCTTTAAAAAAAATGAAAAAACATCATAACATTTTCGAACTGTAGGCGCTGAAACAGTACGGACTCGGCATTTATGATCATCATATTATTTTCACACGAAATTTTGTTTTTCTTTCTTTAAGCAAAACCCCTTTTCCCATTGGACTACTAAAATTTTTATTTTTATTTAAAAAAAAAAATAATAATAAAAAAATATTTTGAGTCTTACAGTATGTTGTACACCATTGATCATATTGGACATGTGTAAGTAAAAATATTAAGAAATAATAAAGTTTAAACATGTAATTAAGACTCCTACATTTCGTAGAAATTAAAAGATTCGTATTTCACTCCATGTTTCAACAAGTAAGATTTTTAATGTTTGGTTAAAATTGAACGGTTCATATTTCAATTCATGATTAGAATGTAGGGTTCATAATCCAACCGATTGAACTATCAAGTATGACTAGTTTTATTGTGACAATACAAAGCCTGGGAAAAAAGTGTCGCTCAACGCCAAGCTCGACTCCTCTTTCTTCTCCAGTATGAATGATTACTGAATATAACAGAAAATTTACGTTATTAACATTATTAATTAGTGAGTTGTTTTCTAGTTAGAATCATGGTTTTAAAAGGCGGTTTCAAGGTGCTCCTTGAGGCGAGGCGTTCGGAAGTCTCCTCCAGGCTCAAGCCTGGGAAAAAAGTGTGAATAGCGCCTTGGACGATTTAGGCATGCGCCTGAAGCGTACATATCGAAAATAAATGCTCCAGGCGAGCCTGTGATGACTGGTTTAGAAAAGAAAATGACCCAATTTTGATTTTTGGGCCTGGTTTATTTTAAATCAGAAACTAATAAAACAAACAATAATTAATACACTTAGGGTTTAAATTTTAATCGATGTTCTTCTTCTTTGACGCTGCTCTCCACGCGAGTTTTTAGAATTGAGGTTTTTGATGGATCGTTGTTGAATTTCTTGTTTGGATGATTTCTTTTGAGTGTCTGTGAGCGATTGAGTTTGATATGTGACGTCGAGGTTTTCAAAGTTGTTTCAGTCCCATCTTGAATTGAATATGAGAGTTAGTCTTGTTCTGGTGATTTTTTTTTTTTTTTTTGTTCTCCTCTTCTCTTTGCCTGAATATGCTATGATATATCTTGTAGGATAATTTTTGGTCGAAAAAAAAATGATTTTTCTCATAAGTTTTGTACGGAGAATCCAGTTGAAGACGAGTCTGGGGGAAAAAAACTACACCTACTTCAAGTGTAATTTTTGGGAAAAAAATTATTAAAGGAAGCATCAAACGGGTGAAAGATCATCTCGCCGGGACGCGCAACAATGTCGCACCATGCCACAAGGTTACCGATGAAGTCAAGAAGATATGTTTAGATAATCTTCACGGTAATAGAGCCTCGAAAGAGATGGCTGCAATAAACAAAGAGGAACAGATAGCCAATGGTTCGTATTTTTGCTCTTCTCAAGAGGGTGGTTCTTCTACTGGGAATGCATGTGCTTTTCTTTTTGCCCGATCGTGGTGTACGAAGACCGATGGACAGATTTATGAGGGGTGATCAAAATGAGAATCAAACTCAAGAAGTCCATCCCGCTACGGTGAAAGAGTATCGGAATAGAGTGGCCCTCGACATGGCGTAATTCATTCACGAAAATGGAATTGCGTTCAATGTGGTAAGGAGTCCATCATTCCTCGGTATGATGCGCTCCGTTGGAGATTTCGGTCGAGGATTAACTTTTCCATCCATGCACAAGATACGGACATGGTGTTTGGGAAGAGGAAATTAAGACAACGATGAAGACTGTTGATGAAGTGAAGCTTATGGGCCAAGACCGACGTAACAATAATGTCGGATGGGTGGTCGGACATTAAACAAAGAGGCATCATCAACTTTTTCGTCATTGTCTTATGTCAAAGACGCAGATTTTTTGTTCAAGATGCTTGATGATGTGGTTGAAGAAGACAAAGAGGGAATTGTTGTCCAAGTTGTGTCTGATAATATGAGTGCATATAAATCCGTAGGCAAAAATTGATAGAGAAAAGAAAGCGTCTTTATTGGACGTCATGTGTGGCTCATTGCATCGATTTGATGCTTGAGAAAATTGAAGAGTTGCCACAACATCGAAATGCTTTACACAAAGCAAAGACCGTGGCTAAGTTCATCTATAATCATTCATGGGTGTTGAGTTTGATGAGAATGTTCACCGAGAAAGAAAATTGTTCGGACGGCCGTCACAAGATTCGCCATGGCCTTTTTGACTCTACAAAGGTTTAAGGAGTTGAGGCAACCTTTACAAGCCATGTTTGCTTCCGAAGAATGGGCTTCTAGTACGTCGGCAAAGAAAGCCGAAGGGAAACAAATGAAGAAAATCATTGTCAAAGATGATGTGTTTTGGCAAAGAGTAGCATATGCTCTTAAAACCACCGGGCCTATTGTTAAAGTGTTGAGGATGGTTGACGGTGAATAGGCTCCGACAATGGGATTCATCTATGATGGCATGGATAAAGCAAAGGAGGAGATAGTCAAGGAATTCAAAGGAGAAGAGAGCATCTACAAAGAGATTTGGGACATCATAGATGTGAAATGGAAGCGTCAACTACATCACGAGCTCTATGCAACCGCTTACTTCTTGAACCGGAAACTTCACTATAGCCCTAACTTCTTTGTTGATACAGAGGTTAAAATGGGTCTTTATGCACGCATGGGTAGGCTTATTCCCGATGCGGATTGTGTGAAAGCCATTGACCAACTTGAATATTTTAAGTTGAGGAAAGGGTTGTCTGGCATGAGAGCGGCTCAATTATGCTATCAAACAGGTTCTCCCAGTAAGTAGACGTTAATATTAATTTAAATAATTTTTAATGGATAATAGTTAAAATAATTATTTTAAATTTAATGTAGATCATTGGTAGGATGAATTCGGAGATGATGCGCTGGAACTTCAGAAGTTCGCGACTAGAATGCTTAGCCTCACTTGTTCTGCATCCGGGTGTGAGGGTATTTGGGGCATCTTCAATCAAATTCAGACGAAGAGGAGGAATTGACCAGCCACCATTAGGATGAACAAGTTGATATATGTCATGTTTAGTAAGAGATCGAAAGATCGTCACTTGAAGCCAAAGAATAGATAAAGTAACGGTGATGAGGAATTTGATCCTTTGATCGTTGACGACATGGCTTCTGATGTTGAATGGCTATTTGAAAACGAGGATCAAAATGAAGATGGAAGTGGAGATGAAAGCGGAGAAGTCAATGCGGCTAATGGAACAAATGCTTTTTCTTCCAAAAGAAAGAAGCAAAGCGATGGAGGAAGCACAACCAAGAAGGCGAGAGGTAATTATACTTTGATCAACTAAGTTCTATGGTTTTTATTTATTTTTTGTAATTTTGTTGATAACTTTAATAATATATTACCATATATAGGCAACGAAACTACGGTGTTTGATGAGGACAACGAAGATGATGATAGTTTCGTGGATCACGAAGAACATGATCGTGACTATGATGTAATATTTAACTTTTAATTATTTATAGTCTTAAGTTAATTCAATCGGTTGAACTAAGCATTATGAGTCTACAACTTTTTTTGGGATTATTTCAGATTTTATAAAGTAGTTTGAATTATGCCTAGTTATCAAGGCTTACGCCTCACCTTGAAAACAGAAATCGCCTCGGTTACCATTTAAGCCTTTTTAAACCTTGGTTAGAATCAATAACAGCTATCATCCATACCCTCCGTATTAAGATGAATTACATGATGGGCATCTAAGTTCGGTGGTGAGCTAAAACATGGTCAGTGATTGATCCATGCCTGGATAACTGGATCTAAAATCACATATATGGAACATAAGGGAAATGTTGATCACTTGGGATAACATTCTACACATTTGTTATGTGTACGGCCTGGATAGACTTTGGTTGTTGATGTGTTGTTTAATCACCGTTACGACACACTAACCGGTGTTGCTATGATGGTCACACTGAGACTTGATCTAAATCCTGAAGTGATCACGGAGTTTTAGGTTATATTATCGGGTTCTTTGACTCATTCATAAATGGCTACTTGAAGATGTCTAAATATTATGTCTTGGAAAATCGGGATATGATCTGAGTGTAAAGTGATTCACAGATACGAAATCCAGCCTTCTTGAAAGCAAGTCAATGTTCACTCACTTAAGGGTTGATTTCAGAACCGATTGACTGCATGCACTTTCGTAGTAAGTACGTACGAAAAAATCTTTTGATGGGGAAGCAACGATGATTAGGACTCATATGTATCAAGGAATGTATAATAGAATAATTGACATTTCTCAATACGACTTGAACCTAGATGATTGAGCTCATGTACTGACTATATAAAAAAAAACTCATATACGAAGAGTGCAGTCTTGCCTCATCTTGTTGAATGACGCCGAGATTGACGAATCGACTAAATAAGGGAAAATAAAGATTTCGTCTATTTTGTTCGGATTCGTAGGAGCTTCAGTTACTAGATCCATAGTCCTTAAGGTGGCTTCGATAAGATGGATAAAGTTGCTCGTAATAATTAGATAATTCACTCTCACTACTGCAACTTGGTTATGATTTCTTTTGCATTCGTAATAAAGTATTTTACGAATAAGTCATTAATTATTTAAGAAACTTCGAAATATCACTTAGATTTATATGAGCTTTTAAAGAGCAATTTAAATCAGGCTACAAGGCCCAATATACCTTATGATAGGAGTGTACATTGAGGTACATGGACCTTGGATTTTTTTTTTTTTTTTTTTATCAAAACCCAATAGAAATGGGGCTTTTTCTTAAATAGAAAATAAATATTATATATGATTTGATTTGGTGAGTATTTAATGTAGTAATTATTTATGAGAGTATCATGAAGATATTCTCTGCTATTATTTATACGGAATAGTATATCTTATTGTGAGAAATAAATAAAATATTAATGATTTTAATTACTGAGAATATCATGGAGATATTCCATATCAAACAGTTACTTCATTAATATATTCTAAAGTGAAAAGTAAATAAATATCATATATGAACTGGATATTTTATTTATTAAAGTATCTTGACAATATTTAATTTGTTCTATTCATGTAATAAGATCAAATAAAATTAAGTAAGTGCATATTCTATTTCGGATAAGCTAGAAAGCTATAAATAGGAGCTTGGGGTAGTGCAAAAATAGCCCAAGACAGTGTCTTCCACCCTTCGAATTCACTCCCAATCAGCCTATTCCACTCTTGGAATTTCGGCAACCTTCTTCCTATCTCCATGAGTTGGGAAATTCGTTCATACCACTTCTCAAAGAAAGAAAGAATTATTCCGACACTTTGTTGGAGTAATTAATGAGAAAAGAGTCGGCCCGCACATTGGTCTCTATCCTTCCAGAGATTACATCTTGGAAGTTTGTTGTATCGATCAATCCGAGCGTAAAGATCCAAAGATCCAAGAAGCAAGGAGCCACCGAGGAATTCGAAGGCTTGAAGATCCGAAGATCCAAGGAGCAAGGAGTTACCGAGGAGATCGAGAGCTTGGAGATCCAAAGAGCAAGAAGTTGTCGAGGAGTAGTAATTATTTATGAGAGTATCATGAAGATATTCTTTGCTAATCTTTTTACGGAATAGTATATCTTATTGCGACAAACAAATAATAGATTAATTATGTTATTTATTGAGAGTATCATGGAGATATTCTCTACTATCCTATTTATAGAATAATATATCTTATTGTGAGAAATAAATAGTATATTAATGATTTTTATTTATTGAAGATATTCATATTAATCAGTTACTTGATTAATATATTCTAAAGTGAGAAGTAAATAGATATCAGATATGAACTGGATATTTTATTAATTAAAGTATCCTGAAAATATTTAATTTGTTGTATTCATTAATAAATATCTCACATTAATTAGAATAAGATAAAAGGAAATGAAGTAAGTGCATATTCTATTTTGGGCAAGTTAGAAAGCTATAAATAGGAGGCCACAACATGGATCATATTAACAACTTCGAAGCTGATTATATACATGATAGCCAAGTAAATTAAATTTACTAGCTAGGTAAATTCAATTATGTATAAAAAAATGTCCGCATTAACAACCTTAAGTTTCGTTTACAGATTGATGAAGCAACAAGCAATGCTGACCAAAACATATTGGAGATTGCTAATGACGGAGAAGTTCGAAAACGTAACGTTAACTATAAATATTTACTATAAATATTCAAACTGTGAAGGTTAATACAATTTACTTTTAAGGTTAATTTGATTAACTGTTAATATCTGTTTAATTGACAAATGAAAACATTGACGATGCTAACGAAGGGACAGATTCTAATTCAATTCCCGAGGTTGTTGAAAAAGAGAGAACAAGTGATTTAACAGAAACCAATGATGATGAAAACATAGTGGGGATCACTATTGACGAAGTTGCAGAGACCGAAAATGTATAGATAGCCGTTTTTTTATGTTAATCTTATTTACTTTGAAGGTTAATCTGATTAACTGTCTCGTATGCATTCAACTAACTTCGGATGATAACTTGACGACTGTGGCAATGACATTCTTAACAGAAAACTGATGACGAAGGCAACAAGGGGACACGTGCAAATGAAAATGCGGAGTTCGTGAAAGAAAGCACAAAAGCTGTGGAGGTTGGATCAAAGAGGAAGAACAACGATGAAAAGGTAAATAAAAATTTAAGATAAGTTTTGTTAAATATTCCAATTATGCTAACAATTTGTTTTTGCAGCAAGAAATTTCGATAGAAATGGAGGATAAAGGGAGCCACCGAGAAGAGAAAGTAAACGCAAAAAGGTAAAAGCAACACCTATGAGCTTAAAAGAACACCATGAAGAGAATGTCACATGAATAGTGGATAAGAAGAGAGAGAGAGAGAGAGAGAGAGAGAGAGAGAGAGAGAGAGAGAGAGAGAGAGAGAGAGAGAGAGAGAGAGAGAACTTAGCAGCAAAACAACAATGCCATACACAACAGCTTTTGGATATGCGGCAGAGACACCGAACAAAAACAAAAACAGAATGAGACTAATGTGGATGATGATACATATTATCCATTATTTAATCTTCATTTATCACAACTTTACGAAAAGATGTAAAATGATCAACAATATCGATCATTAGGAAAAATAACCTGAAAGAGTCTTTACTTTCATTTTGCTTATTTGGATACTTTTGTTAAACAAAGATATTTTACTTTTGGTTTGTTTTACTATTAGTTATTCTATATTGCTGTAAAGACATCAAATTAGTATTTGAGCTTTTTTATTTTACTTTGATAGTGTGGATCGGTTTTTATTAACCAAGTAGTATTTACAGTTAATTAGATTAACTAACATAGTTAATCCTATTAAACATTTAGTTCATGTGAAATGCTATTTTTTTATTGTAACAGTGGACAAAAGAAATTTATTAACCATGTGACGGCCCGAATTTTCGTACCGTCTTATTCATCTTACGTTTTAAACTTTTAAATTTCTTACTAATCTATATTTCGGGATTTTACAATCTTCCCTACTTATTGGAATTTTCGTCCCGAAAATTAACAAGTAATTCAAGTAGGACCATAAGAACTATTAGTTTGATATATTAAGTCCCTCTAAAAAGCTTGGGATATTGACTTCTCGTGTCTTCTTCCAATTCTCAAGATAGCATCGAAATCTTTCATCTATAAGACGATGAAATCGATCCTTAACTTCGGACCACTAATTATTACCGGCACTCTTGTTATATAGTGCTCTGATAATAAAATATCATCAGATCCTACGTCCGTTCTGAAAACTTTTCTAATCTTCTCTACACTATTGTCTAACTTACTAGCCATCACTAATGAAAAAAAAGGAATGTGTAGCACTAGAGTCAAACAATACAAAAGCGTCAAAACGAGATGTGGGAAACTGACCTGCTACCACATTCAAGGTGCTGGCTAAGACATCGACATTGGTGTAGGCGTAAATGCGCTCTTGAGGTGGCGGTGGTGTCTGAGTTGCTAGTGGTGCTTCTAGCCGGCCCTGGAAAATCTGTGGCCCTTCAATTGCATGTTGAATGAAGTTGAGTTGCCCATTCTGATTGTTCTGCTCAAAGTTTTGCTTTGGACTATCTTTGAGGAAGTGTCCTAGCTGACTGCACTCATAACACAACATACTGACCATCTTATATTCTCCTGGGTGCATCCTTTCACATATGTTGCACTTCGGAAAGGAGCCGTTCTTCGTCTTGTCTTTACAATTTGCATTACCACCATTTTCAGGGTGGCTCATCTTCTTCCCATTTTCATTCTCGAGATATTGCGCCTTGTCGACTTGATTGTTGAAGGGAGGCTGGCCGGACTTCTTATTATTGTCTAGTCCTTTACTTTAAGTTTAACTTCTTTATGTGCCTTGTAGTACTGGTCTCGCTCCTCCTTCACTTGAAGAAGATGGTATTCAACACGCATTGCACGTTCGAGACAATCTGAAATAGTGGATGACTTCCACTATCAATAGCTAAAGCAAGCTCTGGTCGAAACATTCCCATCATCCTTCTGACTCTTTTCGACTCAGTTGGAACTAGGTGAGGGTATAATCTAGCCAGCTGGTTGAACTTCCTTACAACTTTAATCACAGTCATCATGCCTTGCTTTAACTGTGCAAACTCCTTCTATTCAGTGTTCATTGCCCACATGTTGAAATACTTCTTATTGAACTCATCGACAAAGTCATCCCAAGACGTAGCATGTGTGTCTCTTCAAATGGCTACTGTCTCCCACCAATATCGCGCATCTTTCTTCAGGACAAACGACGTGCATATCACCTTCTCGGTCTCCGATATGTTCATGTAATTGAAAATCATCTTGATCTCTGACATCCACTCATCAGCCACCAAAAGATCCGCCGATCCTTTCAAAATTCGGGGCTCTCATCCTCCTGAACTTCTCGAAGAGATCATCAATCACAATAACTTGTCCCACATGAGGTACATTATGGGGAGGTACTGGTGGTGCTTTTTGACCTTCGTCCAAATTTCCATTCACTTGGGGAAATTGGTTCCTCAACTTCTGTATCTCAGCTCCCCGAGCTTCGATACGATGCAGTAGTGTAGTGAGTAGTACCGCCAGGTCAGGTTGGGCTACTGGCTGATGTACAGGGACGGGACCGTAAGGTTTCTCTGCGCCATCTTCTTCGGGATATCGAGCAGCATGAGGAACATCTTGCACTAGAACCTCTGCTGCAACTCTACCTCTTCATCTGCCTCGGCCTCTTGCCCTTTCTCTGCCACGTCCATGAGCAGCTTGAAAGTTTTTCATCTAACTAAAATAAATTATGACTAAGATATATATATATATATATATATATATATATATATATATATATATATAAATAAAAATACTAACTTAATTGAGTAGGGGACATAGCCGTGCGATCGAATAGCGAAGAGGGTCGTAGATTTGTTGCTCTGATACCAACTGTGAAGACTCAACTTTTTGGACCGTCTTACTTATCTTACTTTTTAAACTTTTAAATTTCTTACTAATCTATATTTCCTGATTTTACAAACCATGTCCAGAAAATTACAACCAATGTAAAACTGAATGAAAAAACCACAAAAGTATACAATGAAGAAAAAAAAACAAATGATTATGAAATGCCAAATTAACAAATTAAAAAATTAGACATAATTGGAAATAATTGTACAAGCTTTACATGTAAAAAAATTAGTTCATTAGACAGGTTCGCTTGTTGTGGCCACTTCGGCTTAAGAGTGTAGCTTCTTCAAATCCTCCGAAACTGATCTGTACCTCTTTTTATTTGGCCTTACAGCCTTTGGCCAAACATTCGGAGCTGAAATTGAGTCTTTAAACTCTGGTGGGACATTCCATCGTGACCGATCTTCAATTGGGTACAAGTTGCCAGCATAAGTCGCAAAAAAAATAAATAAATAATCTGCTGTATTATGCTAATCAAAAGAGAAAGGATTTTTTTTTTTCTTCCACATGGAAGCTATAGCATGGGAACATGGAAACTCGTCCAACTTCGAATAGAAGCACGTGCAAGTTCTATTAACTAAATTTACAGTTTTGTTTACTCCATTATCGACCACTTGAAGGTCGTGCAACTTTATGGATGTGACCTGCAAGTAATTAACACATTAAATTATGTAACAATCAAATAGTAAACAAATAAAATTTTGGTGTACATAATATTTACCTTGGTAGTAAATAATATTTTGAATGATCCTAAATACGAGTATAAATAAAACAAAGACTAATGCATAGCGGATTAACTCACCGACATAGAGCGAGCACTGTCCTCATTCGTCAACAAAATCTCAAAAGATTTAGGAGTCAGTGCAGAATTTCCAAAAACAGTGCACTCATAAAATCATTTGTGGAGTATATTTCGAAGCTCGATAATCAATTCTGATGCATGCCAACCCCTTGTTTCTTTCAATCTAGAATTCATAGATTTTGAGATGTTGGCTGTCATCAAATTGTAGCTCCTGCTCGGGAAGAGAGAACGAGACTAGCTCTTCGGATCTGCATCCTCTAAATATTTCTTGATGCGAGGATCGATTTTGTTTAATAGAATTAAATATTTCTCATATTCGGACACCGCATACGCCTTTGCACACCTTATGAAAAAGGGTTCATTTGCACCGTGATGAAAATAAACCTTTAAGTTGCTCGAGAGGTGTTGCATGCACGCTGTAATTTTAGCGTTTGGAAATACTCTAGAAACATCCTTCGCAATCGATTTATGCCTATCTGAAATTACTACCATCAATTCATGCACGCTTATGGCCTCTTTAAGCTTGAGAAAGAACCATTCCCGCGACAAGTCGTTTTCTGCATCAACTATGTCGTATACTATGGGGAAGATATGGTCATCCCCGTCCATTACCGTAGCTATAAGGAAACTTCCTCCAAACATAGTTTTTAGATGGTTTTCGTCAATCGAGATAATAGGTCAACAATAATTCCAACCCGAGATTAATGCTCCGAATGCTATGAAAAGTACATGAGTTCACCATTGGAATTGACATGATAATATGTAAATATACCTAATAAACTAATAGTAAATCCATCAGTTAATCTGATTAACTATGATGGATTAGTACTCAATATTAGTAAATGCTAGATTTATTGTTATTAACAATGAAATACATATCAATTGGAAAATAGAAAATGGTACTTGGATTATTTGACTTCATCATATCCCCATTTTAAGGAAGCAATGAGTAAGCCTTCTTCGGACAACCTCTAATCTCTTAAAGGGCCATATGAGGATTTCCATGCCTTGTAATAGGAAATCATAAGTTTATAATCTTCCCTTGCTGTTGAAATAATATTTTTTGAGGGGTAATGTGGTCAGCACATACTTTCTCCAAATTTGGTTTTATACATTGACTAATCAGAGATGATGATGCTTGTCGGTGATCATTACACACTATATTTAACCGATGGTCAATAATGTGCACGTTTGAATATTTGCAGATAATCCAAAAACCCATATCTTTAGACGAGACAACGTTTATCATCCACTTGCAAGAACTAACGAAGAAAATCATATTGTAGCGAGTCGTGGAAGACCTAGCAACTTTGAACTCAAAATTTTGGAAAATTGCCAACATTTGCATGACCATGACCATATACTTCTTCGACATGAAAATGTACCCATCTTCAAAATCAAATGATGATGGAAACTTCTCGAAACTAACATCATCAATAATCGTAAGAACTTTGGAAAATCCAACTACAAGAAAACAACAAAAACATGATTATAAGAAGGATATTAAAAACACACGTTAATTATATTAACTATGAGTATTAATCATCAATGAACACTCATAATCTAGTAAATGATATTAACTGTAGTATTTACCGTTCACAAAATTAACTAGAAATTGATTATTAATTAGCTATGAGAGTGGATAGACATTAATCATCCTTAAGAATGCTCTGGTTCATATAAATTAAACTATGCAGGTTGCTAGACAATAATCAAACTGTGAACATTTCATGGTTAATAGTATTTACAGACAATGCATTTTATAGTAAATATAATTTACCATTTGAAAAAGAAAAATACTTATCTCTGAATTGCCATACGATTCCATGATTCAAATTCGATGATGAACAACTGGAAAACAATTGGAATTATCAAAAAATACGAAAGAAGTTCTATTAATCAAGAAAACCTAAACACCTAAACTAGACAAATATCAAACGCATAAATTATTTATGCAAAGTAACACAACGCAGAATATATAATCACAAACCTAGACGACATAAAATTAAAGAAGAATTGCAAAACAAATGAAGCAAATTGATGAACCTAAAAACGCTTTGCAAATTGAAAATCAAACTCAAATTGTTATTAGCATACGAACCTTTAGTGAATGAGGAATGAAAGATAATTGAAGAACAAACGCCGCGCAATCAGCTCCACCTCAAGAAGAAACAGCTCGGCGAATCGAAGATATGACAAATCGAAGCTCTGTAAATCGAAGCTCTGATGAAATGAAAGTGACGCGGATGCGATGACGGAGAGGTTAATTATATCAGTTTAAGGGCAATTCTGGAATGGTAAAAAATGGACTATTTCCCTAAAGAGGAAATGACGACAAAAGTCCCTTAAGTTTTAGGAAACAGCTAACATAATCCCTATTCTTTATTTTGAACGGTAGAATTCCCTAATCTTGACAATTACACATTCCGTTGGTCTCTAATGCTATATGACGTTAAATTGTTACCAGAATCAACCGTTAAACGTTTATTTTGTAAAATAAATCCTTAAAACATTTAAAACAATTCAAACAATTCAAAAATGATTTATTATTTAAACATGCCCCTTATCATTCAAAAAAGAAAACAAAAAAACTTGCGTTCTTGTGAAGAAGGTCGGGGTAATTGTCCTGAAGCAGAATCAAAGCTTTCTTGCAAAGAGAACGAAGGTCCTTCATGATCGGTCTCGGGGAGTTCTTCAAGTCCGTGATCTGCACCATCGAGTGAACCCCTCCGTCCCTGAAATGGAGCCTCTCGATCCCCTTCTCGATGCGCTGAACCTTCCACCTCAGAAACTCCTCGCGCTTATCTCTCGACCCCAAATTCAAATCCCTATCGCCGCCGCCGTACGAGCTGTAACATAGAGGCCTTCCTTCCCTGTCCTCGCAGCCCCCGTCGCCGGAATCCGCCGCGATCTCGAACTCCTCGTCCAGAATCATGTCGGCTCCGAATCGCCGCCGCCACATCAGTGCCTTCCGGAGCATCTGAAACGCGGCGTTGACGTTGAAATCTTTTGCTCTGAGGAACTTGAGGAGCACGATATCGGTTCCCTCGTGGCTCTTGCTTAGCAACAGAGGAATCCCCCAGAGAGAGATCTCTCTGAGGATCTCCCTCTGGTTCACGGATTCGAACTTGGAGAGGTACGAATTCAGCTTTCCGAGGAGGAAGTTGCCGAGGATCGCGTCTTCGACCACGCATCGGAATTCCAAAACGGCTTTCTTCATTTTTTGAATTGTTTTAAATGTTTTAATGATTTATTTTACAAAATAAACGTTTAAATGTTGATTCTGTTAACAATTTAACGTCATATAGCATTAGGGACCAACGAAATGTGTAATTGTCAAGATTAGGGACTTCTACCGTTCAAAATAAAGAATAGAGATTATGTTAGCTGTTTCCTAAACTTAAGGGACTTTTGCCGTCATTTCCTCTTCCCTAAATAAGTGGATAGTTTGGCTACTATTTTAAGCTCACCTCTATGAAGAGGCTAGTTGTTTACAAATCTTTTAAAAAATAGTGGATTAAAATTTTGGACATCTAGATTAATTATTTTGAAATGTCGAAAAATTAGATCCACCCAAACATGAACGGATATATTAGTATTTGTACTATAAATGGTTATTATGCAATAACCAATGTATTCGTGACATGTTTGAGAAAAAAGATTTCAGAATAAATGAACAAAGAAAAATTATCTGGTTCTCACAAGAACAAACTGTCTGCTTTATATCTAACAAATTTATAAGCAATAAAAGTCAAATGTCATCGCATAAATAAATGAAATTATTTTGATTTATTTCGTAGATTATGGTAATCTTCTCTCTTATAGTTAATACAGCACAATGAAATCCAAATAATGAAATTTATAGAATAAAATATAAAGAGATGGGTCTTGACTCTTGAGTATGAAAAGGCAATTGTCCTTTGACTCCTTCAGTTTCTTCAAAAAAAAAAAAAAAAAAAAATTGTCCTTTGACTCCTTTCATATACCAAATGTCAGAAACATGGGGGTCGCTAAAATAATAAATCAATGATTTTCTATTTTAATTTTTTGTAACAGTTATTGGTTGGCCGTCGAGGTAGATATGGCTTTCCAAAATGCATTTGCATTGATTATTTCAAGGTTTTGCAAATAATCCAGCTTGAAAAGGAAGAAAAAAAAAATGAGATATCATACAAATCCCAATCTCGATAAAAATAACCTTTTCAACGGCACAGCACGTACCTTGATTTTCCTCGTGACATCTCCGTGTGTGTACAACTCATACTGAATATATTAGTCTAAATTATATTCATTAGCTTAATTAGCAGCGCCAATAAACAATAGTAGTTTTACGGTGGCATTGGGTTATTTTTGTTATATAAAAAAAACTGCGCAAGATGTCACACATTATGTTCATCATCAGTATGATCAAGTTCCACAAGAATTGATATGATCTGATTATTTGGGTGATTTGCGAATTATTGGAGAATTTCTTTTGCGCGAGATTTGCACTAAACATCTTCTTTTGAAATCTCTATAGATACATCAAGCTTGTCAACAGATCGTTTTCCTTGATGATTATAATTTTACGCATTGTTTATTTTCTAGCTTTAGTCTCTGGGAGTCAAGATGACTCAAACCCGGCTTGACGTCTAGAGAGGTCAAGTAATTGTTTGTCTTCCACTAAATAAAGGCCTAAATCATGTAAAAAAAGTCTAAATTTAATATATTTTAAGCATAAAGTATATATTGTTCAAGCTAAAATATAATGGTTATAAAAATAAATTCGCTTTAGGCCTACCCTTAACCATCTTAGAGCCGGGCATGGGATAACTTGAAGGGACTACTCGAGAGCTCTGAGAATGATCTGAAGGGATCAATCGGGATTAACATGGACCCCCTACGGGTATATAAGGCAATTGAAGAATATTCTCAGAGAGGTGCTATTTAACTTTCCAATTAATGAATTTAAATATAATATTTAAAAAAATTATGGATTAGACTATGTTTTTGGATTTGTAAGCGGATTTGATTAATTTGCTCTTGCTCTTGCTTGTCGCCCCAGTTTGATATTTCCGTGACAATTACTCTTTTAAGCTCGCCGTTTATGTTTGTGATTTCTTAGGTTGCTCTGATTTTTAGAATTGTTGATTTTGTAGCTTTTGTGGTCGGCAGGGCTGGCGCTATATCTTATGCGACCTTGGGAAAAAAATAAATATGAGACCTTTTTTTTATATAAAAGAAAAACTTGCAAGACATCAAAATTAAAATAAAAGAACATAATCGTCTCTGAAAAAAAAAAAAAAAAGCAAAAACAAAAAGCATAACAGCTAACCACCATTTCTCATCAAACTAGAATAATACATTACGACACCCTCTTCTCATCTGACATAAGCTTTCTCTTTTTGGGCTCTAAAAATTAACACATGCTCAAAAGCCCATTACCACAACATATACCATATACTTCCATAACATAGATAATAAGAAGCAATGCCAATTCCAACTTTAACCACACGTCGCCACGTGGCTTCTCCATACGGAGACACGTGGCAGTTTTTTTTTTTTTTTTTTCTCTTCTTCTCTTTCTTGCGCCATCTTCTCTTCTCTCTCTTTTTTTCTTTCTTTCTTTCCCACGTTACTCTCTCTCTCTCTCTCTCTCTGACTGACACGTGGCAGATTTTTTTTTTTTCTTCTTCTCTTCTTCTCTTTCTTGCGTCATCTTCTCTTCTCTATCTCTTTTTTCTTTCTTTCTTTCTTTCTTTCCCACGGTACTCTCTCTCTCTCTCTCTCTCTCTCTCTCTCTCTCTCTCTCTCTCTCTCTCTATATATATATATGTATATTATAGTATTGATTACTATAAAATATTTTACTGGTATCACATGGCTTTAGACCAAGGATCGCCTTACCGTTACCGTTACCGTACCGGGCCCCCAATTTTAAGGGGATACCGCTTACCGAAGAGGAAACCGAGGGGGATTCAGGAAAAAAAAAGGAAACCGATACCGGTAGGAACCCGTTTACCGGGAAGGAACCCGACAAAAAATGTAGGAACCCGAGGGGGATTCAGACAAATATTTTACAATCATAAAAATAGTTTTCATAGTTCATAACTTCATAGTTCATACTTCAAACAAAGGTTCATACCAAACATAAACTGAGTTCTTCAACATAAAATACCATACCATAAGTAGAGTATAAAATTATTACAACACGTACGATAAAACACACTAATTATCACAACTAATCTCGAAATTAATTAAAATTCAACAATATCATCGCAATAATCATCAATTCATAAGTACAAATTGAAAAAAAAAATCATAAAAAATGAAAAACTCGGATGATACCTCGGGTTCCCCGGGATCTGGACAAAAATGGCTTCGACTGGGAGGGATCCGGCGGGTTCGACCGGGATTCGACCGGGTTTGGTTCACGGGACCGGTTTATGCAAGACCCGTCCCGGTCCCCTCCGGTTCACGGGATCCCGACCGGAACCCGGCCGGAACCCCCGGGATGTCGAACCTTGCTTTAGACATTACAAATAAAACAATATAGTTTTTTCTTAAAAAAAAAAAACAGAAGAAGCATACTAACATATATTAGTTCAATCAAGATTAGTATACGTTATTATTATTATTACTATATATATCATAATAATAATTACTATTGATATTACTATATCACGTATATGTACATAATAAAAAAATAACAATTATTACTATAAAATATATTTTACTATATCATCATGGTATATATTAGAATAACATATATTATTTTAATCAATATTGGTATAAGTTATTATCTATTTGGAAAAGGTATGTCGTATTATAATACGTATAGATTTATATGTTACTATTTAATATCTAATACATTTTTGTAATTTGTTTATGTAACAATCATACAATCTGAATATAAATATAAGCTACTTTTTTATTTAATATTTTATTTTGTCTTTAACTTAAAAAATATCAAAATTTAATTTCAATTTGTTTTAGTTGATAAAAAATTTGGTCCATAACACTTTTAAAATTTTTGATATAATGAGAAATTATGCAATAGATTTTAAAACCAATGAATCATCAAGACAATAGAGTTTTTTTTATAGAGTTTTCTTTTAACATTTTGTAATTTTACTATTTCTTAAAAATTATTGACAACAATTTTACGAATTTTAATTTTATAAAATTGAAAAATTTTCATATAATTAATATAATAATAATCCATGACATATATAATCCATAATCCTCCATAACATATATAATAAGGAGCTACGCTCCTTCAACTTTCATCTACGCATTGACACGCGATTGCTTGTATGGGCGACACGTGGCACTATTTTAGTCAAATTTTTTTGTGACCTTCATCCATTAACATAGATAGAAGAGGCAAATCATCTTTCATCTATATCCTATGGCCGCCACGTGGCGCCTCCAGGATGCGACATGTGGCGGCCCTTTTTATATCTTCCCTTTTTTTTTTGCCTTTGCCTTCCGGCTCTTAACTCTTTTTTTTTTTTTTTTTTTTTTTTTTTTTTTTCAGAATTTAAACTTTTTTATATATTTTTTTCTTTTCTTTCCCCCGGTTTTTATATTTTTTTTTCTCGGCTTTTAAATTTTTTTTCCCCTCTCATCAATATATTTTGTATCTTTTTTATTTATAATTTTTTTTCTATCTCTTCATCAATATATTTTGTATAATTTTTTTATGTATATTATAATCATAATTGTTAATATTATATTATATCGATAACATACATTATCCTTTATTTTTTTCCCTCCGCCTGTATTTTTTTTCCCCTCTCTCATCAATATATTTTTTATATCTTTTTTATTTATCCATAACATAGTAATAAGAGGCAATGCCTCTTCAACTTTCATTCTGGTTCCGTCACGTGACGCTGCTAGGCGGCGACTTTAAATTTTTTTTTTGTCCCCTCTCTCATCAATATATTTTGTATATTTTTTTATTTATATTTTTTCGCCCTCTTTCATCAATATATTTTGTATAATTTTTTTTATGTATATTATAATCATAATTACTAATACTATATTATATTATATCAATAACATACATTATCCTTTATTTTTTTGCCCATAATGCTTCTAAGAAATCTGATATATAGGAAAACATGCAGTATTTTAAAAACTTTTGAATCATAAAAGAGTTTTTTTTCTACTTTTTATTTTTTATTTTTTAAACATCATTGACAACGATTTTCCTAGATTTAATTTAATAAAATTAAAAGTCTTCAACTTATTTTATTTTCTTTATTTTTATTTACCATTTTTTTTTTAAGAAAACAATAATAATTTTGCTGACTCGCGCATCGCGCGTTTATTCAACTAGTCTATTTAAAGTATACCACCAGATGACAGCCGTTTATTTAGAAAAAGAACAAATGGTGATGCCTTTCATTAAAACACAGTCATCGTAATCATCAACAGGCCTGTCATCAGATACAAGTAAAACCTTTTTTTTCTTCAAAATAATGAGGCCTTAGACAATGGCCTAAGTTGCCTAACGTATGGGCCGGCCGATGATAGGATGGTTGTGTTTGGTTATGAATAAAGATTATTTCTAAATTATAACAAGATGGCAATGGATAGGGTCGGGGTAGGGTCTTGCAAAATCAGATCATACTCACGATTTTTTTTTAAATCATACTCTATTCATATTCATTTATTTTTAATGGGTCTTGATCTGAGTAAAACTCTAGAGGATACAAGGTAATCCATGAGTATTTTTTTACCCATTCAATATTAGGTTTATTAATAAAAAACTAATAAAATACTTAGAAATCTAAAAAATACTTAAATTAATAAATACGTACACAAAAATTTGCCTAAAATTCATAAATATATTAATAATTTGAAGCAGATAGGGTACTTAATAACCATACCATACCCACACTCATAGGTAATATCCGTACCCTATCCATTACCCATTTACTTGGCTAAGAGCTTACGTGTGGCAGGTAGGGTCTTGCAGATACGTGGGTACATGGGTAAAATTGTCATCCCCATACCTCCTCAATACTTTTAAACCAAAATCTAATATGTCAAATTAATCCAAAATTATGACTTCTTTATATTTGTTGATACAAAAATATCATCAATGAAATATCTTTTTATATTCTCTTGTATTTAGTTTTTTATTTACTTAACATATTGTGTTTGTATATTTCTCTCATGACTTATTTGACCGTACTTGAAGAGCTCTCTCTCTCTCTCTCTCTCTCTCTCTCTCTCTCTCGTGCGTGGCTAAGTTCTTTTTTGTTTTTGAGTTGTTGAATGCTCACGGAAGCAAGGTTAGAGATTTGAAAAATATGAAAACAAAATTCGTTTGATAATTTAGGGAATTCCATTGAACATTTATCGACATCATTGTCTTTTTATTGACATTGATGTCAATAAAAAGATATGGGTGATGGAAGAAGATGGTGGCGGTTGGGCCAAACAATTCAAGATCGACTCACCCGTGGCGGACTTCTTAATATGGTCCATCGCATTTTGGAAGGAGGACGAGGTGTTATTGGAGATGTGGAGCACCACGACTCTTTCGACGTACAACCTCAATGCCAAATAGCTCAAGAAACTTGATCTTCCCATGCGACCATCAAGTTTGTATGTAGAGTCTTATTTCCGTATAGGCTACGAATAACGAGATTGAACAACAGTTTCTATGTTCTTTAATTCTGACGATGATTTCTATTTCATGTTTAAATAGGTTTTTTTTTTTTTTCAATTTCATTGTTCTGTTGTTGCCTGCTACTTGTTTGTACCAAATTTCAAATGCATTAAGAAGATTCAACCAAGACTGAATATATTCAAATTTACATACCACAAAATATGACATACCAAAAATAATTCCATGTATCTAGTTCAACCTAAAGAATTATAATTCTAATCTCCTCAAGCTAGATTGTGATGTCGTGAAGAGGCGTGGATAAGTTCGATGATTCTAAAATGAAGTGGCGATCAACCTCCATGCATTTCATAAAGACTTCATAGATTTCTCAATCGTTATTCTAAGCTCAATGAAGATCCATCAAATCAACTTTCATTCATAATTAAGTAGAATGTTTGGATCTAAGACAATCCTTGTCCAAATAATCTTGTCTGCTTCAGCAACAAATTGGAGGCTTGCAGATGTAAAAAACTATCCCGAGGAACCTTGAGTTTAAGTTTGTACGTTGAGAGTCTCGTTTCCATCACGGCTATGAATAATGATAACATCACACGCAAGAGGAAGAGATTGAATTGGAGGAACGGATACTGACGAAATTGCATTGAAATCCCTGGTCCGATTCAGAAACTTTTCCAAGTCATGGAGATCTCTAATCACCAGCAAGAATTTTGTGATGGACCACATTCAAGCTAATATCCACAAAAGCAAGGAAGCTTTCTCCAAAAACAAAGCATATTCTTTCGTAATAGGTATGTCTGAAAAATATTCTGTCAAAATAAATGGTTATTTTATTTTTGCTGTATAGAAAAACACGGGTAAGACGTCTAACCAATCATCATCTTTAGTCTTCAACCAGGATTACAAGACAAAACTAGTTTCTCTGCTTTCCATCAGCAATTAAGCTACGACCGTCAAATATATTTATGCACCGAAGATACTAGGAGAGGGAAAAGGGGTCCATGTGTTTAGCTGCCACTGCATGGCATCGTTTGCAGGGTCAATAAAATTTCACCTTTGTTTATGCGAATCGTCTTTTACAACCCGGTGTTGTGAGAACTCCAGCTACGGGTTCGGGTACGACCCCAAGAATGACGACTACGGGTTAGTATTATAGATGACCACGGAGTGTTCAAGGCCGATGTGTACTCTCTGCGCACCGGACGGTCGAGAGAATACGATATTGATGAACTCTTTTCGGACCATAACGGGGTGTACCTGAAAGGCCGTTGCTATTTGGGTCTGTTGAAATATGACTCAGAGAGAATATGATGAATTTTTTCTATATTTCACTCTTTGAGAGGAGAAAATAATCCTCTATTTATACAAGTAATGAGTTAAGTAGAAATGATTGCTTTACATGGAAACGATGAGAATTATCCTAGTAAATTGTGAGATGTGACTTCCAAGGTTGGCTGTGAGTGGTCATTGGAATTCGAGCTTGTTGTTTTCAACACCCCCCTCAAGCTTAATGGTAAATGTTGAGGAGATCAAGCTTGTTACACAGCTCGGAAAAACTTGTATGAGGAAGAGGTTTGGTGAGGATGTCTGCGAGCTGATGGCGAGTCGGGATGTACTCTATTTCGATGATGTTCGACTCCATCTTTTTGCTGATGAAGTGTCGGTCGATCTCGATATGCTTGGTTCTGTCGTGATGAGCAGGATTATTGGCAATGCTTAGGGCTGATTGATTGTCACAGAGGAACTTGATAGGCCTTTCGACTTCAATTTTTTAGGTCGTCAAGAACTCTCTTCAACCAGACGCCTTCACATACTCCACTTGCTAGTGATCTGAGTTTGGCTTCAACATTACTTCGCGAGACTACTGTTGGTGATTAGTTCACCTTAATAACCATGCGGAAAAAAATAATTACGCTACTCGAAAGCTAATTAAGGTGGTTATTAAACAAGAATCTAGATTTACTTGTGTGTACTATAAAAGTATGAGAGCGAGCAAGAACCGATAAAAAAAATTAGATTAATTTCTAGTGACACTTACTTGTTGGGCTCACAAACTGAATCTTCAAGCTTTGACAAATCTGTCTTCAGTCTTTATAAGACTACTCCTTCGTGTTGTTTCTGAAACTTCGGGATCAACTTCAAGCCGTCATTGATGACACCGCAGTCTTCCGAAACGTAATCTCCGAGACGAATAGGAAATATGAGTGGGCACAATCTTTATCTCACTACGACCTCGAACAATGAATTCAGGTCGCACCGTGTTTATGGGATTGGAATCACGGAGTTCCGAGGGCAAGGGAGAGAGAGAAATTTCCTTCCACCACAGAGAGGGAATGGACGAAAATTCTAGAGCAATTAGGTACATTCTTTTCTCTTCCCTTGAACTCCTATATATAGTACTGGAATGGAGAGGTTTTAGGAAACCCTAGTCTCCAATTAAAGATCAACCATTAGATCTTTATTTAAATTCCTACTTTCTCTCTTAACCCTTAGATCATAATCTAGGATATATTCTTCCATAATATCTTCCTTTAAATAAGTAATCTATTTAAAAATTCAATATCTTATTCCCTTTTAAATAGTGAAATAATATCAAATCTAATATTATCTCCTAGATATTAGGAATTTAAATATAGAGAGAATAAATGCAAATATCTTATTTCCATTTAAATATTATTCTCTCTTTATTTAAATCATGAAAGAGAAACGTTGGGCGTTTTCCCAATATACCCACTATGGGTATTTCGAATTTCATGTGCCCATGAGCAAAATATTTTGTTTTTGGGCGTTTTCTCAATATACCCACTATTGGTATGGACAAATTAATTGCTTCTCCATGGGTCAAGGAATTTCGAATTTTGCAATGCCGATAAGGCCCAATTCAAAATTCAATTAATTATTTACTTGATCCAACAACAAATAATTAATTCCACTATAAATAGTTAATTCGACAAATAAACAAATTTCCAAATATATGATGCTAATCATATTACAACATATGAGATTATAATAAAAACATTATTATTAGAAAGTTCATATTCCTCTTTATCGAAGCCGAATCGGGGACTATGGACCCAGTAGTTAAAGCTTAACGAATCCGATCAAAAAGACGAAATAGTCTTTTCTCTTTTTCGATCGATTCGTTTAATCTTAGTCAATACTCCACCGTGTAAGCTAAGACTGAACTCTCCTTTAATACTGGAATTATATTTACTCATCGTGACGAGTGTCCACTGATATAGTCAGTACGTGATCAAGATCCTCCAGGTTCAACCCGTATTGAGAAGAGGTCAATTATTCTGTGATACCTTTCTCATACATATGAGCCCTAAGCTTTGTTGCTTCCCCAGCAAAAGATTCTCTCGAACGTTACTTACTTCGAGAGTGTGTGCAATCTATCGGTTCTGGAATCATCTCTTAGGTTAGAGAACGTTTACCTTCTTTCAGGAAGGCTGGATTCCGTATCTGTGAAACACTTCCCTTCTCCGATCAAGTCCCGAGTTCCCAAAACATTTGTTTATGCAACCTCAATTGCCTTTAACGTGATGAATCAAAGAACTAAGTAACAAGACCTAGAAGTCCATGAACACTTCAGGATTTAGATCAAGTCTCACTGTGACCATCATAGTGACCCTGGTTGGTGCGTCCTAACGGTCCTTACACGACACATCCATAACCAAAGTCTGTCTAGATCGTACACTTACCACAAGTGTAGAATGCTCCCACTAAGTGATCAACCTTCACTTGTGTTCCACATATGTGACTTCGGATACAGCTACCCAGGCTTGTATCAGTCATCGACCTTGTTTTAGTTCACCGCCCGAACGCAGGTGCCCAATACGTGACTCAGTTTAATACGAAGACTAAGGATTGATGAACGTTTGTTGTAACTATTAACAATAGTAGATAACGCTTTCAATTCAAATAGATTATAAATGTCGAAACTTTTTTTTTATTAATATTTCAGCAACAATTACAAATAAATCTTCTCGTGGGCAAGAATTCCTAACAACTACCGATTGCTTCTTGCTACATCATGTGATGAGGTTTCCCCAGACATAGGTGCACATGCCTGATGTCGATTTTCGATCTGGTACAAATCTTGCCCAGTCCGCGTCAGTGAAGACTTCGATAGCTCGGCTTCCTCTTTCTTGAACGAGAGACCGGTCTCTAGGGCTGCTTTAAGGTATTGAAGAATTCTCATGACTGCGTCCATGTGCGTTTTCGAGGGATTACTCATGAATCTAATTACCATGCTTACTGTGAATCCAATGTCTGGTGTAGTGTGAGTGAGGTAGATGAATTTTCCTATGAGCTACTGGAATCTCTCTTTGTTAGTAGCGACCTCGGTAGTGCGAACTAGTAATTTTACACTGGGATCCATCGGAGTATCAATTGGTTTGCAATCAAATATGCCAATTTCTTTGAGGAGATCCAATGTATATTTGTGCTGAGAGACAAAGATACATTTTTCAGATCGTGCGACCTCCATACCTAGGAAGTATCGCAAGCTTCCAAGTCCTTGACTTCAAACTCGGACAACATGATCTACTTTAGTCTCTTGATTTCTTCAAGGTTGTCTCTTGTAATGACTATGCCGTCCACATATATACTGAGGATGATGTGTTGCCATCTAGATTGTGTTTGATGGTAATTATCCATCTGCATTCGACAGTTCATTTTCCCTGGGGTAGCTTGGTGATCACCCTTGTGTCATTCTGTTCAAGGGCTTTGATCTCGGCATGACTGGCATCTCGCCATGCTGGGATCTGGAGAGCTTTCTCGATTGACTGTGGCACATTTTCCAATGTAGAACCAACTTTCTATTCACTCGTGGGACCCAGGCTATCCGGGAGGGACCACCATGGCTCCTCTCTTCTCGAGAATCCATACATCCCTTATCAGTATCTGGACAGCTATCTCTCGAGCACAGGTTTAGGTTTTTTCGCATCCAACTTCGCGACACAGGCTTGATAGCTCGCGGAGAGGTTCCCATAGTACACAAAATCCTCAATCCTGTATGGTCGACAAGAACGAGATCCTTTTCTCAAATAAATAGGTAAGTCAGGAGAGGAAGTGTTACCTTTCTCATTGGTGTCGAAGTTCAGGTCTAGAAGGACTTCATGGTCGTGAGCTTGTACCGGACTCTGGGTCAGTTCGTAAGGACGCAATGGGCCGGAGTCGGATGGTTTAGTATTTGGCGAACTAATGTTGGGAGTTTGTGACGAACTGGGTATAGAAAGTATTTGAGGTGATGAAGTTGGAGACGAGGTTGAACATGGGGAACTTGGGATGAGTGGCGAGCTCGAAGTCGAGGTCGGACTTGGAGACGAGGTCGAACTTGGAGACGAGGTTGAACTTGGGGAACTTGGGATGAGTGGCGAGCTCGAAGTCGAGGTCGGACTCGGAGACGAGGTCGAGCTTGGGATGAGTGGCGAGCTAAAGCTCGGATTGATGATTAGCCAATTTGGGAAGTCATTGTCGGTATTCTCTCCCTGACGAGCTGAATTGGCGAAGTAAAGACTGAGCTCGTGACAGGAAACGTCTATGGAGACTATGAACTTTCTAGAAATGGGTTCATAGCATTTTTAACCCTTTTGTGTCGCAGAGTACCCAAGGAAGATACATTTAAGAGATTTTGGATCTAATTTTCCTTGAGTATGTGAGTGGGTGAATACGGTGCAACCGAACACTTTTGCAGGTAATGTGGAGATTAGACGGGTTAGAGGATATGTGTGAAGGAGAACCTAAGCTGAAATTTTGTAGTTGAGGACATACGATGGCATACGATTTATGAAATATGCGACTGTGAGAACTGCTTCTCCCCAGAAATGAGATGGAACATTTGAGGAAAACATGATTACCCGAGCGACCTCACGGAGATGTCGATTTTTTTCTCTCCGTGACTCCATTTTGTGGCGGGGTATACAAACATGAGCTTCAGTGGATTATGCCTTGATTTTCAAAGAAAGAGTTGAGCTCTAAGTTAAAATAATCTCAGGCATTATCTGTATTGACGATCTGAATGGTTGTGTCGAATTGAGTTTGGATCATTTTGCGGAAGGTTTTAAACAGTTCGGCTGTTTCTGACTTGTGTTTCATCATGTATACCCATCTAAATCTCGTATAGTCATCAACAAAGAGGACAAACCAGCGAGCTCCAGTGATATTTGGAACTTTGGAGGGGTCCTATGTATCACTGTGAATTGTTGCAAAAGAACGGGATGGTTTGTACGATTTGAGATGATACGAACTACGAGAATTTTTAGCGAACTCATACATTTCGCACTGAATGGAACTGACATTTTTAGTAAGAAATAATAAAGGAAAGAGTCTTTTGAGATACATGAAATTTGGATGACCTAATCTAAGGTGATTAAGCATGATCTCTTTGTGTTGAGGCGAGGATTGAGCCATCTTGCATTGGAGAGGGACATCAAACAGGTTTGGTTTGAGGATATAGATCCGGTGCTCAACTCGACATTACCAATCTGTCTCCCCATGACCTGTTCCTGAAACACACATGAAAATTCATACAAAATAGTTCGGTATTTAGAATCTTTGTTGATCTTGTGCACAGATAGGAGATTGCAGCGGAGTTGGGGAACAAAGAATACGAATTCTAATTTCAAGGACTTCGATATGATCATGGTTCCAATACCATTGACTTCGTTTTTAGATCCGTTTGCAATGGTGACTGATATGCCTTTACCACACTTAGAGTAGTTTGTGAATAGATTTTGATTACCGGTCATATGGTCTGAAGCACCGGAGTCGACAATCCAAGCTGAAGGATTCTCCGCGCTTACATGAAGGGCTCAAGGGGAGTTACCTAGAGGGCCAATGCTTGAGCTTTCACCACCGAGTTGGACTTGTTGGATAAGTTTCTGAAGCATGGCGAGCTGATCGTTGCTGAATGGAGAGCAATTCGAGGTCGAGATTAATACAGCGGACGAGGTGGATACCAAATTTCCGGTTGAGTTCGGATCTTAAGTGTCATGACTTGACTTCGTAATCCATGGTCTTCCATGGAGTTTCCAGCACGAGTCTCGAACATGACTAGGTCATCGGTAGTGATCGCAGTAGGGTCGTGCTTAGCAAGGTCTCTATGTCAAGACCCGAGCTGCCAAGCTTTCATCACACAAAGTGAGGGCAGATGAGTCTAAACTCGAAATTGAGCTTGATTGTGATTTATTCCAAGCATGATTTTTCTTCTTCTTTCTTCATGTCTAACCGCGGAGAAGGCTTCCCAGAGAGATGGTAGTGGTTTAGTACTGAGTATCTGTCCTTTGACCTCGTCTAGGTCTTTATTTGAGTCCGGATAATAGTTTAAACACACGTTTGGTTTCCAGGATCCTGCAGTAGAGTTTCGAGTCCTCAGGGCAGGTCCACCGGTGGTGTTCGTAGAGATCGATCTTCTGCCATATATATGTAAGCGAACTGAAAAATTGGGTAACAGACATCTCTCCTTGACGAAAGTCGTGGAGGGTATTTTCAGTTTCAAACAGTTCGGACACATCTTCTGAATTGGAGAAGATTTCTCTAGCTGCTTGCCAGATTTCCGCCGTTGTGGAGTAAAGAAGGAAGGATTCTCCGATTTTGGGTTGCATGGAGTTTATGAGCCAGGACATCACCATATTGTTCTTAGCCTTCCAACTCTTAAACGCCGGGTCTTCACACTTCGAAGCTGTAGCCATGCCGATGATATAGTCGTCTTTGCTTCATCTCGAGATGAACATGAGCACGGATTGAGACCACTGTAGAACGTTGTGGCCAATGAGTTTGTGACTCATGATATGTTGGGAGAACGGATGAGAGTTCGACTGTGTGGCCATGGTTTGCAAGGTGGACGAAGTGGTGTTGAGGACGGATGAGTTATCGAAGGTGTTTGTAGTGATTGATTTTCCGGGCTCTGATACCATGTTGAAATATGACTCAGAGAGAATATGATGAATATTTTCTATATTTCACTCTTTGAGAGGTGAACATAATCCTTTATTTATACAAGTAATGAGATAAGTAGAAATGATTCCCTTACATGGAAACAATGAAAATTATCCTAGTAAATAGTGAGATGTGACTTCCAAGGTTGGCTGTGAGTGGTTATTGAAATTCGAGCTTGTTGTTTTCAACAGGGTCAACTTCGTCTCGTTTGACATGAGCGACGGGAGTTCCAAGAGTCTTGATCCATAACTATAGCCGTTTTCTTTTAATTTCTGACGATTGTTTCCATTTCAATAGTCATATTCCTTTTTCTTTTTTCTTTTTTCAATTTGCTACTGGTCTATAATAAATACAAAAGTTATTAAAGGGAATCTTTTGAGTCTTATATAAATATAATTATGAGGTGTAAGGAATAAAGAGAAAAATTTCTCTCTTGTTTCTTATCCATTGAATGAACACATGTTTATACACCACAAAATATGGAAACACAAGTCTATCATCACCACGCAGACTCCACTGCCGACTTCACTGAGAAGTTCCCTAGACGCCGACATCGACCAAACCAGCTGATCAGCACGATTCCCTGGCAGCCTCCGCGTCTCCAGGATACGATCAGCAATGTCCTCCGGAAAAATCTCCTTGACCAGGCCCTGGTTCCAATCACCTCCACCAGTCAAGATAAGCTCCTCCACCCTCATTCCACTACTGCCCAGGTTCTGCCCTTCAATAATCCGATCAGAAAACAGCCAGTGGTCCTCAAAAATCCTAATACTTTTCCCAGTACCGACCACATAGCAACAATTACGTCGGATCAACTACTTCATGGAAGCTATCTCCTTCCAAGCCGTAGAGTGACTCCCATTTGTCTTCGCTTCTAAGAACCTTGCGTCGTGGAAGTATTTAGCCTTTAAAATGCGAACCCACATGAGGTCAGCTTCCTTAGCAAGGTACCATCCTAGCTTGGAGATAAGGCCGAGGTTAATATCTTCAAATTTCCTCAAGCCAAGCCCTCCCCGATATCTTGGTTGACAAAGTAAATCCCATCTCCGAAGGGCAAAAAATCTCCCACTTCCTTCTTTGCCTTGCCACCAAAATCTCCGCGACATTTTGTCTAAGGATCGAAAAAACGTAGTCGGAAGTAAAAAGGTGGACATAGTATAAGTGGGGATACTTTGGACAACGGCACGGACAAGAGTAGTTCTTCCGGCTCTAGATATCGTTTTAGCCATCCATCCCTCGATCCGTTCATGAACTTTTTTCTTCAAAGAAGTGAACGCGTTAGATTTGTTCCGGCCGACAAGCAAGGGATTGCCTAGGTACACTACATCCTCCGAGGACTTTTCCATCCCGAGACGAATGCCAATCACCCTTTTCAAAGCCTCGGAACAATTCTTGGAGAATAAAAGACCGGATTTAGAGATATTCACCTCTTGCCCAGACCACCTTAGGTACTTCTCAATGCAACTCCACACTGCTTCCACTTCTCATACCTTAGCCCGACAAAAACGAATCGTGTCGTCGGCAAACATAAGGTGGAAGATACTAGGGGTACGTTGGCCGATCTTGATCCCGAGAAAGTGACCAAAGGCTTCTTCTTTGGCGAGGAGCCGACTAAGCACTTCGGAGACGAGGATGAACAAATAAGGAGATAGAGGGTCACCTTGTCTTAGCCCTCTCTCAAGCCGGATTGGTCTGAGATGACTCCCGCTGAGGGGTATAGCACTAGTCGCGCTACAAACACATTGATCGATGAGTTTGATGACCTTTGTTGAAAACCCAAAGCACCGAAGCACCTCGAGTAGGAAACTCCAATCGACCTGGTCGTAGGCTTTGCTCATATCAATCTTTATACCCAAAAGGCCCCCCTTCCATTTAATCCTCTTCATTTTGTGCATCATTTCTCTTGCCAGAATAGTGTTTTCCGCAATCCACCGGCCCGGAACGAACGCCGATTGGAAAGGGGAAACCATCTTCTCAAGCAAGCTACGAATACGGCCGGTGATGATACGAGTGATGACTTTGAAAGTAAAATTACATAGACAAATGGGTCGGAACTTATTTACCTCATCCGCTCCTTCGGTCTTGGGAATAAGAACAATATGCGCAAGACTCATCTTATCTTCAAGCTTTTGAGTAGTAAAGAAGAGTTGGATGCAATCTACAAGAGATGCTCCGACCAAATCCCAATACTTTTTGTAAAAAATACCTTGGAGCCCGTCCGGTCCCGGGGCTTTATGTTCGGGCATATCCCACACGGCCTTCTTAATCTCGGTCACGGTCGGGGTCTCCTCAATCCTCATATTCTCATCTTCCCCGACACACTTGTCAATGATTCCGTCAAGACCCAAGGGAAACCGCACCTCCGAAGCCTTAAAGAGGTTCCAAAACTTGTCCACCAAATGCTCACTCGACCTTCGGCACCTTCGGCACAAGGTCCCATCATCCCTTTTTAGGCTCCTAATGAAATTCCTTTTCCTTCTTATGAAGGTAGACGTGTGGAAAAATCTTGTGTTAGCATCTCCGTCTTTAAGCCATATCTCACTCGACCTTTGCCTCCAAATCTTCTCCACACTATGATTCAACTCTTGTATTCACTTTGGAGCCGAACCTCATGCACCGCATCCACCCTCGACCTCGTATTTTGGATTTGAAGTAGCTCCATTTCCTTATCTTTTATACTCTTTTGAATCGCCTTCCAATGAATAGCTTGCCATTGGTGAAGCATTTTCCCGACCTTTTTCACTTTCACCATGAGCGGCCCCCCTCCGGAGCCGGTCCCGGTGGGAAGCCATCGATCTCACAATATCGCGGCATTCCGGAACACTCGCCCAAGCTTCAAAAAACCGAAATGGTTTCTTACCTCGGAACTCGTGAAGGAAGCAATCTAGGAGAATAGGGGAGTGGTCCGAACCCACCATCGGAAGCACCTTGACGCCTGCCTTCCCGAATTTACACAACCACTCCGGACTCGCAATAGCCCGATCTAGCCTCTCCCGGATCCTAACCAACGGGTCTCTATCATCCGACCAAGTAAAGTGTCCCCCACTCGCTCCAAGATCAATACCCCCCAACATGTCCATGAAGTTGCGAAGAATCCCACACGATCTCCAAGTAACCCTTCTCCCACCATCCTTTTCCTCGGCCGAGTAGATTTGGTTAAGGTCGCCCACGAGGACCCGCGGTCTACCTCCCCTACTCAACGGCTCAATCAAGGAATCCCAAAAAGATTGGTGCTCATTTGCGTACGGGGGCCGTAGACACAAAAAAAAAAGATTCCAATCGCCTTCCCTAACATCTCCCCGCACCACCATTTCTATCACATTTTTTGTCACTCTCATATCCTCCATTTTAATACCCTTCCTCCACCATAGACAAATCCCTCCCACCAAACCATTAGCCGGAAAGGCCACTCCATCCCAAAAACCATATCTCTTCCTTAAAATCTCCAATCTTTCAATGCTCATCTTCGTTTCCATAAGAAAAACTACATCCGGGTTCCGAACCCTCACGAGACCTTAGAGTCCCCTCCGTCGGGTCTCCATTGAGACCGCGAAAATTCCAAGAGAGGACTAACATGGGGGGGTGGGGGCATGGGATGACCCGCCTCCTCGGTCTCGAAGCTTGTAGCAAAAAATTCTAAACCTTCCTCCCCGGTCTTCTCTCTCCCGGTGTTTTATGAAATCGAGGACTCATCACTCTTAATCTTGCTCATTCCCCCGACGATCCTCTTCCGGCGTCTCAAGGTGTTCGCTGGTTTCTTCCTCCCAAGTTGATGATCCTCACCTTTCCCTTCCGCAAAAACGCCTTGGAAAATATTTGCAAGGTTACTTACCTCACAAGATTTTTCCGCGGTTTTTCTTCCAATCCGGATATCCCAGTGGGCCTAATGAAACGTTGTTGTCCTCTTAGCCCAGGTCCAGTTTCCTCTTTGGAGTAGTGTTTTGGCCAATAACTCTGCCTCCCTGGATGCTTTCGGTTCCTGAGGCCCCAACATTCTTTGATCCCCCTAGAATGGGCCTTGGAGGAGTAACAAAAACCTCCTGGTAGGCTTTTGACCCAGGCCCAGTTGGCCTCTCCTCAAGGTTGAATAAAGGAACCACGCGATTAGGGTTTACCTCATTTCCTTCAACCGGCTCTCTCCAACGCGCTTCCTCGTGAGTCTTTCCTTTTCCATTTATGACATCTATGTGCAAGGTAGATACCTCCGTGCCTCGAGCCTCTCCCAAGCTGGTTTTGGGTCTGACTATCATCTGAAGATCTTCCTAATATCCTGGAGACCCTTCCAACTCGGTATTGAGATCACCTCTAACTGCTTTGTTCCTGTCAGCAGTCACTGTCTCCACTGTCCCCTGACAGGCCCCTACTTGGGTATTCTGAGTTCCACCAGCGAGACTACGCTCCTCCCCCCTAATCTTCAGCTCCTCCAACGCCAGCTTCACCACCGGCTCCGACGGCTTCCGTTGTTCTCCGATGCTTCTAGCCATTCCACCACCGACTCAAACTTCCTTTTCCCGATAAGTTTCTCCAGACCGCTGTAAGGGGTTCTCACTCCTGATTCCTCCCAAATCCAAACCCCATAGGACCTGACTTCCGGTAAGTGGTCCACCACTACCCTCGCCCAAGTCCGCCGCAAATAATCCCCTTCTTCGTGGCCAAAACCTCCACATTTATAGCATATCCATCCAATATTTTCGAACTTCGCCTGAATCCACAGGGGGAGATACGGAGTCCGATCAAGAAAAAACCGGCTAGCAACTTCTTTCTTGAATCAATGTCCACTCTGAACTTCATATTGTTACCCTGCCGGACTGAACAACTAATGAACCTTCCGAACATACCGGTGAGCTCTTTGGCGCTGGCAAAGTTCTGATACCCCGGAGGGAGCCCAACCAATCACATCCAACACGGGGTCCATCTGAACTCAATCTCGTCCTCGGTCAGAAACGGCGGCCATTCATACAATAGCATCAACGCTCCTTTGATAGTCCACGGTCTTCCTCCGAGGACTCTCTCCACATCTGACCGGCAGCCAAACCGGAACTGTAAAATGCCCGGCTTTATTTCCTTGATCGACCAAGGTTTAACACATCTCCAAATCCCGGAAAAAATCTCGAAGATACGTTTGATTCCCGCCGGATTTTTGGCTAAAACCTTCCCTGCCAGAAACAGGGTACCTCCGACTTCACCATCTCCGTCCACCTTTTCAGTGCGTAAAAGGTTCTTTACCATAAACGATGTTGCTCTATTCACTTCTACCTCCAGTTGCTCTATCCACTTCTACCTCCAGTTGCTCATTGTCCATTACTATCAGCACAACCTTCCTCCACCTCAGTAGAGTTCAGAGAAAAGGTCAACTCAAAGCCCTGAAAACCTGAGAACCCCCAACCCTTGAACTCAAAAAAATAGAAAGACCACTCTAACCCACTCAACTCAAGTGTTTCCCTTTAACTAAACCCGATCAGATACACCTCTCCCGTGTTTCCCACCTCTCACCGTCACTCAGAACTCACCAAGGACCCAGCCTCACTCTGCCAAAACTTCCAAAGGTAATTGTTGCTGACTCTATATAACTATCCTCGAAGAAGAAGAAGAAGAAGAAGAAGAAGAAGAAGAAGAAGAAGAAGAAGAAGAAGAAGAAGAAGAAGAATGTCTTTCTTTGTAGGATTAATTACATTTTTAATCATCCAACTATGACGCAATTAACGATTTGCCCCCTCATGAAAATCCGTACTAAAATGGGCCTTTGTAATTCTACATCGCAACAAACTTAGTCCTTCTATTCTAATTAAATACGTCACTTAAAACATTTGATTTGTTATTTATCCAAGATTTCAAATTTGTTTCAAAACTAGCCAAAATTACACCCATTGCACACAAATTCAAATTATGTCGGATGGAATCACTTTAGTATCCCTCGTTTGTTTTATAAATCATTCAATAGCCATTTGTCTTTTTTTTCAAACGAAAATTATTTACCGAAATTGTAGCTGATTCTTGAATATATATGTTGAATATCTCCCTTAATATTAGGATTACCTATAAGTAATTACGTGCTATTCTTTGAATCATTAACTGATTCTGAATATATAGTAGTTATTAAATTATCTTTGTTAATTTGTATCATTAAGGAACTTTTTTTAATTAAAAGTAAATATGGTTTAAAATTTGATTTGAATATTTGAGCGCTTTCTTCCCGGGGTCTCATGATTCTCACATCTACCAGTTCTTATTTTGTTATATGCATAGTATGTTTTCGTTTATACTCATTGCATACATATACATATATATAGGTTATGTTCTCTTAAATTTTATGTAAGTCATTCTCAAATCTACTGGCTCAAATCTCATATGTGTTCTGGTTAATTTTCCTTTCTACTCGCGTTAATTATCTTTGTTATTGACGTGTTTTACATGTTTATGTGTGCTTATTTATGTTGAATTATGTGTAAATAAGTAAAGCAATCTGAACAAACTTTTTTCTTTTTATAAATATAAAGGAACCATTTGTGATGAGAAATAACTCTTTCAGTTTTGTGTTTGGGCCAAGGTTTTAAATACTACCGAATTCCACATATCAATAGGCCCAGCGGTAAAGGTTCGAGTATATTCCACAAATATCTTCATTTTTCACAAATTTTGCAAATACTACAAAAAATTAAAAAATACTGCAAATAATTCCACAAATGTTGTAGATATTTTTTCGATTTCCGCAAAAAATTGCAAATTTTGCAAAATCTCATATTTTATTTGTTTTAATGTATTTATTTATATAAAAATTGCGGTAAACTTTCTACACTTACCACTGTATACCACAGAAGGTAAGCAGTAAACAAGTAAAATTGAAGTCATGGTACAGTAGCGCGGTAAGCGGTAAGTTAATCCTTAGTTTGGGGTATGAGGAATGGGCTAGCACTTGAGAGAGAGTAAACCTCACTTCATAAGCTATGGTATCAGTTCAAGTCTATAAAGACAATATCGTGATGCATGTTCTCCTAGACGTCCTTTATAACAGCTTGAAAACATACATATCCTCAGGTTCTTGATGATCCAGATTGGGCCTACGTCCTAACCAACCCGAAGGCCAGAGCTAGCCTCTCTAGCTTTCGATGTGGGCCTACAAGTGTCGATCTTTCCCGTCATTACTTCGGCTATTTGTCAAAAAATTGCGATCTGGTCCGGAACAAACCCGGCTCTCCTTACCTTCAAATTCAACCATTGATAAGTGCATTTCATACATACTTATCGTCTACTTTTAAACTTGAATCGAAATGATTCCTTATTATTTTTATAGTAATTTTAGTTTTCTTTGTTTATGAGGTATTTAATGAACTACAAGTGTTTCGAGGATATTAGAACAATTTTCGGTGATTCTAAGACTTTTCAAACAAATTAAACACGGCGTCCTATTCTGCATGAATTTGAGATTCAATTGAAGATTTTGGATGAATCTCTTCCATTATTGAATAAGTTTTTCTCTTAGATTTCTAAAGCAATTTTAATTGTGGAAATCGATCATTGGAGAAAGACATATGTCAATTTCAAGCACCACCTACCTACCGCTCTGGCCATGGCGCAGCGCACCATAACTGAAACCGCAAAAAAAACAAAAAAACAAAAAAAAACAATTTTTTTTTCTCAATTGTATGTCGTTGAGCTCTTAATCCTATCCAAGTGCCTCGAGGGTTCGAAATTACATAAGAAACACAGATGTACAAATTAGAACCTTTAAAAACACAAGTTTTTATTATTATATTTAGTTTCTTGTTTGGTTAGTTTAAAGAGTTTGGGAGAGAAGAAGACTCGTTATTTCATCTTTTAATCTTTCTTTGTAACTCTCGTTTTTATTATAGGTTGTTAATTTGCTTTGGTTTTTATGGATTTTACTTTATTGTTTTCTTCGTCTTTGTTTCTTGTCGCTATAAACTAATCTCCTTAAGGATGATTACATAACTTAATTTAATTATGGTTGTGGATTCATTATTTATTCATTAAAGTATTTTTTTTATCGTCTTTGCTTGTTTTTATTTCGTGCTTAATACTTATACAAAAGTAGCTACCTTTTGTTTGATTGTTAGGACTATATAGATACTCGGAGATAGAGATTTGAATGATTGTGCATAAAGATAGAAACACCATAGTGCATTCATAGTGACTAGAGATAGCCCAGGTTTCTATGGAGTCGAGTGTGCGCTCTCGAGTTTATTGCTTTGTTGTATTTTAGGTTTGAGATCGAGAAATAAAATTTCGGTATCTTAGGTTAGATTGTTAGATGCTCGAGAGAGATTTAGCGATACAATCAATGAGAGGATGATTAGCAACGTATGACCGAAAAATCGTGCGTAATTCGTGGAATCGTGATCATAGGAAAGGATAGTGGAGCCAAAGTTGTTGCATTCCACATATCTATTCACTCATGTTTTTTTTTTTAAATTTTTTTTTACTTTAATTCGTTTGTTCTTAGCTATATATCACCCTCTATATTCGTGAGTTCAATTTGTAGTTAGCTCGTTTATTCACGATTAAACTTAGTCCTCGCGGGATCGAATCGTACTTATGAAAAGTACTACTTGAGCAACAATATGCACTTGCCTACGCAAATATCCCAATAAGTTTTTGGCGTCGTTGTCGGGGTTTAACTATGAATCAATTAGTTATCTTTCAATTTGAGCTCGCTTTTTTAATTTGCACTTGCGTTTTGTGGTTAATTTTGTGTTTTGAAGGTGCATGCGGAAGGACGGTGTCACAAGCCTTCTTCCCTTCTATGGATGATTTACGACATGTACTCATAGAAGAGTTCATTAAGACTGATCGAGAATTCCGATTTGTTTTCAATTACAAGAACAAATTACGAGCAGAATATAAGGGTATCGGTTGTCACTGGGTCTTGTACGCTAAGGTTAAGGGTCCAAATTCGAGTACATTTAGAGTGAATACATTAGTATATACTCATGATTGTGGCATAGTTTTTGTCAACTAACTTGTCTCAGGTCGTTGGTTATCGAAACAATTTCTTGAGCAATTCAGACTTAATCCACACTTGGAATATAGCTACTTCACGAAGATGACCCCATCAACCAAGTCCAATCATGTCTCTAGCACTTTTTTTCTATAGAGCGAGGGAGATGGCTAGAGAGATATTAAAGGGTACTGTGAAGACTCAATTCATTGTTTTTGAGGACTATTCTAGACAACTGATTGTTATCACTGTTAATGGTTCTTTTGGGAAGGGTTTGAGGATGGTCGCCCTCGTGCGGTGGTGGCGTGGGATACGTGTCGTCTTCCCAAGAACAAAGGGGGACTAGGTTTCGGGAGTCTTTTGGATAAGAATAATGCTATTCTCGCGAAATGGTTGTGACGTTTTTCGCTCGAAGAAGACGCCTTGTGGAAAAAGGTTATCAGTGCCATTTATGGTACTCATCCCAATGGATAGGACCGGGGAGATTCGAAGGACCGCACGTTTCGCAACCCCTGGCATTCTATTTCGCATGTTCATGAGGATTTTTTTAGACGTTGTTCTTGGAAGGTTTTTGACGGATCTATAGTGTGCTTTTAAGAGGACTTGTGGTGCGGTGAAATGTGCTTGAAAGATCGCTTTCCGGGGGTGGCTAGACTCTGCCCTTTCAAGAGCTCTCCAATAAAAAAAATTTGCATTTTGTCTCTCGGTTTTCCTGATCCGGTTGATTGGGATTTTGGCTTTCCCATGGATTTGATGATCAGAAAGTCGTGCAAAGCTATTGTTCTGACAAGGCTCTTGTGATCTTTCAAGTTATATGAGGGGCTCAAAGATTGACGCATGTGGCTAAGTGACGAAGATGTTTTCTCGGTGAAGTCAATGGCGGCGGACCTCTCCAATGTTGCCTCTCTGCCTAATGTTCCTTTTTTCCAAAGCAGTTTGGAAAGTTTCGGTTCCAAGCAAGGTCCAAATCTTTTCTTAGTTTGTGGCTTTCAAGAGAGTGAAAATTGTGGATCGAGTTCAGAAGCTCAACCCCTACCTCTCTTTGTCTCCGAACATATGCCTTTTGTGTCTTAGAGCATGCGAAAATGTTGATCCCCTTTTGCTTCGGTGTAGCGTAGCCTCCGAAGTCTGGTGGTGGCTTTTCTCTGTTAGTGATGAGTGTCGTTTAGCTATTACTGATGTAGTTTTGTTTCTGTATTTGTATTTTACTCTGTACTATGCTCTGCGTGTGTATGCCAAGCTGGTGTCTCTGATGTGCCACGCTGGCAGACTTAAACACATGATTGGTTTCCTTAAATACCCTGTGATGTGACGTCTGTAATTCTCTGAGATATTCAATACAATCATTTTCTCCCTAGTCACGATTCTCTCTCTCTCAGATCTGAGAATCTTCATGGTATCAGAGCTGTGATTTTTTTTTCCGATCCAGCTTCGCCAACTCAGTCTCCATGGCGGCGCACTCGTCTTCAGTCTCCGGCGAGTCCTCTACACTGTTTCAGAATGCTCCTACGTTTGCCGCGCAACTGAATCAGCTACCAATTCGTCTTGATAGGCACAATTTCGTGCTCTGGCGATCTCAAGTTCTTCCGACTGTCAGAGCTCACGGATTTGACGGAATCCTGTTCGGCACCACTCCGACTCCAACTCAGTTCATTGAATCGAGAGATGAGGCTACTCAGACGTTGATTCGCCGATCGAATCCACAGTACGAAAACTGGCTCAGGTATGACCAGTTTCTCATGAGCTGGCTCTTCTCTTCGATCTCGGAGTCCATGCTCGGACACGTCAACAGATGTAGAAGCTCGGCGGAGGTCTGGTTCACGATTGACAGACTCAACTCCACGACGTCCAAGGCCAGGTCTCTTCAGCTTCGTTTCCTACTGCAAACAACGAAGAAAGGCTCAATGACGATTGACGAATATGTTCTCAAGATGAAGAGCATCGTTGACAACCACAACGCATCAGGTCAGATTATCAGCGATGACGAACTGATCTTGTACATTCTAGGTGGAGTCGGCCAGGAATATGAGTCAGTGGTGGTCAATCTGACATCTAGGCCTGACGATCTGACTTTGCAAGAGGTTCAGTTCATGCTTCAATCTCAGGAGCTGAGACTTGAAGCATTCAACTCTACACAAGACTCCAATCATCATGGACTGTCCACCAATCTGTCAGCAAATGCAGCTTATCAGCATCAGCCAAACAGAGGAGGCTCCAGTAGAGGTGGCAGATCTGGATCGTACCGCGGTGGTTCTCAACGAGGAGGTCAACCTCGAGGTCGTGGAGGCAGAGGTTACTCCGGCGGCCGTGGACGTCCTCAATGTCAGCTGTGTGGTCGCCTTGGTCACTTGGCAAGCAAGTGCTTCCACAGGTTTGATGTTCACTTCTCAGGAGTTGATCCAAGTCAAAGCCAAGTCCAGTCTCAACCTCAAGCAAATCAGGTTCACATGAATGATCAGCAACAGTTTGAAGAGGCTTATTGCACTCAGCACGCAGCACAGGTAGCTGAGTACAGCAATGTGGCTGAACCTGAGCAAGCCACACAGCCACAGGTCAATCTTGCAAGCTACAGCTATGTTCACGGTCCACCTGAACCTGCTTGGTACTTGGATAGCGGTGCAACAAACCATGTCACCTCGCAGCTTGACAATTTGAGCATCAAGTCAAACTACAAAGGCAAAGCCAAGTTGGCTGTAGGTAATGGATCTCTTCTGACCATCTCTCACATTGGTGACTCTGTCCTTCATGTTCCTTCATCACATAGTCATCTAAAGTTGAATAACATCATTCATGTCCCTAGCATCACCAAAAACCTTTTAAGCATCTCTCAGTTCACTCGTGAGAATCATGTTGTCATTGAGTTTAATTGTGATGCTTGTCTTATCAAGGATAGGAGAGATGGACGAGTCTTAATGAGTGGAGCTGTTAGAGATGGTCTGTATCCCATTTCACTGTCGTCCTTCAAGCAAACTCCGGGTCAAGCCTCACCAAAGTCGGTTCCTCTCAAGCCTGTTGTCTGTACTAGTCACCTAGATAAGTCAAAATTGTTGTGTACTGAGTCCTTGAATAAGTGTTGTAGTTGTAAACAGGTCAAAAATGTCTCACATGTGCCAGAAATGTCACCTAGTCATCAGTCCTAGTCATGTTCTGTAAAAAATAGTCATGGGTCATGTAAACAGTCTGAGATAGAGGTCTGGCATAGACGATTAGGCCACCCCTGCTCAACTGTTCTAAGTCTTGTAATTCCTTTGTCAATAAATGAGATAAACAAAGTTCCAAAATGTACCTCTTGTATTCTTGGCAAAATGCATCAGAAGTCATTTCCCATCTCAGTTTCAAAAACCACTAAACCTTTTGAACTTCTGCATTCTGATCTATGGGGACCAGCACCACATATATCTAGAGATGGCTATAGGTATTATGTGTTGTTTGTGGATGACTTTACCAAATACACCTGGATCTTTCCACTCAAGCTCAAGTCTGAGACTATGTCTGTATTCCTAAAATTCAATGCCTTTGTTGATAGACATTTCTCCACTTAAATTCAAACTCTTCACACGGACTGGGGTGGTGAGTTTAGAGGTCTTGGCCCTCATCTAGAGACCCTAGGAATCAGACACATCCGGTCATGTCCCTATATTCATCAACAAAATGGCTGTGCTGAACGAAAGCACCAACATGTTGTTGAAACTGGCTTGTCTCTCCTATCACAGTTAACCTTACCTAGTGAGTTCTGTTGGGATGCCTTCTTCACAGCCACTACTATAATCAATGTCCTTCCCACTCCAACCCTACAAAACAAGTCTCCATCTCAGGTCCTATACTCTAAATCACCTAGTTTGTCCCAGCTCCGAGTCTTTGGCTGTCTGTGCTATCCTTTTTTAAGACCATTCAATCACAACAAACTTCAATTCCGGTCCACGGCGTGTATGTATCTTGGTCCTAGTGGTCATCACAAAGGTCATAGGTGTCTCCATCCTTCTGGTCGTGTATATATAGTTCGTGATGCTGCTTTCTTTGAGTCACAATTCCCTTACACTAGTCTGTTCACACAGTCCTCACCTGTCTCATCTCCTCAACTCATCACATGGTTTCCATTACCCTCATCATTTCCATTGTCTTTTACGGATGGTGTAGGTCCTTCCCTCAGTTCTGCGTCTTCTAGCTCCCAGTCCTTACCCCTCAGTTCTCAATCTCCCACCCACTCACCACCTCCATTACCTACAAGTGGTCAATCTGATCCTCCAACTGCCATTGTACCTGACTCCTTTCCTGTTGTGGAGCATTGTGTTGGCTCTTCCTCAGTGCCAAGGCCAAGGCCATCCACTACCAATACTCAATGTATGGTAACGAGGGCTAAGGATGGTATCTTCATACCTAAGGTGCTCATTGCTGATCTAATATCTGATGCTGCTACTCTTGAGCCTCAAACAGCAACTGAAGCCTTGCAGAAACCTGAGTGGAAATCTGCAATGAACGTCGAGTTTGATGCACTCTTGCGCAACAAGACTTGGATTCTGGTCCCACATACCCCGGAGATGAATGTCATTACCAATAAGTGGGTCTTCAGAACCAAACTTAAGAGTGATGGTACCCTGGACAAGTACAAAGCTCGGCTTTTGGCTCGTGGTTTTCAACAAAATTCTGGTATAGACTATTTTGACACGTTTAGTCCTGTTGCCAAGCACTCCACAATCCGGGTGTTGTTCACTCTTGCCACGACGTTTGGTTGGTCCATTCAGCAAGTTGACATCAACAATGCCTTTCTGAACGGTGTGCTGAATGAAACAGTATACATGGCTCAACCAACTGGCTTTGTCAGCTCGGCTTATCCTGATCACGTCTGCTTGCTGAAGAAGGCTCTTTATGGCCTACGTCAAGCTCCCAGGGCATGGTTTGATCAACTGAAACAGGCCTTGACTTTGCTTGGATTCTCTAGCTCTGCCTCAGACAATTCCTTGTTCTACAAAGGCTGTGGTACCTCTCTCATCTTGCTACTTGTGTACGTTGATGATATCCTTATCACTGGAGCTAGCAAGCTTGAAAACAAGGCTGTTGTTACCCAACTCAATGATCAGTTTGCACTCAAAGACCTTGGCGTTGTAAACTTTTTTCTTGGATTTGAAGACATCCAAACTGATTATGGCGGGTATCATTTGACTCAGCGAAAGTACACCATTGATCTCCTCACCAAAACAAACATGGTCACTGCCAATATCAGCCCCTCTCCGATGTGTCAGAGCAAGAAATTGACTGCTGAAGGTGTTGCCTTTGAAAACCCTCAGTTGTACAGGTCTACAGTTGGAGTCTTGCAGTATCTCACGCTCACTCGGCCTGATATTGCTTTTCCAGTCAATAAACTAAGTCAATTTCTTGCTGCTCCCACTACTGACCATTGGATTGCCTGCAAGCGCGTCTTACGATAGTTGAAAGGCTCTATGGACAGGGGTATCTTGTTCACCAAGGCACCTTGTCCCTCTGTGTTTGACATGGTGTGTTACTCTGATGCTGATTATGCCTCGTATATGGATGATCGTCGGTCCACAACTGGCTACTGTGTCTATCTTGGCGGTTGCTTGGTCAGTTGGTGCTCAAAGAAACAAAAAGTTGTTTCCCGGTCGAGCTGTGAGGCTGAGTACAGGGCTATCGCTGAGGCTACGTCTGAGCTCGTCTGGCTTAAGAGTTTGGTTCATGAACTTGAGGTTGCTCTAGAGGCTGCGCCGGTGCTCTGGTGTGATAACATTGGTGCAGCCTCTCTCGCCTCTAATCCGGTCTTTCATGCTCGCACGAAGCATATCGAAGTGGATGTTCATTTTGTTCGTGAGAAGGTCGCAGCAAATGAACTGGAGATTCGCTTTGTTCCCTCCGAGTGCCAGCTCGCTGACATTCTCACCAAGGCTCTCACTGTTCCTCGTTTTTCTACGCTGTGTAACAAGCTCACCGCCGTTGTCACTGGCGCTGCGCTTGCGGGGGGCTGTTAGTGATGAGTGTCGTTTAGCTATTACTGATGTCGTTTTGTTTCTGTATTTGTATTTTACTCTGTACTATGCTCTGCGTGTGTATGCCAAGCTGGCGTCTCTGATGTGCCACGCTGGCAGACTTAGACACGTGATTTGTTTCCTTAAATACCTTGTGATGTGACGTCTGTAATTCTCTGAGATATTCAATACACTCATTTTCTCCCTAGTCACAATTCTCTCTCTCTCAGATCTGAGAATCTTCATTCTCCAAGTTGGGTTTCGATTCCGGCCCTGTTTCCGTCTAGGGTCTCTTGCAGACTCAAGCTTCGCCCGATTTCAATTCGAAACGGGTTGCAGCTGCTAAGACCGGTGTTATGGCTGGGTTATGGTGAATCTGGAACACTCGGAACATATCTATCTTCAACGATAACCCCTGGAATCTGAATAGGTTGATCGAAAGCATAAATCATCGTATCTCCCTCTGGCTCTCTTCCTCTTGTAATCGTTTTAATAATATTATTAATGTCTAATTATAATATAGAAGTCGTTTATAATTAAAATAAATTATTATTAAAATGTTGTATTACTTTTTAGTTATTTTTATGAAAAAAAACATTAAATCATGTTTAATTTGAGCCTTTCATGTGGATTTCCGTTAGATTTAACGGATTTATTTAATGATGGAACTGAAACCTAACATTAGGTATTTTTACCGCGAAAAAAAGGTATTTAAGTGTATGTTTCCGAAAACATTGAGTATTTATGCCGATATTTCCTCTTACTAATATTATAAATTTATTGTTTTTACTAGTGATTTGTTTGATGACATTATATTTTATATATATAACGTAGAGGAATTTTCTCCAGAGACTAAAACACTGTTCATTAAACAATTGGACCCTAGACACAAGTAGTGTTTATTCTACCGGTTTTTTTATTAGAAGAATAAAAATGTCTCCAAAAAACTTTAAATTCAATATTTCTGGATATGTTTCTATATATTTCTTCCACTAACCTAAAATATATTAATTATTCCGCAGCAACGTGCGGGACATACTGCTTGTATGTCATAAAATCAAGGACTTGACAACATAATAAAATCCTAATCATGTCACCAAATAGAATTTAACACATTAAAATAAAACATAAAAAGTAAAAAAGATATTTCACAAAAAAATCATTGATACTTTACCAAATCTAGAATTTAACACATTAAAATAAAACATAAAAAATAAAAAATATTTCACAAAAAATCATTAATACTTTTGTCTTGTTTATACTTTTAGTTAGTTTTGGTTAAAAAAAAATAAAAAGACTGCTCTAAATAAATACGTAAACAGAAAAGGAAAAAATAAACACAAAAACTACCAACAAAAAAAAATGTTTTTAGATTGCCAGCCAAACTTGACTAAACAAATTTGAAGCCACTTGTGATTGAGAAGAGAAGGAATACAGACCACGAGTCCATGAATGATAAAACCGACTCTACATTTTACAGCTTTGATATCTTAGCTGGCTACCTATGATGACTGATTGATTGCTTCTCTGTCTATTTCTCAACCATATTCTTTCTTTTAACATTTCAAAACCAAAAAATATGAAAAAGCAACGTTTGCATGAGCCGATCAATTCAAACGTACACGCACACGCATCGCTTAAAAGTTTTACAAACATTGTAATAAGACCAGTTTGTTTGAAGCATACTAAAGAGTAGATGCTGTGAGGGTTTCAATTTATATAAAGATGCGACACGATAGGTTGATGATTATAAGATAGAAGACGCATTGCAATAAGCCAACTCTGAAAATATCGTTTTATAGTTGTAAAAGAAAATATTTAAGGCAAAAGAGACGGAACAATAACAATAGCAATCCTCAAAAAGCACACTAGTAAAAATATCTATGAAACACCTTGTAAATCAAGACCCACAAGCAATAACAAAATAAAATTTAATAATTGTTCCACAGTATTTTCTCCATCTTCCAATTACACACTAAAAAATTACGGAATGGCAGAACAGAACTTGAGAAAGAGAACCACCAAAATCAAAACTCCCTATTAACTAATTGAACAGCCTACCAAAATTGTTGAATAAAGAAAAACCCAATGTATATAGATTTAAAACAGTTCAAGCCAATATATTAGAGATATAGGAATAAATAGTCTCCTCATATGGCCTCAGAATCCTGGTAACCTGAGAATCTCATTCCTCGCTTCCTTTGGTACACGCTTCAGTTCTGTTCTTCGACAGCCTCGTCCTCGTTCTTCTCAGCACTGCACCACCAAAACAAGGAAAAGAGGCATTAATAGTCAGTTCTCACAAAATTGAAGTTCTTTACACCTTCAGAGTATAATAACAGACTCTCGAGGCATGACATTCAAACATGATAATCTATTCAATAATCAGAGCACAAAACACCAATGCAATGACCATATTGTTGATCCTCCGCAGCATCAACAAGGACTCAGATCTCAGCATCACATTCGTATTTATATATACACATCATCATCAACAACAAAGCATCTATCATTTAGAAAAAAGACAACCAAAAGTGAAACAAGAAAAGCACAAACCTTTGAGCATCGGCATCACCGCCACCATTGACGACGGTGGTGTCGGGCTTCTTCCAAGCAGCGTCGGCACGGCCGTTCCCGCTCCCGAAGCCTCTCTGCTTCCCAAACCTCTCGCCGGTCTCCTTGATCTTCATCGACTCGAGCTGCTCGTCAATCTTCTTCCAGTCCTGTCCCTTCTCCGCCAAAACCTCCTCCCTCGGCCTCGCCGCCCCGAAAGGATTCGCCCCCTTCGGCTTCGGCACCGCCACAAACGCCGGCGCCGGAATCTCCGGCTTCTCCACACTCTCCGGGGCTGGATCGGAAGCCACCGGAAGAGTCCGGGGCTGCAAGTTCAGCCTCGGCCGAGACCCCGCCCCGATATCGGCACTACTCTCTTCCCTCTTCTTACCCCAGAAATCCGAATCCGAGCTCCCATTGCTGGACCCGAACCCCACTCCTCCGCCGCCTCTGCGGTCCCGATCGAATCTCGGGGCCGGAGCGTAGCTCTTGTTGGAGACCCAGCTATCGGACTCGTCGGCCTTGGACTGGGAATCGAAGAACCCTCCTCTCTCTCTGTCCCTTCCACCGTCTCGCTCTCTCCTCTCGTACCCACCGCTCATCATCGACGGTTTCTTCGACGAAGCCCAATTGTCGACCTCGTCGGCCCGGGAAGGGCCCAAATCCCTGACTTCCCTTCCTCCGTCCCTTCTCTCCCTATCTCCGCCCCTCCCGGAGCCTGCTCCTCCCCATCTGGACTCTTCTCCGGCGCCGCCGCGATCGAAGGACCTGAATCCTCCGCCGCCGCGGCTGGCTCTGGCGATCTCCTCCTCGGTCCTCTCGCGCGGGCCCTTGGGGAGCGAGACGAGGTCGTCGGGGGTGAGACCGGCCGAATCCGAGGACGGCTTGGGACCGCCGTACGCCGCGAACTCCTGGAGAGTCACGGTCTGGCCCTTCTTCTTCTTCTTCGACGGCTTCGTCGCCACCGCCGCGTTTAGGGTTGGGAAATCGGAGACGGATTCGGACTCGTTGTGTTGCTTCAGGAGCTCCGCCTCGTTCTCTTCCGACTCCAGGGCCCACGCGCCGGGCTTTGACCAGGGAGACACAGTCGCCGCCATGGTTGCTGATTCTCTTTCTAGAACTCTCTCTCTCGCTCTCTCTCTCTCTCTCTAGAAAAGGCTCTTCTGTGATTGCGTTGCGTTTGGTTGAAGCGATATTTAGGAAAGAGGGAAGTTAATATATGTATACCGATCTAATCCGACGGTGAAGATTGTGTGTGCTTAGTAGGACTAGAATTTCGTCTCCTTTTAGAGATGGACGGCTGGCATAAAATCCTTCGTTTGGTAGGTAATCCATCATAATTGTGGTATAAGATTCTCAATTAAGATTTGCCATTGGAATTGTTTAGCATCATATTTGAACAGATTGTCTCGTCTGAATTGTACCATTATAAATTAACCATTGAAACTGTCCATTTGAAATATAGTTCGAAATGTTACATAAAAAGTTTTAAACGAAAATTTGATAAATTAAGATTCGATTATATCATCTAAACAATATATGATGTAAAAGATATAAAAATTAAAACTCGTGTTATTAGAAAAAACAATTATTCGTAATAAGCCGCTCATGAGTTACGAATTGTAAAATACCCAACTTTTTAAATTGTTTTTATTTTACCCAAATTTATACAAGTATATTTCACAAGTAATTGTTCGTTATGATTTTGTCATTCATACATGTTTTAAGAGCAAATTAAAATCAATAAACAAAATTGAATAAGGTTGTATGAACCAACTTAAATAAATTAGGTTCAATGTAAAATAAAAAGCACAAAACTTGTACTAATGACATTTATTATAGTTTATTTTTTAAATATAAATTATAACTATAATAATATAACTTAAAGATCATGTAATTTTAGCACATATATTTTTTATTAATATTATTAAATACATAATCAAATATTATATTTGAAAAAATTTAAGAAGAATTTGTTACAACTAGTCAATTCTTTATATTCGTTTAAATTTTTAACCAAAATTTCATTTTATTAAGATAATAACTCATTAGGCCGAAGTAAATTAATTAACTGTTTATGTTAATTTTATTTATTTCGGCCTGATGGAGTATTTTCTTAAGTATATTAAATTAACCTAACCAGCTAATTAATTTACTTAGGTCTTATGAGTTATTTTTTTAATAAAATGAAATTTTAATTTCTTTTTTTTTTTAAAAAAAAGTGGACTATTGAGCTACTGACTTAATTACTCCAAAATTTAATACATAATAACTAATATATCTCTTAAATGGTGGATATTAAGAGCCGTCTCGACCGTGTGGTGAGGTAAGTCATCACTTTTGGTCTCACAATTCATAATTTCTAATTTTAGTTATAAACGTTTATCATTTTAGTTTTACTCCGGAACATGTGATATCAATATGATTCATGGTCATTCAATGCTTAAACCAATGTTTAAAATCTAGGGGGAACCGGAAGGTTCCCATCCGAGAACCAGGTTCATTGAGCTTCCCGGCACGATTCAGTACAAAACTGCTTGTGATTCCCTGGGAACCGGTGGAAACCGGACGAGTTCCGGTCTACGTCCTAGTTCACAAAATCTAGCCCGGTCTAGTTAAATGTTTACTGAAAATCGGGTTATAAAATGGAATCTCCAACGTGAAAATTTCATTCACGCCGAATTTGAGATCCGTTTCTCTCGTCCCCGCGAGCAAGGTTCTTCACGCCAAACCACTGTTTCTCGCCGAATTCCCGCGAGCAATGGAATCTTAGTTTTTTTTTTTAACTTTTAAGAATTTATTATGTCTTTCCATGCAAGCTTGTTTCCATGTTTACTAACATGAATTTTATTTTGATTTGGAAATCTAAATATTTTTAAGAATTAATGACATTTTTGGCCCCTCGTCTTTGACCTCTTTAACACCTTGGTCCCTAATTAAAAAAACTAACAATTTTTGCCCATTATGATCAGTCAATTTTCATATTTGGTACTTCTGTTAATTTTTCTGTCAAAATTGACGGATACTCATCACGTGCAAGTCACGTGTGCGAATTGTGGAGGGTAATTATGTAATCTCGTTCTTTTTCTTCATCTTCTTCCTTACTTTCTTTTTTCTTCTTCTCCTGAGACAAAAGAAAAAAATTCGGCCATTGTTGGTCAGTGTGCCCAAGGGGCTTCTCTTTCTTCGTTACCGGGCGTCGTTCCTGCTCCGGAAGCTTCTTCTTCCTTGTTGCTTGAACCGGATCTGCACCGAGTGGCCGAGCATCGTCTCCCTTCCATGGCGGGGTTGGGGTTGTCACGCGCGTCGGGTGAAGCTTCTCACATCGGCGTTCATGGCGTGTCGGTCGGAGATGGGCCCCGCTGGGTCTGACAGAGGCGCACCGGCCCGCGGGCGTTCCAGATCTGGAGTCCTCGTCGCTCAGGCTCTCGTCGGGATCCATGGCGTCAGAGTTGTTGCGCGCGCCGGTCGGGAACGTTCATGACATGGTCAGTTTTGCTGTGACCATGTCGATCAGCAGAGCACTTCAATATATATCGGACCAGAGTTTATCCATGTGTATGATTCCTCTAATTGAAACCGAAATTTGCAAAAAATATGGGCCACATATTGCCTCTGTTTTGAGAATACTAAAGCCGAGTGTTCTTTTTCTCTCTCTACTATGTTTCTCTGATGCAACATGTTAAAAGGTTCTCTCTCTGCGATGTCTATATGTCTCGGCATAACTCGAAACGAGGACGAAAAAAAACATGGGGGTGCAAAATAAATAGCTACTTTGTACTTTGCAATATAATGTATTTGACAGAGGCGCACCGGCCCGCGGGCGTTCCAGATCTGGAGTCCTCGTCGCTCAGGCTCTCGTCGAGATCCATGGCGTCAGAGTTGTTGCGCGCGCCGGTCGGGGCTGGGGCGTCGGCGAGCGCTGGCGCAGGTGAGCGAGCGCCGGGATCGGCCGGATCTGGTGCGCGAGGCGACGACCGCGCCCGAGCGTCTTCAGGAGCTCCGGTCGGCGCCAGATCTGGTCCTCAGGCACCAGGACCGCTCGGTCTGGGCTTCAGGAGAACGCGACCACAAAGAGAGGCAAACGAAAATGGCTTACTCTCTCTGCTCTACTCCTTCCTCTCTCATCCACGAATGTCAAGCTCTCTCTCAATCGATATCTTCGCAGAGAAAGCCATGTTCGAGAAACCTAAATCACTATCTGAAACTCTGCTTCGTTTCGCCTCAAGCTCAGCCCAGACCCTCCTCTCTCCAAACGACCCACGTCTCTGTTCAAGACCCTATAATAACCCAACAAGGTCAGGAAGAAGAACACGGTCGAGCGTCTTCAGGAGCGTCTTCAGCGTCTTCCTTTTTTTTATTTAACAAAACTTAAAATTAAAAACAAATAAATTGTATAACTGAGAAGGGCATTTTAATAACTTCACTCTTTTTATTCGACACGTAAGCATTTTCTGTCTATTTTGACACTAAAAGTAACAGAAGGATTATAATTGAAAATTTGATTATCATAAAAGATCAAAATGGCAGGTTTTTTTCATCAGGTACCAAGGTGTTAAAGAGGCCATAGACGAGGGGCCAAAAATGTCATTAATTCTATTTTTAATCCGAATTATGGTTTTTTTTAATCCGAAAATAGGATTTTTTATGTGATTGTTTGATGTTGTTGAAATTTGTTATAGATTTGTCACGGTTATACTTCATTTATTTGTTTTGATCATGATTTTGAGCTCATGTTATTTTAATTTGATGAATTTTGTTATGGTTGATGTATGGTTACTCTTACTATGTTTATGTGATATTGCATATTGAAATTTAATATGAATTTAGAATATGTGTATGGATTAATGGAATTAAATGTAGAATATGTGATATGGAATTATGGATTATTGGAATATGAATTTAGAATATGTGAAATGGATTATTGGAATTAAATTTAGAATAAGTGATATGGAATTATGGATTATTGGAATTAAATTTTGAATATGTGATATGGAATATATTGATTGTTGAACTTGAAAACTTGAAATTAAATTTTTTTATTGATTATATTAAATCAATTCAATATGTATGTTTTTTACTTTGGTTTGTAGAGTAGACTTGAAGAACGGCGCCACCCGACCCAGTAAGGAAGTATTGCACGCCCGTTCCGGGAAAAGCAAATGCGAACACGTGCAACTTTTGCGGTCATGTAATGGGAGGATAGGGGATCACGAGAGTAAAAAATCATCTTGCATATTTGGATTCTCATAAGAACGTTAACATGTGCGATGAAGTTCCTCCTGAGGTGATGGAGGAGATGCAATATTTAATCCTCGATAATGTTGAGAAGAAAAAGCAGAAACATACATTGGATGAAACCATTCAAATGACCTTCAACAAACCATTTCACACTGACGTCGATGAAGAGGGTCCTACTCCGGAATACGAAGCAGAACTCCGAGCAGCGATGAAGAGGTCGCGTCAGGATGCAGCTCAATCAGAGTGGGAAGCTTGGTTCCAATCGGGTCCCGGGGGGACTCGGCTGCAAAATCTCCACTTGTCGCTCCGTTGTTATATAAGTCTCACAGTGCGGACGAGATGGTGGACCCAAAGAAGAAGTCGAGGCTCGGAAGAGCTATTACCAAATTCATCGTTCACCAGCACGTGCCCGCAAGAAAGGTCAACAGTCATGAATTCAAAAACATGATTGTGACAGCTCAAGATCTCGGTAATTCTCACACTTGTTGTACTTGTATTAAGATATTTATGTTTGGAATATGATGTTCATGTGTATTGCAGGTCCTAAGATTCCTCTCTCATCGGCGTACGAAGTTCACAACAAGTACCTCGAGATGGAGGTCGTAGATGCCGAGAACTTCGTGGAAGAGCAGAGGAAGCGTTGGAAGATTTATGGATGCACGATACTGGTTGATGGTTGGACAGGGCCGACCAAATTAAGTATCATCAATATAATGGTCTATTGCGCTGGTGCGACTGTGTTCTTGAAGTCCATAGATGCATCGAAGAATGTCAAGAGTTACGTATACTGTTATATGAAGATTATGCCATGGATTTTAATGAGATGAAATTATATGACTTATTGTGACATGATTACAGCTGAATGGCGGGAATGTCATGAGAATTGGACACTGACGTTGCAAGCGTTGGCCATTCGAATTTTGTCTCAAACGGCATCATCATTTGCGTGCGAGAGAAATTGGAGCACTTTCGCCGTGATCCACACCAAACAAAGGAACCGCATAGCATATAAGAGGCTAGATAAGCTTGTCTTCTGCTCGTACAACATGAAGCTACTATTGAAGTTTAGAGAGAGAAGATAAAGAAAGAGAGAATCGGAGAAGAGAGAGAGTGTTCCGAGACTTTGAATATTTCTTGTATTTAATATTAATTTGTATCACCTATTTATACATAAGGTGGGTACAAGAGATAGTGTAATAAATACATGTGTAAAAACTACTCTTAGGAAAAAAGAGTATAATAAATATACACAGAGAGCAAGACATCGGAAATAACATGAGAAATAAATGCGACAATTTCCCATGAGGAATGAGTTCCAAGGAGAGGACTTCCGAGGCAAGCTCGACGCGGAAGGGCGAGCTGACGAGCTCGACGCGGAAGGGCGAGCTGACGAGCTCGACGCGGAAGGGCGAGCTGACAAGTTCGACGCGGAAGGGCGAGCTAACGAGCTCGATTTCAACACTCCCCCTCAAGCTTGACTGTATATGTTGAGGAGGTCGAGCTTGCTACATAGCTCGGAAAAGGTTGCTCGCGGAAGGGCTTTGGTGAGAATGTCGGCGAGCTGATGACCTGACGGAATGTATTCCATATCGATTATTTTTTCTTCAATCTTTTCACTGATGAAGTATCGGTCGATCTCGATATGTTTTGTTCTGTCATGATGGACTGGATTTTTGGCTATGCTGAGAGCAGCTTGATTATCACAAAAGAGCTTGATTGGACCTTCGGTGATGATCTTGAGGTCGTCGAGAACTCTCTTCAGCCAGATGCCTTCACATACTCCACTTGCTAAGGACCTGAGCTCGGCTTCAGCACTACTTCTTGAGACAACGGACTGCTTCTTGCTTCTCCAGGTAACAAGATTTCCCCAGACGTATGTGTACATGCCTGATGTTGATCGTCTGTCTGGAACATATCCGGCCCAGTCTGCATCTGTGAATACTTCAACACCTCGACTTCGTCTTTTCTTGAAGGAGAGACCAGTCCCTGGGGCAGATTTGAGGTATTGGAGAATCCTCATGACTGCGTCCATGTGAGTTTCTGAGGGATTACTCATGAATCGACTTACCATACTCACAACGAATCCAATATCTGGTCTCGTGTGAGTTAGGTAGATGAGTTTTCCTACGAGCTGCTGAAATCTTTCTTTGTCGGTGGCGGCCTCGTTGGTGCGAGCTAGAAGTTTCACATTGGCATCCATCAGAGTGTCAACTGGTTTGCAGCCAAGCATGCCAGTTTCTTTGAGGAGATCCAACGTGTACTTGCGCTGGGAAACAGAGATGCCCTTTTCTGATCGAGCTACCTCCATGCCGAGGAAGTATCGTAGGCTGCCGAGGTCCTTGACTTCGAACTCAGATGATAAAGTTTGCTTCAGCCTCCTGATTTCTTCCACGTCGTCTCCGGTGATGACTATATCGTCCACATACACACTAAGAATGGTGTGCTTGCCTTGTGTGGAGATTTTTGAGAAGAGTGTTGGATCTGCTTGACTCTGCTCGTAGTCACAACGTTTGAACACGTTGGTGAATTTTCCGAACCATGCTCGAGGGGACTGTTTTAGTCCATATAGTGACTTCTTGAGTTTGCAAACTTTATTGGCTCCTTGATCTTTGTCAAATCCTGGTGGGAGTTGCATGTAGACTTCCTCTTCCAGTTCGCCGTTTAGAAAAGCATTCTTTACATCGAGCTGGATGAGAGGCCAATCTAAGTTGGCTGCTAGTGAAATGAGGATTATGATGGTATTGAACTTTGCAACTGGAGCGAATGTTTCTTGATAGTCAATGCCATACGCCTGCGTGTACCCTTTTGCGACAAGTCGGGCTTTGTATCTCTCCACTGTCCCATCTGGATTGTGTTTGATGGTGAAGAGCCATCTACATCCAACAGTTCGCTTGCCTGGTGGTAGCTCGACGATATCCCACGTATCATTCTTTTCGAGGGCTTGGATCTCAGCATGACTTGCGTCTCGCCACTCGGAACTTTGAAGGGCTTCCTCGATGGAGTTCGGCACTTTTCCTTCATCTAACTTCGCCACATAGGCTTGGTAGCTCGTAGATAAATTCCCATAATACACGTAATCTGCCATCCTGTATTGAGCACACGACCGAGGAGGTTTTCTCAATGCAATGGGTAAGTCTGGAGATTCGATGTTACCTTGTTCAATAGTGTCGTGGTTTAAGTTCGAAGAGACATCTTGGTCGCGAGCTTGTACCGGACTCTGGGTGATATTCAGTTCACATGGAGAGGGTTCAGAGGCTTGCGAGCTGGGAATTTCTTGAACAGGTGAGGTCGGCGAGCTAGGAATTTTGGGTTTATGATGAGCCAATTTGGGAAGTCATTTTCGTCATTCTCCCCCCGACGAGCTGAATTGGCGAAGTAAGGACTGAACTCATGAAATGATACATCCATTGAGACTATGAATTTTTATGATCGGGGTTCATAGCATTTGTAGCCTTTCTGGGTTGCTAAATAGCCAAGGAAGATGCATTTGAGCGATTTTGGTTCAAGTTTACCTTGGCCATAAGAATGGGTGAATACTGAACAGCCGAACACTTTCGCAGGTAGGGTTGAGATGAGTTGACAGTGAGGGTATGTCTCTAGAAGGACTTGAGATGGGATTTTATAGCCAAGAACACGAGATGGCATTCTGTTTATGAGGTAGGTGGCTGTGAGGACAGCTTCTCCCCAAAAATGAGATGGGACGTTTGAGGAGAACATGATGGCTCGGGCGACCTCGAGAATGTGTCGATTTTTCCGCTCGGCTAACCCATTTTGTTGCGGGGTATGAACGCACGAGCTGGAGTGAATTATGCCATGTGTTTTGAAGAAATCGCCGAGCTCAGAATTAAAGTAATCTCGAGCGTTGTCAGTGTGGATAATTTGAATGGATGTGTCGAACTGTGTTTGGATCATTTTGTGAAAGGTTTTGAATAGATTGTATGTTTCAGATTTTTGTTTCATCATGTATATCCAACTGAGTCTAGTGTGGTCGTCAACAAAGAGAAGGAACCATCGAACTCCAGTGACATTGGGAATTTTTGAGGGCCCCCATATATCACTGTGAATTGTGGTAAAAGGATGAGATGGTTTGTACGAGGTGGGGTAATACGAGCTTCGAGAATGTTTAGCGAACTCACACATGTCACACTGAATGGAATTGATATTTTTATTGATAAACAAAGAATGAAACATTCTTTTGAGATACATGAAATTTGGATGCCCTAGTCTAAGGTGATTGAGCATGATCTCTTTGTACTGGGGTGAATGTTGGGCGAGCTGACACATGGCGAGCTGATCTGGCTTGATGACATAGAGTCCGGTACTCAGCTCGGCATTACCAATCTGTCTCCCCGTGACCTGTTCCTGAAACACACATGAACTTCCATCAAAATAAGTCCGGCACTTAGAGTCTTGGTTGATCTTATGCACAGATAAGAGATTGCATTGTAGTTGAGGCACAAAGAACACCGAGTCTAGCCTCATGGACTTCGTCAAGACAACGGTGCCAATACCAGTGACTTGAGTTTTGGCTCCTTTGGCGATGGTGACTGATATGCTTTTATTGCAAGCGGAGTAAGTTGTGAATAGATTTCGATTACCAGTCATGTGATCAGTGGCACCTGAGTCGACAATCCATGCTGTGGGATTCTCTGAGCTTACATTGAGGGCTCTAGGAGAGTTACCTAGAGGGCCAATGTGTTGTCAATGGTGCCCACAAGAAGAGTTGTAATCTTTATTTTGTACATTTGATGTAATAAAGTCTCATGAAGACTCTTGCTTGTAATTGCCTATTCATTCATTAATAAAGTTGAAACGTTCATTCAATCTTCCTTGTTTGAAGCTTTATGATAAAACCTTAGTCTTTTAGTCCATAAACAAACTTAACAACTTACGAAGAGACAAATGTAGATTTGCATGAACAAACTCTTCGTAGTTTGCTTAAAACGATATATTCGCAATCTTAGGGTCAAAGGACTATTGACCTCAGTACGATTGTTAGAAGAATCTATGATGTCTGGTTATGAGGCATTGAGAGTTGGAGACTCTATAGTTCTTCTAGGTATCTTCCGAAGGTACTGAATTGACCAGTGCACTTCTAGAGACAAGATAAGAACAAACCATTTAACCTCTTATGTCTCGAAGTCACTATGTATGAATTGCATCATGCTTACCTTAATCCTGAAATGAGACATGCCATTTCACACCTTAGTATTCTCATTTGAGAAAGTCAGAGTTCGGACTCACTATGTGATTCCGAACAGGGCCTATTGGTGAAATACTAAGTTGTGAGAATTTCATGAGTAACTTTGTGAAGTTCTCATAGATATGGAATTCATGTACAAGATTGCTGAAATGCAATGTATGTCACCTCATGCTTTCTTCCTTGGAGTGTGAATAAATGAACTGGCCAGTGTCCAAATTGAGTCCTGACTCTTTTGGATGAAACAATATGACTTGTTAGCTCCTCGTCAATACATTGTTTCTAACTTATTCACAAGCGACAAAGGAGTTGAGGAAATAACAGCTAGAAGGGTAAAATGGTAATTTAGTAAATCCCGACTAGCTGATGACATTCATGAAGGGTAGCATAGATAATATTCAGTGGATCCGCTCATTATAATTAGGTGAATTCTTGAGTAGAAAATAAATTCATTTGAACCGAGAGATTTTCAGTGTCAACTCTTTAGTGGAGTCAGTTGGCATTAAGCTAAACTTGGAAAAGGTTTGTGAACTTTTGAGTCCAAGCGTTTAGCTCAAGCTTTGTTCATTTGGGTCCATGAGGTCACTGTCACGAATCACATCGATAGGAATAGTTAAACTGGAAGCTAAGTCAAAACAAGAACGAAAATAGTTAAAAGGGTATTTTTTGTCTTTTGAGACAAAGGATGAAATGAATGACAATAAATTTTTTGACAAGTTCATTTGATGACTTAATGTCACTCGGTCATAACTTGATTATTGGGCCTTGTGGATTAATTTCATTTCATAAGAATTTTATTGAAAATTCTAAATGGGCCTTTTCTTATGTTGTCATGAACAAGTGAAGAAAATTCTAGAAGCCTTTCTAGAAGATTTGGGCGCCTACTACCCAAGAGGAAAGAGAGTTTATTTTGTGCATAAATGTATTTAGATACTTGCCAAAAGAAAAAGAGGAAACAAATTTCCTATGCATGGCATAAGGGAATTTCGGCCATAAGGGTCAAGAGAGAAGCAAATAAAAGAGGAAACAAATCCAAGGACTTGCTTGGCAAGTCTTGGCCGTGTGCCTCATAGAAGAAAAGGGGAAATTGGATCATTAATATGTGATATTCTATAGAAGAGGAAACTACCTTATTGAAGGTAAGACCTCTCCTATAAATAGGAGCCTCATTTCCTCACATTTCAATTCATCCAAGTTTAAGAGATTTGAGAGACTCTCTCTCTAGAACTTGGCCGAACTCCTCTCTCTCTCTCTCTTTTTCTAGTTTATTTTCGATTTTTCTTGTTTTGGCACCTAGGTCCTCACTCGACCTAGTGTTTAGCTCTGCGACTTCAAGACTCGTTCTTAAGTCGTAGTGTTTAAAAGTGCCCACTCACTAATTCCTTTATTTCGAGTGATTTAGTGATAGAAATTTTCGTGGTTGCTCGAGGTGCCGAGGAAAGAAAGAGGGACGTGCTGCGAGGGGAGACGAGCGTTGCAACTTTCTAAGAGCTTCTCCAAGATCAAGCTTCAAGAAAGGTTAGTAAACTTCTTAGCTCATATTAGTTTTTAATTACATGTACTTGCACTTGTCTAGGTTAGTAAAAACCGTTTTTACTTGTAAAAGAAAATTTTTCAAATTCCGCCGCTTCCCGAAGCGTTAATTATTTTCTTAAACCCTAGATCGATTCCAACACAATGCCCGAGTGTTCTCCACTGAGTTGGACTTGTTGAAGAAGCTTCTGGAGAATAGCGAGCTGGTCGTTGCTGAAGGGAGAGGAGTCTGAGGTCGAGGTCGAGGCAGCGGACGAGGTGGATACTAAGTTTCCGACTGAGTTAGGATCCTTAGTATTTTGGGTAGACTTCGAGCTCGGTGGTTTCCCATGCAGTTTCCAGCAGGTTTCTCGGAGGTGGCCAGGTCGTCTGCAATGATCGCAGTAGGGGCGAGGTTTGCGAGGTTTCTCTGTTGAGACGCGGGCTGCAAGAACTTCGTCTCCATGTGTCGTGAGGGCTGACGAGTCTGAGGATGAGCCCGGAAGTGAGCTCGATTTGATAACTCCCAGCATGAGTTTCCTCCTGCTTTCCTCGTGTCTGACCGCGGAGAAGGCTTCACGGAGAGATGGTAGTGGTTTTGTACTAAGTATCCGACCTCTGACCTCATCAAGGTCTTGGTTGAGGCCGGATAGTAGTTTAAACACACGTTTGGTCTCCACTATCCTGCGGTAGATTTTTGAGTCTTCGGAGCTGGTTCACTGGTGCTGTTCGTAGAGGTCGATCTTCTGCCATAGATGTGTGAGCGAGCTGAAGAACTGAGTAACAGACATCTCTCCTTGACGTAGGTCTTGGAGAGTGTTCTCAGTTTCAAACAGCTCGGACATATCTTCTGAGTTGGAGAAGATTTCTCTAGCTGTTTGCCAGATTTCTGTTGCCGTTCGGTAAAGGAGGAAGGTTTCTCCGATTTCGGGGAGCATAGAGTTTATGAGCCAGGACATCACCATGTTGTTTTCGGCCTTCCAACTCTTGAACGTTGGATCTTCGATCACAAGAGATGTGGCCACGCCTGTGAGGTAGTCATCTTTACCTCGTCCCGATATGAACATGAGCACAGATTGGGACCACTGTAGGAAGTTGTGGCCATTGAGTTTGTGGCTCGTGATATGTTGGGAGAAGGATTCAGATTGCGACTGAGTGGGCGTGGTCTGAGTAGTGTTCATGATGGTTGATTTTCCCTGCTCTGATACCATGTTGAAGTTTAGAGAGAGAAGATAAAGAAAGAGAGAATCGGAGAAGAGAGAGAGTGTTCCGAGACTTTGAATATTTCTTGTATTTAATATTAATTTGTATCACCTATTTATACATAAGGTGGGTACAAGAGAGAGTGTAATAAATACATGTGTAAAAACTACTTCTAGGAAAAAGAGTATAATAAATATACACAGAGAGCAAGACATCAGAAATAACATGAGAAATAAATGCGACAATTTCCCATGAGGAATGAGTTCCAAGGAGAGGACTTCCGAGGCAAGCTCGACGCGGAAGGGCGAGCTGACGAGCTCGACGCGGAAGGGCGAGCTGACAAGTTCGACGCGGAAGGGCGAGCTGACGAGCTCGATTTCAACAGCTACAGATCAGAAAACTAACCCGGATCCACGACAACTTGACAACCCCGATGGATCCTTTGGATAAGAGCTTTTGAGCGTTCGGGGCATGATAATGAAGGAGGCGATGAAATGCTTCAGTGGATTGACTCGGTTTCACTGGATGACGTCAACCAGAACCCGGATCCGATGGTAGCTCAGACGGCCCGAGAGCTTGGACTTGATTCAAAGCGCGTGATAGAGGAAGAAGTTCTTCCTCAATGCGAATCTAGCCACAGTTCTGATTCTGATGATGGTGATCGCGGTGATGAAGGAGGTGGAGGTGGAGGTTGAGGGGTGATGGAGGTGGATGGGGTGGTGACGATCGAGGTACATATGGTGGTGGTGACTATGGCTCTAGTGGTGCTGGTGGTAGTGAGGACGAATGTGGAGGCTCCTACAGTGGCGGTGGATACGTACCAAGTGATGAAGACTATAACCATTTCCACCCAACTTTTTTTACACAGGTTATGGGGGCGGCCACGGTGGAGGAATGAATGATGCCATGTCATTTACGTCTAGCGATGGCGTTGATGATTTATCGACCAACTTCGGATCGGTGACAATTACTCCTCAAGATACGGGGTACCAGTATTATGAAGGGTCTTTCTCTTACCGCAACAACGACTATTGTCCACTACCACAACTCATCATTACCCCAATCCGACCGTAACAAGGTTATGTTGCATACTCTTTCACTACAGGTATGAAGCAATGGGAATACGACTACCATTTGGAGACATACCAAATTGCATACGCTCATTTTTTGAGTTGGTACGATTATTGTATGACCGTTAGTCGAGTGATATTACCGGAGTAGTCATTTTTAGCCTATGGTATGTAATAAAGTCATTGTAAACTATTTTCTATTTTAGCCTATGGTATGTAATAAAGATATTGTAAACTATTTTCTTTTTTAGCCTATGGTATGTAATATGTATGACAATATATAAATTTTTTGTTCACTGGATACCCCCTTGGTAAGTCCGGTATTTGCCGGTAAACCACATCGATAACGCTAAGTTAACCGGCATGATTTACCCTTAGTTTCACTGGATACCCCGGTAAATCAAGGGCTTCTCCCGGGAACTCATCAAAATCTGAGTCCTGGTACGACATCGGTAACGGCATTCGATTCCTTGGTTTAAACACTATGGTTTATATCGAGTTTAAAATTTAAGTAGCAGTAAAATAAATCAACAATAGCAGTATCTAAGCGGTATATAGCTTGTTTTATCAATTTAAATACAGTTTTCTCATTTTTATTATGAAATTATAAATCTATTTATAAATACAATTAATTGAGTAACTAAGCTACCAAAATTTGATAATTAGCTAAATAACCAATCTTTTGTAAATTTTAAGTAAATAGCAATTATGCTGATGTTGCGTTGTTTGGACCTTTTTAGCATTTTATTTATGCCCTTTGAGTCTTATGATTATTTACAATTGTTAACGTATATTACAATTATTAATGTGTTTTTGGTTTTGTTAATAAAATCTTGTGGTTATTTATTTAAAATTTACAAATGGTTGGCTATATGAAAAAACTTGAGTTTTCATATGACTATCCCTAGAGAGCCCTTATAAATAAATCATAAGATTGATAAAACGATTCTTGGATGATAAACGTATATTTTTATTGATTTGTATTAAGAAATAAAAATCATTCAATGTTCTTACTACGCATGTGGGTTGACTAAGTTTTGTACTTTGGAGAAACTGTTCCAAGATGTCCTACATGCATCATGTTCTTAACATCTTGGAAAAACATGTTGACATGTTTGCCAAATCACGTCAGATTCAATTCGTTGCTTATTTTCCGCAAGTTTTGCATTAAAGCGATTCACTTCTTTGTTATCTTCATTGAAACAATTTAAGGTGATCTTCTCTGAAATACTAGCAATACGTCTTATCTAAGATTTCGCTCCTATAAAAGAAAGGGTAATTTAGCAAAATAGCCAACTAAAACGTTGGGAATTGCTACATAGCCAAGGTTTGATAAATTTTAGGTAAATAGCCAATTTTATATATTTACAAACATAAATATTAAGTAAATAACCACTGCCATATTAAGCTACGTCATCATTTATGGCTATTTATATAATATTTACTAAACCTTGGCTATTTAGCAATATCAAACATTTAAGTTGGCTATTTTTCTAATTTTTTTGTAAAAGAAATTGTTTACCCTTAGGAGAGTCTAGTTATGCATTATATGTTTTCGACAGTTCTATGAGCGAAAACTTGTTATATGACTCTGAGTGCGATTACCTATGTCTTGTACCACAAAAGAGGCTACGAATACGCCCCTAAAGAGTCGCATGTAATTTTGAGCGACGCCTAAAGTATTTTAGGCATCAAAATATGACGTGGCATTATTTAAGATGTAGAACATGTACTGAATGAGGCGTCACTTTATATAAATCACCGGCGCCATTTATTAATATCCCTGCAAAATTAAGTGGGGATGGGATTGAGTGTCGCTTATTAAATCAGTGGCGCTCACAATTTCACGCGGTCCAGTTATGTAGTGAAATGTGGCGGGTTGTCGCTTGTGTTGGTGGTTAATGCACCTTAAATAACCAATTAAATGCGGAAAAAAATAATTACCTTACAAGAGCTAATTATTAACATGGTTATTAAACAAGATCTAGATTACTAAATTAATTAATCATAAGAAACTTCATCAAGCAACCATATCGGACCGAAAGCTTTCACAATCCATCTTCGTCTTGAACGTACAAGCCTCCACACGATCAGATCTGGAACTCCTCCTTCAAGGGCTCGATGTGATGACACCAAAGTGTGGGC